>NW_024871315.1:0-405000 GCF_019054845.1 Dipodomys spectabilis | reverse complement strand
TGGGAGAGAAACCACAGTGAGTGTTAGGGGTCCTCCAGTCTAACTTCTTCGCCAGGGAGGAGTGCTTCTATGCTAGGCCTCCAAATTGAACAACGAATACTTCTTATACCTCAGATTACATGTCCAAGCTATACATACCAAAGAAAGCGAAGAACAAGACATTAGTCTGACTTGGGAACAACACAGATCGCAAACATAAATTATAAGGAAACAGAAATGAAATTTTCCTTTACTCATATAATACAATAAAAAGAGCTACTTTTCTTATTATCACTTAATTGTGGTTATATGTACTTAGTACTAGCTTCTTAAAAGTCCCCAAACACTCTTTGACATGAACTCAGTAGTTCCATTGGTATCAGATTGAGATTTTATGGGAAAAACACTTTTTTAATTTTTATATTTCTAAAAATATATTTTATAATAGAGATGCTGTACAGAGGGGTTACATTTACATGAGTTAGTTACATTTCTCATTGAACATTGTTACCCACTTCAGTTTTTTTCTCCCTTTGTCCCTTCCACCCACTGCCCCTCTCCCACCATTACATTGTAAAGTTAATTTCCACCATAGAGTCCTGTGAGTATCATTGTTGCAATGGTTCACCTTTTGTACTTCTTTCAGCAATTTGGTATTTCCCTTCCCTTTCCCCAATCAAATAAATGCACATACTGGATGCAGGGTACCAGAATCAAAGACAGGAATTGCCATGGATAAAACATAGGAAAAGAAAAATGACATAAAGTAAGAAGAAAGAACTAGCTGCGGTACATTGGCTACATCAAGCTTGACAATTAAACAAAAGAAGACCTGCTGTTTCTATGTCTTGGTGTTCATTTCAATTAGCATCATTTTGTATGGTCATATATATGTTCATGACTCCTGAGCTATTATGATCCCCTTTCAGGAGTAACAGGCCAGTGCTAGTCATTGCAAATGAGGGAAATCATAGAGCTCATGTTGCTTATGGCCTGGCTTGCTTCACTTAATATGATTTTTTTCCAAGTCTTTCCATTTTCTTACAAAAAGGACTCTCTCATTCTTTCTGATAGAAGCATAAAATTCCATTGTGTAAATATACCACAGTTTCTTGATTCATTCATCTATTGAGTCAATTGTGTTGGATCTGTATCTTAGCTATGGTAAACAATGATGAAATGAACATAGTTGTGCTGGTAGCTTATTGTGCCTTAGTTTGAGATCATTTGGATAAATGCTGAGGAGTAGGATTGTTGGATCTGTAGTAGGAAGATCCCTACTCAGGCAGGCCAGACCACCTATTCGTCCAGAGTGACAGAGCCCACTGCAACAAAGTTGTTAACAAAGAAGCGACTTTATTAAGAAGGCGCCTACACTGACTGGTCAGGGCCGCAGCACAGGCTTGGGAGCTGATACTGTGACCCCTAGGGGCCCATGTACTTTGGTTTTTAAAGGCAAAATTCAGGAGGCCAAACCTGGTCATGCAGGTAACCAATGAGATTGACACACATACAAAAGATTGCACAGTTATACTAGACCACATGGAAGTGGCCAATGAGGTTAGTTTGTCACATAATGGCTGTTTAAAGGCGCCTATAACTTTTGGCTTAAATGACTCACTAATTCAGTGGGTAAGGTGAAGTACGCGCAAAAAGCAGAGTTTACGGTAAGAATACACAAAGGAGGAGTTTAGTGGAGTTTACCATAAGCACTTGAAAAATGTGCAGTTTACGGTAAGCTCGGTAAGCTCGAGATGTTGGCAATAGGAGCCAGTTTACAATCTATCTGTTTTATTGGTCAGTCTGTAACAGAACAATCAAGGTGACTTAGGTTGTTAAGGGGAGGGGACATAGGGCAATTCTGTCCATTCCAGGAACTGGGCTGGTTGGAACCAAGTTCTAGTAAACCTTGATTAAAAGTTTTTCTTCTTCTAAAATCCCTAAAACAAAGGCGAAGCCATGAAAGAGACTGTACCAGCTCAAGTCTCCTCTCAGGACCTACTTCAGATCTTAGGGGAGTTCTATGTTTAGTCTTTGGAGGAACCTCCATTCTGCCTTCTAGAGTGGTTGAACCAGCTTACATTCCTACCATCAGTTTGGTGTGTTTCCATTTAGCCACATCCACCCTCACATCTGTTATTATTTGCTCTCTTGATAATGGACATTCTAACTGGGGTAAGAGGCATCAAAATGTGGTTTTGGTTTTGATTTGCATTTCTTTTATGACCAGTGATGCTGAGCATCCCCCTTCTCTTTCTGAGAGGCCACACTATTACAGGTTTGTAGTGTCTCAACAGAGGCATAGAAAATTATAATATTGTATGCTTTTTGTTGTACATTCACTTCACTTGGCGCTTCCAATGACTCTTAAACATATAGTAAAGGTTTATACTATTTCCCTTACTGAAAAAAAAAAAAAACAACACTGATTTTCAAAAAACATAGGAAAAAATCCCTTTGTCAGTGGTCCCAGTGAATACTAAGGAAGATTTTTTACTGGGAAATTTTATTTGGTTGCTTGTTTGTTACATCACTTAAACACATGTTGAATTTGGGGTTTCCCCACCAAATCTTCAACAAACCAGAAACTATGTTGTGTCATTGGATTTTGCTACAAAAGCTACAAAATATTTTGACATATATTTGATTTGGTGTTTTGGGTTTTCTTTTTTTAATTTTGGAGGGCTAGTGGGCCAGTACTCAGGCTTGAACTGAGGGTCTAGAGCTCTTGCTTAGGTTATTTTACTCAATGCTGTCACTGTGTCACTCGAACCACATCTGCACTTCTGGTTTTTTGCTACTTAATTGAATATAAGAAACTTGGGGATGCCGCGTGCTGGTGGCTCACGCCTGTAATCCTAGCTACTCAGGAGGCTGAGATCTGAGGATCGCGGTTCAAAGCCAGCCCGGGCAGAAAAGACTGTGAGACTCCTATCTCCAATAAACCACCAAAAAACCGGAAGTGGCGCTGTAGCACAAGTGGTAGAGTGCTCGCCTTGAGCTGAAGAGCTGAGGGACAGCGCCCAGGCCCAGAGTTCAAGCCCCACTACCGAGAAAAAAATGAAAAAAAAAGAATCTTGAGGATTTATTAGCTTGTGTTGGCATCAAACTGTGATCCTCAGATCCTACCCTCCTGAGCATCTAAGATTACACGAATGAGCCAGAACCTGGATATATTTTGCTCCCTATGAAACCTAAACAATAGCACACAATTCTGAAGCATGTGTGTATTGGTTATGTATTTCAAAGTTAGTTAGAAAAATATAGACCTTTATGTGTATGTGTGAATGTGCTGAGGGAAATGAGGATGTATCTGCTGATTTTGAGGAAAGATTTAACCTAGGGCTTTTCACAGACTCAGCTACACTGTACAGAAAGCTTGAGACTAAAAGTGAGGTAAATGATGTCATCATTCCATTCATCTACATCCCTTGCTAACATATGCATATACTGTGGTGTTGTCATGAGTATTTTGTGTATGAGAGCCAGTACTGTCTCTTGAATTTAGGACCTAGACACTGTCCCTTAGCATTTCATGTGATTCTAGTTCTCTACCATTTGAAGCACAGCTCAGCTTTCTTCATTTACTGTTTAATTGGAGATAGAAGTCTTTTTTGCTCAGTTGTCTTTGAACTGTTTCTCATATCTCAGGGTCCTGAGTAACTAGTTTTACAGGCCTGAGCTTCCAGTGTTTAGCTTTTCATTATTACTTTCACAAGCTACATGCTCAAACACATTCCTTGCACTCAAAAATTTCACTGTTCAGGCTGACTGACAGGTTGTGAGGAAACATGGTGGAGTGGATAAGTTACCAAATGGGCCTCTAGCCCCATTAACATCATTCTTGTCAGTAACTTTCCTTTAAGTGAGTGAGTAAGTACATATTTCCACTTTAACTCTGACATTTTAACTGGAATGCATGAAATGTTTTTGATATATTTTTTAAATGTTATCTCCCAAACAGGAGATATTATTTGAATGTTTTGATAATATTTAAGATGGGGGTGGTTTTGTGTGTCTGGATGTCTGTAGACAGAGGCCATCCAGCTGGGCTTCAGGCACAGAGCTGATGCTTCCTGTCTGCTGGTGGCAGAGAGGAAGGTTTTCTTCCTGGCCAGGCGTTGAATTGAGATCCTTTCTTCTTAAACTTCAAAGTAGCTAGGATAACAAGCATGGACCACCATCAACTGGCTTGTTTTAGAAGCATTAATTGTTTTTCATTCATTGCTTTTTTCCTGGAAGGTTGATCTAGACAGGCTGCTTGTACCTCATGATAAGGTGATTTGAATAATACTCTTTGCCTCTGACATTTCTGAAACCCATTTCCTCAGTCAAATGAATTTGTTGTAAAGCCAATAGCATTTTCCTTCTTAGATGTTAGGTAGCTTATTTAAATCTCTTATACTTTCATTTGGCAAAGCAATCAGGACGTTTCTGTAAAACCCTACTTCTTGAGAGTATTATAGTAAGAAGGTATAATGTGCACACTTTCATATAGTCTCGCCTTTTATAAAGATATGTTACAAGATTGGGTGGAAGAATGACTATTGAATTAACTTGATAACCACTGTAGAATTTTTAAGCCTTAATGCTTATTAACTCAAAGGAGGATTGAAAATATTCAGAATAGTAGAATGTGGCTATTACTCATTTGATGTATGTGGAAAGATGATCAGAATTCTGATTAATAAAATATATCTTCAAATTTCCAGTGGTAGAATGCTATGCTAACTAGGAGGAGACAGTGGTGATGCCAGGGCTTTGAAAGCTGGTAATGCAGCAAAATATCAGGGGCGAACATTTGCTAAGGATACAATTTCCAAGGCTCATACCAAATATATTGAATTAGAACGCTAAGTGATGAATGACAGCACCAAATTTTATTTGTTGGCTTCTTTGTTTTGGAAGTCCTGGGATTTGACCTAGGGCCTAGGTGCTGTCCTTTCGTTTTTTCCTAAAGGCTAGTGCTCTACCAGTTGAACCACAGCTTCATGTCCATATTTCTTTTAGTTAATTGGAAATCAGTCTTACCAAATTTCCTCCTTGGACTTGCTTCAAACCTGATCCTCAGATATCAGCCAACTGAGTAACTAGGATTCCAGTTGTGAGCCACCAGAGCCCAGCTAGAATCACATTTTAAAAGTATTCTTTACTGAATCAGATGTGTCTGACTACTATTGTAGCACTTTGGTTAGAGTGGGTTGTTAGATTTAAACGAAAATCAGAACTTTTCTTCTTGTAACCGGCAGCATCCAATATCTATCTAATTTATACCTATCTTCATTTTGGATCTTTTTCTTCTTTGTACCTTTCCATTCTTTCTTCACAAGCAAGCATGTCAGTGCTGTTTTCCTTTTCTGAAGCAAATCAGCTCCATTCCCATCAATGGGCGATGTATTTGCTGTCCTTACTGTCTGGAGTACCTGCTCCTAGATAATTGCCTGGATGTTGGCTCTCATATCAACATCCCCAATATGAAGTTGTTGCCACAAAATCACCAATTTCATGTCTCTGATATATAGAAATTATCATTATGATTTCTGGTTTTCTTTACCTCATGAAATTGCTGAGGAGAGAGCCACATTCTGTTTCTCCAACACCTGTAATAGTGCCTAGTCCTTAGTGCTCAGGGGCTTTACATGGAGATCAGCCTTCAACAGCTCAATTTATCCTAGATTCTGGTCAGGACAGCTGTTCAAGCTGAAGTTTAGTGGCTAGTATTCATTCCCTCTCATTCTTTGTGCCTTTTGCTGTTGTTGAGCCCACTTTAGGGCAAAATCAGTGCCTGAGACCTATTTGCTGCTATGGCAAAGATGGCTATGACATCATAGAAGTTTTTGGCCTTTGTATTGTGAAGCTGTGTGAGGACACCAACCCCCAAACAATTTCCCCAAGATATGTGTCTCCTTTGCCCAGGAGTGCATTCAATAATTCAACAACCAAATTATCACCCAGTTCCTGATAAACTCAGAGTATGTTTCCATTTCCTTTAAAAAAATTCAAGACATGCCTTTGATGATTTGTCAATGAATTACTGAAACAGAGTAGATAATTTTATGTATTTGTAAGTCTTTGACCATCTCTCTTGAGCCCTTGCCATATTTCTATGTGTTTGCATCTTGGGAAGGGAAATAAAGTTTAATTCAGTATGCTCAGAGACTACAGTTTGGAACCTTTTGAAGGGAATGCCAACTTTCCATCTGATGTTCTACAAATTACCATGTTGGTACAGGAACTGAGTAGACTGTCATAAGATAAGAGGCTTGTCCTGATTTCTACTGACTTTCCTCTGGGGTCAGAGGGTGTGATCCCACTGCCTATGTGTTTATTTGCTACACTGGAGGGACCAGACCTCCTCTGAAAATCTACGACTTGGTTGTAAGAGATACTAAATCTCAGAACCCAGCTTCCCACATCACTAGGATTACAGGACTGAGTCTCATGGACTCAACTTTTTTATACATACTATAGTGGGTTTCATTACATTCACTTTCATTTTATTCACATCATAGACAGATATATACAAATATATGTATATGTTTATTCATCTATTTATAATCAGTGTTAGATCTAGAAACACACAAATATATTCTTATAATTATAATCAAATTATATCACTACTTTCCCCAATAATATTTACACTAATATTTTGTGCAAAAAACTCAAGTCTAAAATTTAAATGCCATTGTAGTTGGAAAAATCATATTCAGTCTTATATATTATGTAATATACTATATATAACATCAAGAATATAACATATATTTACATATAACTGATTTAAATGTGGAGTATTTTTTCTTCCTGATTTTGTATTTGTTCATCTATGTAAACCTTCTTTTTTCTATTATGGCTTTTGCTTTCCAGTATACATATTTTCTATATATTTTGTCAAAGCACAATGAAGTTGTATTCAAATTCGAACTCACTGTTGGCAGAGAGCCCACATACCACTATAAATATTGTGGCATTTGCCCCATTTGACAGGATAGCCTTCTAGGACATCTGATCTTCTATGTACTAGACCTTTAGTAGCCACCTTATGACCCCATGCAGGCATGGCTTGGCTTCCTTGCCACTACCTGTGCATTTAACATTTCCCATTATATCCAGTAGGCTCTCTAATACAGCCCCCTGTCTCTCTGTGTTCCCCCCCAGAATACATATGTACAATGTTTCAGATTGTAGGATTTTTAGAATATGTCAAAAATATTATTTTAATAAAGTTAAAAAATAAATAGGGTGAACCTTTTACATCAGGACATAAAGAAAAATAAGGATTGTCTCAGGAAAAGGAGAAGGAATCAGAAATTCTCCCTCAGAGTCCTCAAAGAGGTCTACTTCCTCATTAAAGACAGGATTTTCTTCCTGAGTCCAGGTAGGGACAGATTCTAATTTCTTAATTGGAAATTGAATCCCCTGCAAGAGGTCAGATTGGTCTGCGTATTGTGAGGAAAGATTCCCTTTCCGCAACTGAATCTAGATTTTGGACCTCACTCATTGGTTTTCCTGAACATAGACTGGGGTCATTTTCCATTAGCACACATTTACCCTGCACACCAAGACGTGGTTTTTTTGACTGGCTTGGTGGCGATCTAGTTGGATTGTGAACATCAATGGAAGACATTCTGTATTGTCTTCATCCTTGGTGTTATGTACAGGTACGCCTGCATCACATGTGGGGTTCAGAACCAGTGGGATGTCCACAGGACTGAAAACCTACTTGGGCCTTTCTACAAATTGAAAAAAAAAACCTCTATGTTCACATGCTTTCTGGAGATCTTCCAATCTCAGTCAGTCACCATAGACGACATCACTGATGGGTTCTTTATCTGGAGTTCTGCAGGAGCTGCTTTACAGTGATGCAAACCTGAGAATGGAAATAGGTACAGAAATCTTAGAGTAGACCCTAGAAGTTAAGGTGTGACTAAATTTCTGAGGATCTAATGAGAGAAGCTGTAGAATTTGAGGTTGTACTGAACACTGATTAGAATGTAGGGTGTTTCTAATGAGTGGCTACTTCCAAGTTCTTTCAAAAGGAGAACAGATTATACCTGGCATAGAATATCCATAAAAGGACATTTTGCCAAACTGAGGAGTACTAAGGTCTCGTGACCAATTGGGCCCATCCCTAGAGACCCAGCTTCCATCCTTCCTCACGAGCCCTGAGGCATCTAAACAAGTTCTTCCTCTTTTTCTTGGTCTCACAGGTCATGGGTTCCTCCAGCTGGTCCAGAAGAATATGTAAGCAGAAGAGCAGGTCTGAAGAGCCCATGTTGATCTTGACATTCTGTGTAAGTTCTTTCAGGGTGTCATGGTTCTTAGGCACATAGAAATCATCAGGGTAGAAGTCCATCCACGTAGGGAAGATAGAACAAACAATGCTGTGGGAAGATTAGTGACAAGGAAAATGAGAGCCCACCCTCTCCATCCTGAACCTTGTACTATAGCCTCTTTCAGGCAGTACTTGCATGTTGGGAAGTGGGAAGAGACTCCTGCAAGCAGGATGCTCCTAACAACCCACTTCTAGAAATTTCTCAAATATAATCTTAAAAATTTCTCCCTGTGATAGGAAGAGAAAGTTGTTTCCCCAATGGATCTGACTTGTTATATACAGCCCTCTCTGGCATCCATGAAAGTCCAAAACCACAACCACATCCACAACTGTGTAATCTGCTATCCGCTGTTGTGCCAAACCTCAACCCTCTGATGAAAATAACAACTGGTGTGCAAAGAAGAAAATTGACTTTGATTCAGAAACGTCAAAGATACCAAGTTTCAAAGGACAAAATTTCTCTTTGTGCCAATGTCCACTTATTTTTTCACTTGTTCATCTTCCTTCTAGTTACGGTAGAAGGATCTGTACCAATGGGAGAAGGATGTTAACTCTTTGTTTCTCCTGTTCTGAACAGGACACACATGGGACTGTCTAAGTCACAAATGGTAATGTAAACATGACAGACAAAAAGTGAAGATATGTCTATACAATTTCATGGAAATACTGTGAGTATGCTTATCTGTGAGTATACATCTTTCCAAATAACTGCAGAATGGTTCATGCCTCTAACCCTAGTAATCAGGAGGGTGAGATCTGAGGATCAGATTGAACTCAGTTTGAACCCAGTCTAGTTTGTAAAATCTAAAGACACTTATCTTCATTTAACCAGCCAAAGGCCAGAGCTGGACTTGGGGCTCAATTGGTAGAGTGCTACGAATGTTACAGAACTCAGGCCCCAAATTCAAGTTCAAGTTTCATCCTTTCTTCTGTCTATATTCCTTGAAAGGCCTCCAAGATAGTGATTTCCTAGGTGAGGGTGGACGTTGGATGAAACTGGCTCATTCCTTTAATCCTATTCTTTCAGCAAGAAAATCATTAAGGCTCCACTAGCTTATGAGGCAAATGAAATGTTCTGGCAGCCCAGTCCTAAGGAATTAGTCGAAGACTGCCCTTCTTTGTCTCAAGCCAAGCTCCTTTGATAAGACCCCAGTGAAACAGTCTCAGAGAGGTACCAATTATTGCAATATTCTGGAGGGGGTCTCATCAGTCTTGGGTTTGAAGGAGGAAATCTCACTTTTTTTTTTAGTCGTGGGACTTGAACTATGGGTTTGGATGTTATCCCTCAGCCTTCAACTCAAGGTGAGCACTCTACCAGTTGAGCCACAGCATCACTTCCGGTTTTCTAGTGGTTTATTGGAGATGAGTCTCATGGACTTTCCTGTCCGCACTGGCTTTGAACCTTGATCCTCAGATCTCAGCATCCTGAGTAGCTAGGATTACAGGTGTGGGCCACCGGCACCCGGCTTAGGAACACTCACTTTTTAAACAGAATATCCAGCAACTGCTCTATTGTCCCCGCTTTCTATAGTGGTGGAGGAAGTTTCCAACATAGAAGAGATCACCTTTCTGGTAGGCAGGTACCAGGTCCATTACTAGAATTTCCAGCAAACCTGAGTCCAGGCACCATATATTATAAGGCATATTCAGGGTTTGGGCTGACTCATTGTCACATTGAGGTATTAAAAAAAGAATGGATCTTTGAAACATGGAAATGGGAGTACACTTAAATTGAGTAATTATAATAGAGTGGATTGAAAACTACACAGTAAATATTTTCTCAGTCTACTCATATAAAAGCACACAAGAAGAAGGTTCTAGTGTGGGCTAGGATGAGATTAAATAGGTTTCCTTCATAGTTTTACCTTGCCGGAGTTGCCTTGTGTTTCCCTTGGTTTCTTCTTATAACAAGGCCTGAGACATTGGTTTCGTGGTTTAGCACTGATCCAATGTCTGCAGCATCGAGTGAGGCACTCACACAACTCATGCCTGAGACCTGAATCTCTTGAACTTTGAAAACAACACAGGAGCATCTTTCTTGTTCCTGAGCCACAGGCCAAGTGAACTGGCTTGAGTTGACTTTTAGTTACAGTTGCTTGGCTCTCAGAGTTCCATATTCTATTCCATTATGAGGGAGGTAGTGTCATAAGTTCCATATTCTATTCCATTATGAGGGAGGTAGTGTCATATCTCAGAGCCTAATCATCTAAGCTGCTTGCTCACATAAGACCATCCCAAAGACAAACTGTAGGCTGAAATCTCCCTTCCCACATCACTCTATACACATGTGGATATTGTCAAATCCCAACATCCTCAGCTAGGCCTAGATAAAGTCATGGTCTCAGCCTCAAAGAAAGAGCCCTTCCTAGCTCAGATCCAGGCCTTATTTGTCATTATTCTTCTCATCCTTCACAAATCATTTTGCCTCTCAGGGCCCTCTCAGCCTGCCATGTGCTTCTTGCATGTATTTTTGACATCCACTTCCTAGGACATTGTTAGGTTTTTTGTTTCCTAATCTTCTGTTTGCTCTTAAAGGCTCTGTGTGCTGTCACCTGGAAAAAAGCTAAGTTCCTAGAGGTGGGAAAATCAAAAAAGTATTGAAAAACAAACATTGTACATGTAGTCAAACATTTTGTAAGACAGAAGAGCATTTTTGAAACTTTTATTATATTTTATGAACGAGGGGAAGGGGAGAAGGGAAGAGGTGCTGCATTGTCTTCTCATAATTCAATGGTTACTATTTTAAAATACTATATTTAAAGGAATGTAATATTTAAAGATAAAAACTGTACTCCTGTTCTTTTTATAAGCTAGTCATTTATAAAGCATTCCTCACTAAAGTCTTGTCGTTTGTGTCCCATGAACTATCCTCCTCCTTCAAAATGATCAAGGAAAACCCTTCACAAATAAGTCTGATGTTGTCCAATATCTGGATAAGAATTTAAGAGACAACATTGCCTGCCATTTTGTGCGTGTACATGTGTGTGTGTGTGTGTGTGTGTGTGTGTGTGTGTGTGTGTGTGTGTATGTTGGTGAACGTGTGTCTGTGCATAAAGGTGTTTTAGGATTTGAGCAAGGACTATATGACAATCCCAAGGATCTTTCCCTTCACTGTAGTGCTCTACCAATTGTGCCAAAGTTCCACTGCAAGTTTTCGTAGTGAACTGTAGAGGAGAGAGCCTCCAAAACCTGGTGATAAAACATTGTTACTGGAGGTGGTGGGGTTGCATGTTTCAGTCCAGCTTCACAACACTCAATATCATAAAACAACAACAGCAAAACCCAATATCAAAATACAATAATAAGATGTAATTAGAATAAAATTTAGTGATATAGTCTGCTAGCATAACTTTCATGAAACCTTGGTTGTAATAATTTAACAACACAAAACCAAATAAATTAGATAATTTCAGTAGATTCTACAAATTTTTTAATTCCATCTTAATAAGAGGGAACAAGAAAACATTCATACTCATAAGGAGAATGTAAAAATGATAAAAGATGGCAGGTTATGAAATAGGAACTTCTACACTGCAGGAAAATTATTGTCATGGTTAATATATGGTGGTATTATTATGGTGAATATATGATAATGTTCTTCAGAACAGCAATACATAAATATATATTTACTGCACATAGTTTAACTTGTCTATCTCTATCAACTTCCAGTCTTCAAGTGCACATTATCAATGAATTCATATTTATGGTATATTCCAAAAAATAACTATCAGAGGCAGGAGTTACCAAAATATATTAGCTTCAAAGTGTTAGGAGATAAACTTGCTAATTATATTGACTATTTTATATATTAAACATGTAGTCTGTTATCATTGTATCTCTAAGTATTTACAAACACTACTTCAAAGTGAAACGAAATACAACAAGGTTTTGAAGACATATGCCTGTAAAGCTAGCTATTTAGGACATCACTTCAAGACCAGTGTAGTTTTACCTGCAATGCTTCACAACCCCTGGCTCTGTGTGATGGAATACGTCTATCATCCCAGGTCCATTGGGAGCTTAGAGCAGGAGAATTTCAATTCCATGCCATACTGGGCAAGAACTTCCACATGGCTCCATCTCAACCAAAGAAGGTTCAACACTCCCCCACCTAAGTGAAAATAAAAATAAGAGCATTGTAGTATAAGAAACAAACAATATTAAAACATGCCAATACAAACCATCATGAACAACACGCACCAAGTGTTTGTTTCTCATACCTGTAATCCTAACTATAGCTAGGATTATATATGTGAGCCAGAGGCACTAGGCAGTTCATTATTTTAAAAATTACTATTTGAATGTCTGCTTTGACTCCGAGGTCTTTGATCCATTTGGAGTTGATTCTGGTGCAGGGATCTAGCTTTAGTCTTCTACAAGTAGATAACCAATTTTGCCAGCACCATTTATTGAAAAGGCTGTCTTTCTTCCATTCTATTTTTCTAGATCCATTATAGAAGATTAGATGGCTGTAGGTCTGTAGGTTCATTTCTCGGATATCAATTCTATTCCATTAGAACTGAGGTCTGTTCTTGTGCCAGAACAAAGCTATTTTGATTACTATGGCTTTGTAGTAGAGTTTGAAATTTGGTATTGATATTCCTCTAGCACTGTTCATTCTATTAAGGATCATTTTTGCTATGCGGTGTCTTTTACTGTTCCATATGAATTTTTGGACTGCTTCTTCTATTCCCTTGAAGAATGAGTTTGGAATATTGATAGTTATTGCATTGAATTTGTAGATAGCCTTGGGAAGTATTGACATTTTCACGATGTTGATCCTTCTAATCCAGGAGAATGGGAAGTTTTGCCACTTTCTAAGTTCTGTTTTGATTTCCTTTTTCAGGTTTTTAAAGTTTTCATCATAGAGGTCCTTAGAGGGTAATGAGAAAATATGAAGCTAGAGATCCTTTCAGATTATCCCACCCACTCTTCTATTACTTTAAGCAAAAAACAAAACAAAGGAAAGCAAACAAAATAGACTTTATGGTTAATTAAGCTGCTATTAAAGATTCCAGGCAGAATTATACTGTTAAACGATGAGTTAGTACAAAATAGAATTTATGGTTAATTAAGCTGCTATTGAAGATTCCAGGCAGAATTATACTGTGAAACGAGGAGTTAGTACATATGTTTTGTCGATACTGATCTTACATATGTCACAAAAATATCCATGGATTTATAACTAGAAATTCTGAAGTGTTAAGTATATTAATTAGGTGAGTTTCATAAGATAGCCAATGAATGGAACAACACACGGAATTCAGTCTGGTAAAGTAGTTTATTTACTGAACTGCTGCCCATGCCATACATGGTTGAAAGGCATGTACAAAAAATAGGGTGGGAGTTCTGGGAAGATGGAGGAGGAGAAGCTGGCTAAACAAGCTCTCACATAGAAAGCAGTTTTAGTGTTCCAGGAAACAGTCCTAAGCCAGAGAATCACACCAAGTGTGCCATTACAGGACAGAGAGTTAGGCCAGAGAGGGAAAATCCAGGCAAGGAGACAAATCTGACCATTTGCCAGCAGCCGCGGCTGCAGCCTCAGTAGCAGCGGCTGTTGCCACTATAACGGTAACACAGAGAGTCCAGGACAAAGGCGCAAAATGTGGCGGGCAAGCAGATTTTACACAACACCAGCAAGAACTGACAAGGAGCAGACGTCTTCATTCTGAAATTTGTAGACAGAGAGGACCCAGGAACTAAGACTCCGGCGTTAGTAGAAGCCTGACATCCTCACCCCTTCTGAGGGAGCAGAGGAGGGAAGGCCACCCTTCCAGATCCCCACTATAAGAGATCTCCATATTTGATACTGACAAAGGTCTGGATGAGCAGCTAGCTCTATCTCAGGCCTTGGAAGAAAACAAGAGTCATATAGCAGGTCACAGAAACCTAACCTGAGCTGCCAGTCTTAGCTCTACCCAGGGAAAAGTCACCCAGCCTGGCTGAGCAAGCTCCACCAGACCAGGAGTGGATTTCTTCACTGGGTAAACAGAGCCAGAGGCTGCTCAGCATCCTTGACAACCAATTGAAATTCAGTAAACATAAACCCTGAGAATGGCTCCAGGCTGGGCTCTGTGAGTATCTCAGGAGCTAACTCCTCAGGGAAAAGTTGCTGTTTGCTGAAAGGACTCAACTCTACCCAGAACCTAGCCTCAACACAGCATCTTCAAACTAGAGGAAACAGCCATCTCCCTCTTTTGATATACTCAAAGCAGATCTCCCTCCCATTGAACAAACTTGGGAGGGGATCACAAAATCCCGGGTAAAGCAGAGAATTTTGTGCCTGCTCGAACAAACTGACTTAAGAAACCATCTAAGCCACAGGAAAATCAAACACCACAAGCATACCAGAGACTCCAACAAGAGACTAGTTACATACACAAGGGAGATACAGGATATTCCCATCCCCCCCAAAAAAAAGTCAAAGAGCATTTTTTGTACCTTTTATAAAAAAAAATTCTAATTTTTTTTTAAATTTTAATTTTTAACATTAAAAAATTTTGTTTTCTATTAACTTTTTTTTCTTCCTCCTATAACATTTATTTTAGGGGTATATGTGTGTGTACTTTTTTTTCTTTATAAAAATTTGTTTTTGTTTAGCTCTACTGACCTTTTGACCCTTTTTTTCTTTCCTTCTCATTCTTTTCACTTTTTCTTCTCTTTCATTCTTCTTTGCATGACTTAATTGCTGTTCTGCTCATCTTCAGATAAACCCATAGTAGATTATTAGACTTTAACTCCCTGTTGTGTATACATTTAATCCAGAAATTTATTACTCAATTTAAAACCTCTTAGACTTAAATTCCTTAATAGAAGTACTACCTCTTTATACCTATATAATATTTCAAGCATTTTTATTTTTGAGTTTTACATGTCTTCTTTCTATCCCTCCCCTTCTCTTATCCTATCCACAGTCTTCTCTGAATATTACATATTCATTTTGCATAATTTGTAAATGTTGCACTTTTTAATTTTTGTTTTTCTATTTTTTCTTGTCTTTTTTCTTTCTCTTTCTTCTTTTCCTCTCTCTCTCTTTATTATCATTCTATCCAACCTATTTCCCGCTTTGAGATTAGGACTTAGTTAAGTAAACTCTCCCTCGGACTTTCCACATCCCTCTATTCTTATTTTTAACCACATTTCTCCCTAAACCTAATAATTTCTGTTTGCCAAATTCTTCTTTGCTGTTCGTAGCCCATTAATACATAGTTGATTGATGTTGAACAGCTATATCTGTTTAGCTAGATTGTATCTGCAGACTTTTGACTGTGCAACTACAGGCTTTGGTTGATTCTTGACTTAAAATAGTGTGCTAGCACAAAACTGGTTTTACTTTCATCCTAAATGGGCAGAGTAAGCCGGAAAAAAAAAACAAGAAAAATGGCAAGTCCGGTTATCTCAACTCCCACTCATAATAATCACGGGACAGAACAGATAGTGAATAATCCATTGGAGAGTTCCAAAAAAGCTCAACAAACACTACTGGTAAACATGATAAATGAAAAGATTGAAAACCTGCAAAGGACTCTGTATGAGCGTGATAGGGAGAGAGGAGGTCAAAGGTCAATACAGGAATATCAGCATGAGGAAGCTACTCAAAGATTGATAAAGTAATGGCGTGAGCAGGCTGAGAACATTCAAAGAGAAAGTCAAGAATGGCGTGAGTAGGCTGAGAATACTCAAAGAGAACTACAGGAATTGCATGAACATGAGGAGGCTAATCAAAGAGTAATGCAGGAATTGAGAGAGCAGGATGAGAATACAGAAAGATCAGTAAAGGCATTCATGGAATCCATAAACTGAGAGCTGAAAGAAGTCAGGGAGACCACAAAGGGAACGCTGAATGGAACCAAACAGAAGGAATGGGAGTTCAAAGAAACCATAACCAATCAACTAAGAGATTTGTGAAAAAACACTGAACACCAAATTAAGGAAGTAAATAAGTTCATACAAGATCTAAAACAAAGCTCCAACAAAAAATTTGAAGCCATCAAGCTGAACAACTCGAAGGAAAAGAAAAAACAAAGTAGAAAGTCTTGATAATAGGGTTAGACTATTCAGAAGACCAAATTTCGGGGATTGAACACAGCCTAGATATTGTAGAGAAAGAACATACAACAATCCAAGAAATATGATAGATCTGTTTAACACTTGGAAGACACCATCAGAAGGCCTAATCTGAGGATAATGGATATAAAGGCAGAAATTAATGATCTAGCAAATTTGTTTCACAAGATCCTAGCAGAGAACTTTCCAAACATGCAAAAAGATAAGCCTATTCATATACAAGAAGCTTTTAGAACTCCAAATAGACCAGACGAGAATAGCACATCCCACCATCACATTATAATCCACACAGGATCAATTCAGACCAAGGAAAACATCCTTAAAGCTGTCAAGAAGAAAAGATCAATAGCCTATAAAGCGAAAGCAATTAGAATCACCTCAGATGTCTTAGCGGTGACAATCAAAACCACAAGAAGAGCCTGGAATGAGGTATGCAGGCCCTAAAGACAAACACCTATCAAACAAGAGTTCTGTACCCTACTAAACTCTCCTTCATAACAAAGGTGAAATAAAAAAACTTCCATAGCAAAGAAAAATTGAAACATATCTCCACCAAACCAACCCTACAAAAATTCTTAAATGAATTAAAATAAAAAAAAAAACATAGAAAGTATCAACAAAACAAAGAGTTGGTTCTTCGAATAAATTAACAAAATTGGCATACCCTTAACAAATCCTTATCAGAAAACAAGAGAACACACCCAAATAAATAAACTCAGAGATGAGAATGGAAACATCACCAGAGAAACAACCTAGATGCAGAACATTATAAGGGAATACTTCTCAAAACTTTATGTTAATAATTTTGAGAACTTGACAGAAATGGACCTTTTCCTAGCAAATATCGAAATGCCAAAACTAAACCAAGATGAGTTAAACCATTTTAACAGGCCCATATCAAGAATTGTCGGTGTGGGGGGGGGAGGGGTGTATGATTGGGTGGGGGGGGAGGGGGGAGGCTGGGAAGGGAGGTGAAGGGTAAACAAAGGAGGAGGCTGCAATGCTTGGTAAGAAATGTATGCATTATCCTGCCCATGTAATTGTAACCCCTCTGTACAGTATGTTCTCAAATAAAATAAAATTAAATTTAAAAAAAAATTGAAATAGAAACAGCAATAAGAGACCTCCCACCTAAGAAAAGCCCAGGAGCAGATGGTTTTACAGTGGAATTCTACAAGGCCTTCAAAGCAGAGGTCACACCCATACTCCTCCAACTTTTCAATGAAATTAAAAGAGAAAGTTCACTACCGAACTCATTCTATGAAGGCATCATAACCCTCATCCCAAAACCCGGCAGGGACTCATCAAAGAAAGAGAACTGTAGACCCATTTTTTTTGTTGAACATTGATGCAAAACTTCTCAACAAATTTTTGGCCAATCGACTTCAACAATTCATCCAAAGGTCAAACTCGATTCATTTCAGGGATGCAAAGCTGGTTCAATTTATGCAAATGAATTAATATAATTCATCGCATCAACAGGAGCAAGGATAAGAACCACATGGTTATCTCAATAAATGCAGAAAAAGCACTTGACAAGATCCAACACTCCTTTATGATGAAGGTTCTGGAAAAATTAATAATCCATGGGACATTCCTCAATACACTAAAGGCTATATATGACAAACCTACAGCCAGCATTATACTTAATTGTGAAAAACTAAAGCCATTTCCTCTTAACACAGGAAGGAGACAAGGATATCCACTCTCTCCTCTTCTCTTCAATCTACTATTGGAATGCCTATCTACAGCAATAAGACAAGATGCAAACATAACGGGGATCCGAGTAGGGAAAGAAGAATTAAAACTCTCCCACTTTGCAGATGATAGGATCTTCTATTTAAAGAATCCCATAGACTCCACTCCCAATTACTCAAGCTGATTCAAACTTTGGCAAAGTAGTAGGGTATAAAATTAACCCGCAAAAACCAATGGCTTCTCTAAATGCCAAAAATGAGAAAAGTGTAGCTGAAATTAGGAAAGCAACTCCATTCAGAATAGCCCCACAAAAAATAAAATACCTAGGAAGTAACTTAACCATAGAAGTGAAGGACCTCTATGATGAAAAGTTTAAAAACTTGAGAAAGGAAATCAAAACAGAACTTAGAAAGTTGCAAAAACTCCCATGCTCCTGGATTGAAAGGATCAGCATGGTGAAAATGGCAAAAGTGCCAAAGGCCAACTACAAATTCAATGCAATACCTATCAATATTCCAACATTATTCTTCAAGGAAATAGAAGAGTCAATCCTAAAATCCATATGGAATAATAAAAGACCCTGAATAGCAAAAATGATCATAAACAGAAATAACAGTGCTGGAAGAATAGCAATACCAAATTTCAAACTCTACTATAAAGCCATAATAATCAAAACAACTTGGTACTGGTACAGGAACAGACCTCAGAACCAATGGATTAGTAAGGCAAGCAAATCCCAAATTATTCATTGAAGAGATGAGTTGAAATTCAACATTTTACACACTAATACTCTTTCCTCAACAAAACCAGAGGATTTAAAATAACTAATATTTTTTATGTTAATGGGCACAGATGTGCACGAATTTTCTAGAAATAAAATGATCACTCATGAAACCTTACTGGTACTTCAAAAAATGCTTTCCAATTAGAGGAATAATCTTCACACTTTTTCACACAATGTGAATCTGCCTGGTAACAGAACCCCAAGCGAGACTAAGGCAGCTAATAGCTATCTAAATTTTGTTGTCTTTTTGCAATACTGCTTTCTTATCATATTGATTAGTATAAATTCTATGACCAGTATAAAATCACATTTGTTATAAAAGTTACTAGGTGGGACATTCATGGATGAGGTGGTGTGGTGTTTCTGATAGAGTCCTGTCTGGTTCAAAGGAGGAGTTGGTACTGGCAGAGCATCTGTGGTGGAGTAGGGCAAGGCTTTGAGGGTGAAAGCATCTGTGTAGGGATTTGAGACAGCAGGGAGGGGACAGGAAGGACTAAATTGTTAGCGGCAGGGTCTCTTGTGGAGTAGGTGCGACTTTAGGATGGAGGCTGGCAGGTGGATGGGTTTTCTGTGGAAGAAAGTGGGGTCATTGGGGAGGAGGCTTTTTGGGGCAAAGCTTTGAGAAGGAAGAACAAGGCTACAAGGGAGGAGGTTACTTAGAGGAGGGTTTCTGGTGGAGTACTGTGAGCCCTTTTGGGATATGTAGGGTAGGGTTTCCCATAAGGCAGGGAAGGGCATGGAGACAAGAGGCTGACAGAAGGTGGGGTTTCTGGTGCCAGAATGTGGAGCTATGAGGGAGAGGCTTTTCAGGGTCTGGTTTGAGAGGGCAGAGCGGTGCTAGGAAGAAGTAGGCTAGTAAGGGGAGGGGATTCTGGTGGAAAATGGCAGGCCTTTGGGAAGTGTGTGAGGGTGGAGGTAGGGTTTCTGGCCGAACAGGATGTAGTCATAATGTATGGAGGAGTTTTTCAGGACCAGGGCTTTGTGAGAGCAGGGATAGGATCCAGTGGACTAGACTAGTTAGGATGGGCTTTCTGGTGTAGCCAGTCACCACTTTGAAAAGAGGAGTAAGTTTGGGTGGGGATTTCAGTGTTGCAAGGCAGGAAAAGGACTGTGGACAGGGTTTCCAGTAGGGCAAGGCAACCTTCAAAAAGGGACTTCAGTGGGACAGGGATTAACAGTTGAGCTTGGTGAGGCTTCCAGATGGAGGCCAACTGTTGCATTGGTTTACAGTGGAGCAATGTGGGTGTTGAGAGATGAGATAGTGTGGTGGGCATTTTCTAGTGAGGGTTTTTTAGAGCGGGTCAGGGCTTGGAGCCATGGGGCTAATTGGAGGAGGGCTTTGAGAAGGAGTGGAAGGTCTACAAAGGTGTATGATAATTATGGGGAGGGTATCTGGTGGATTAGGGTGTGGATCTGAGGGAGGATGCAATAGGGGGCGGGATTATCTGGGAAGCAATACAGGGCATTGAGAGAGTAGATATGGAAGGTGGAGAGGTTTGTGGTGAAGCAGGGCTGGTTTTCCAGGTAGGAGATGGGCTGTGTGAGAAGCTTCTAGCCAAGCAAGCGGGGGGGGGGGGGGGGGGCTTTAAGAACAGTTATAGGGAGGTGGAGGGTTTTTGGTGTAGCATGATGGGCTTTGTGGGAAGAGGTAGTTTCAAGGCCGAGTTTGAGAGGTTAGGCCACTTAGAAGTAGACTACTTATGGGCAGAGTTTCTAATGAAACCAGGAGGGGCTCGAGGGAGAACTCTGGTTGGGGGTAGGGTAGGGAAGGGAGGAGCTTGGAGGTACTAGGATATGGGAGTAATGGGACTATGAGTGACTAGAGTAGTTAGGAGTGGGGTATCTGGTGGATGAAGTGAGGATTTGAGGGATGAGCCTGATGTAGGCGGGGTGCTTGGTGCAGCAATTCGGGACATAGGAGGAGATATGGATGTGGCCTGGTTTCTGGTGGTGCAGAGCAGGGATTCCAGGAAGGGGCGTAGAAGAAAGCTTTCCCTATAGCAGAGGAGGGCTTTCAGGAAGGAGTCTGGCTGCAATCAGGCCTTTGAAAGTTTATAGCAGGACTACTAGGGGATAGGTTAATTAAGGATGGGATTTTAAGGAAGAGGCTGACTGGAAGTGGGTTTCCAGGGGATCCAGTCAATTTCTATGGGAAGGGGGAATAGGAAAGGGGCAAGAGAGTGAAGAGTGAGGCTACAAAAAATAAACAGTTACTCTTAATAGGATCACCATTTTCTGTCAGTGTAGAATTATATTCCTTTTATGTATGCGAGAGATATTGGAGAAAGTAACCAGGCAATAATTCCTTCCTAGTGAAATTTTTTATTCCAGTTCAGTGAAAATAAAATCACATCAGGTTCAGAGGCACAAAGTAGACTAAGACACAGGAAGCACTGGACTTGGTTCCCAAGCACAAACTTTAAGGACCACAAATAAAAATTTTAAAATGACTCACTTGGTCATAATGGACACTCTATTGTCTTAAAACTGTGAATGAATAGAACTTTTACTCTGATCATTTTAGAAATCTTAAAACTAAGTAAGTAGTAATGTTTTAACTTTATATAATATTGGCAAGTATACTAAAAATAATTAGGAAAATATAAATTTGTATGCAGAATGTTTGTTCTCCATAATCAATTTTAATGTAAAAGAATTTAAAACTAGAAAATTATCATATAGTGAGATTGCAGCATGGTTTCCTTTCCATCATCAAAATGGTGACTTAAGCAATGTGTCTTTATCATTGGATACATCGATGTTAAAACATATCTAAGAATGTGAAGCACTACTATACAGACCCTGAAGAAACTCAGAAGGATCTATGAAATGATATTGTAATAAAATTAATGACTAATTACAGTAGGAATTGATCTTCACTAGGCCCATAAATATTTTCCAGAAGAAAAGTCTACATTGAAAAATAAACAAAACAATGAAAAGGAATCAGGTAGGCAAACTTTGAGGTAAACATTATCCAATGAACAACATCTATTGAGGCATGATCATAAGCTTCTTTTACCTGTTACAGTTACTGATGTATGTTCTTCCCTAATGCCAAATAACAAAGACATGAAAATGCAGTAATCATTTTCAAGGCATTAGAGCTTACAGGAAGAATTCAATGAATGTATTGCTAGAAAGTAAAGATAAATGTCTGAGATAAAGATTGAAGAAAATATCCCCAGTTTCTGGCCCTTCGAGTTGAGAGGGGTACAAGTCAAAGCACAAGGAGAATAGACAGAAGTACATTAGTGCATTCCAGTAGTTCCCAAGATGCAATGATGAATGAAACAGCGGAGAAAATCAACATGACCATCACTGGACTTAGCACTGGAGAGAAGAGAGAATAACAGTGAAAATCCAAGGAGAATTACAAAGGATGCCCTAGCATATTTGGCAGTAGAGTGCATGGCATTGTGGTCTAAAATATGTGGAGATATTATGGGAAACTACTTGTGCTCAAATGGTGCCATGAGAAGTGATAAACTTATGATTTACAGGACACTGAATAATCATAAAGGTCTTGCTTCAGTAGTGCAGAGTTAAACCTTGATAAATTGTATTTTGAAACACCTAACACACTACAAAACGAAGACAATTTAAATTATATATAAATGACTTGACTGCAAGAATAGAGTTCAGAATAATGAAATCATATAATGTGGATGCAAAAGGGAAACATTATTAAAGTAATCTGTAAACAACACACATTTTAGGTGAATAGTCCTGATTATAAAAGATTTGTTTTCCTTACAGATTTTGGATGCACAAAAACAACAACAACAACAAAAAACAATACAAAGCAAATGACACTTGGCAATAGAGGTGGATGCCAGTATCTCATCTCATGAGGCTGATAGTGGAAGATCATGATTCACAGATGGCTGGGGTAGCAATCCACGAAACATTTATGTTCAATTGTTCAAGCAAACAGAGTGAAAGCTTGGTTCAAATATTACAGACTCAGTCAGTCACACACACACACACACACACACACACACACACACACGAAATGAGAGAGGAAGAGGGAGAGAAAAAAAGGAATATTATGTGCTTAAAAAGTGAACCTATATGCAGGACTATCCTAAGCATATTTTAATTAATAAAAAATGAGGGAAACCATAGAGCCTATGTTTCTTAGAGTCTGGCTTCCTTCACATAATATGATTTTTTTCAAGACTTTCCATTTTCTTAAGAAAGGGGCTGTGTCATTCTTTCTGATTGAAGCATGAAATTTCATTGTGGATATATATCACATTTTCTTTTGTTTTTTGAGGGTGGAGGGTCCGGTCGTGGGGTGTGAACTTTGGGCCAGGGTGCTGTCCCTCAGCTCTTCAGCTCAAGGGCTAGCGCTCTATCACTTGAGCCACAGTACAACTTCCGGCTTTTTTCTTTTTCCTTATGTGCTGCTGAGGAATCGAACCCAGGGCGTCATGCATGCAAGGCAAGCACTCTACCACTGAGACACCTTCCCAGCCCCACATTTTCTTGATACATTCATCTATTGTGGGGCATCTGGATTGGTTCCATATCTTAGCTACGGTTGTAATGCTGCAAAAAACATAGTTGTGCTTGTAGTTTTAGTGTGTTTTAGCTCGAGATCATTTAGACAAATGCCCAGGAGTGGGATTGCTGGCTCCAGGGTTAGGTACATTTGACCATACAAAATGATGCTAATTGAAATGAACTCCAAGACATGGAATCAACAAGTCTTTTTTTTTCAGATGTCAACCTTGATGTCGGTAAAGAGTGTATCTATATCTTATTTTATTTTATTTGTCTTTTGCCATTGGCTTTTCCCTGGCAATTTCTGTCTTCATTCTGGTACCTTCCATCTTGTATATACATTATCTGATTTTGAGAAGGAAAGGGAAATAACATAATAATAAAAGAAGTACCAAGAGTGACCCATTGTAACAATGATATTCACAAGACTCTATATTGGCCATGAATTAACAACTTTGGGGTCAGAGGAGGTGGGGTGGTCAAAGAGATAGGAGGACAACAATAGAGTGGGTAACTATTCAACAAGTATATACCTTACTCATGTAACTGTAACCACTCTGTACATTACCTTTAAATAAAATAAAAATTTTAAAAGTGAGTCTACCCTAGAAAAAATATCCTTTTCAAAATAATACATCTGTAACTGTACTTGTGAGGGATTCTAGAGTCAAGCTGTTAGAGCCTGGAAAGGGATAGATTGAGAAGCCATCTCAAACAGCAATCAAAAGGCTGAGAGCTGTGCTCTGGAAAGGTCAAACAGTCAAGGGAAGACAGGGGTATGATTTATTACCTCAAGAGTATTTAAGTTAAATCTGTTGGACACTAAAAGTTTAAGAATTTGGAGACAAGATTGATGTCTGTGCTATGGTTGTAATGACTATTGCTCCCTTCTGCTCCCTAACAATAACGGATTCAATGATCAATATCTATACAAACAATAACACATGTTAAAAGTTATAATCACAAGTAGGGGCTGGGAACGTGGCTCAGTGATAGAGCGCTTGCCTTGCATGCCTGAGGCCCTGGGTTCGATTCTTCAGTACCACATAAGCAGAAAAAAGAAAAAAGCCAGAAGTGGCGCTGTGGCTCAAGTGGTAGAGTGCTAGCCTTGAGCTGAAGAGCTGAGGGACAGTGCCCAGGCCCAGAGTTCAGGCCCCACGACTGCACCCCCCCAAAAAAAGTTATAACCAAAAGCTAGATTGATGCCTCAGTTTGTGGACATACCTGTAGCCTCTCACCTTCCACCACTCTAGTAGAATGAATATAAAGCATGTTAAGCAGGATTTTGGGATCCAGAATCTAGCAATGAGGCTTTGGATCCTCTGGTGTCTTCTTTCTTATCACTTCCTGTGATTTCTCAGTTCTTTGGCCAGGTATCCCACCATCTTTGCTGTTCCATGGTTGAGGTTAGTGACAGTACAGATATTCTGAACACTTCAAAACAAACTATGGAAAAACACTTCCTCAGAGAAGAATCACAAACTTATGGGAGCACCTAGAAAGATACCATACATCAGCAGTCATCCTGTGATCCTCTAGCAATAAAGTATAATTCAGGAGTATTTTTACTTCTAATAATATAAGAGATGGACAATTGTCCCTTTTGTACATTTGTTATTTGGTATTGCATAAATTTTCAGGATTCATATACATTGTGAAATAATGTTATTTATTTTATAGGTCACAAACTTCGTCACTGGAGTGATGACCCTGTCTTATCTCAGTTGCTTGATTCAGACTTAGATGAGTGTGAATTGCCTAATTATGAACATTTCTTCATGAAACTCAACAGCACAGAATGAAGTGTGAGGGTCAGGCCATTCCGTACTTCTAAGGATTTCACATATATTAGAGTACTATATACCTACACTGCTCAGCACTCATGGCACATTGGTGTGTTATAATTGTCTTCAGATCAGAAATATGCTAGAGCTTAATCTAAAATGATGAGCTGTACATTTTCAACGCAAGTGTGATGATCACTCCCTGCAATTATTCTCAGTGGAGAATCTTTCCTATACATTTTACTGACTTAGCTTCTACTCTGTGTTTTACCATTATCAGGGACAGTCACACTGTACCTAGCTACAATACTGCAGCAACCTTAGCTGTCCTTGAATTTTACCTCCAATGTTGATACCAAGGTCAACTCCGCAACTCTAATCACATAGTGGACACCTAAACTTTTCAAGCCTGGTTAAAAATTCAGCTATCATTGTTCATTGCCAGAGTTAAAGATCTTACTCCTTTAGACTTATTGTGTATATTCTTGTATTTCCAACACTGCCTTAGATGTTGGTTTTTGAAGTAGAACTTTTAGTTTGCATTTGATTTATGGAGGTGTTAGTGATGCCAGTTGAACTGCATCTAATATAAGTAATTTTGACATATGAATTTAATTTTGACAATTGAAGAAGTGAATACACATCACTCACAAAAGTTTCTTTATATGTACTGGTATTGCTTTATTGTGAACTTCCTAAAAGCCTGTCATGGGAGCACATATCCCAAATCCCATCACATCTGTCACTGAGACAAGGCTTGAAAGGTTCAGACCACTTGACACTTCATAGTGAAAACCTTTCTCCAAGAAGGGTGAGAGCATAGCAAAAAGAGCAAATGAATCTTCCAACTGTTTTGTTACATGTTCTTTATACTTAGCCATTAAAAACACCATAATAGTAATTTTTATGACTTCTTACCTACTCTTTTCCTCTTCTGAACTGTTTTATTTATGGATCTCTAAGAAATCACATTAAAATCATATAAAAATCTATATAAATCATATAAGAAAGCATAATCAATATTTGTTAGGGATATATAACCTAAAATGAATAATTTTAGGAAATTATTAAGCACATAAAATGTAATGCATTTTCTCTTTAAAATATAAAATTTTCTCTTTATTGAAAACTTCAGCACTTGTAGTTTATTTATTCTGATAACAAAGATTATAAACTAAGTTACAATAGTATTCCAAATGGAACACAGAATTAGAAACATGAAGAGTAGCACTAAAGAATGCTACTGCTACCACTAATAGAGTAAGAATGAAATTTAGATAAAACTACTCCAGAGTAAAAGCCACAGAATAGCTCCAATATTACTGACTTTTTTTAGTAAAGGCAAATTTTCACAGATATTAACATCAATTGGCCATATATTTCTTAAGGCCTTCAGGAAGGATGCTGTGACCATGTTGATAGAAGCTGACTTCTCTGGGACCTACTACACTATGTGCAGACACCATTCCAAACACTGCACCTGCATTAGGGTAACTTTAGTGCCCTTGACAGTTCTTCAAGTTAGGAAATTAACTAAGTAATTTATTAAAAACAGAAGTAGGCAAAAAGACCAAACAAATTTCCCAAGTACCTAATACTGATCAGTTGTAGACCCATAATTCAAATCCAGGTTTCCACCAGACATATCTGAGGATATTCTGTAAGTGTCACATTCATTATCTTTCAAGACCTATGGAGCAGATGAGCCCACATTATCTTCCTAATTATGGTTATAATGGCAATAACATTGCTACAGAATATATATATATATATATATATATATATATATATATGTATATATATATATATATATATATATATTTAAAATGAAAAGTGTGTGGGTAATGACATTGTATGTGATCTTTATACCAAATAAAGATCAGTTTAACGTCTAAAGAAATACCTGAATGAACATCATTCAGCTTCCACTGTGTAGCATTCCTGGAGTGATTACTTAAGGAGAACAAATTCATGTAAAAGACACCTGTGCTGATGAGCACAGGCTTTTTATTATTAAGTACCTTGAATACACAGGATATAGTTTGTTATGGATATATAATCCAAAAGGAATAATTTTTGTGAGTAATTACTTTCTTGTTGTACCAAAGAAAATCTATTTCCTATTCTAAAACATATATAAATTTAATGGATATTAGTGCTATCAGTATAAATTATGCATGAATAATATATGTAATGTACTATATTATATAACATATAAATGATATATTTATAATATATGTATAATTACTGATATTCTATAACAACTATAAATAATATATGTATAAAACTGATTTTAGTATTATACTGTGAAGGATACAAAGAATGACAACTTTATTTAAATAAATATATTTGTATGCTTTAGTCACATTTTTTGTGTGCCAATACTGAGGCTTGAACTATGGTATGCGTGTTGTCCCTGAGCCATTTCACTCAGACTGGCTTCACATAGCTATCTTCAGATTTCAGCCCCTAAGTAGCTGGGATTCCAGACATGAGTCATATTATTTTTTTTTAATTCCATCCTTGGCATGTTCTTATGTAATTCTTTTTGAATGTTAAATTATAATATGATATGATATTTCATTTCTAAACCAATTCAGAGTAAATAACTACTTATTGGGTAAAACTATATATTGCAATAAAAATTGTAAGGACCCTACTTTACTATCAATTTTCAAAGATATTGCTAGTTTAATTCCTGGACAGACAAGTAGAAAATTTAAATTAAGTGTTCATAATATATTACATAACATGTAAATGATACATTTATAATATATGCATAATTAGTGATATTCTATAATTACTATAAATAATATATGTATAAAACTGGTTTTAATATTATACTGTGAAGTATAGACGGAATGACAATATTCCTATCTTAACTTTCTCATTTTCAACGGTAGACAAACTATGCTATAAAAATATATCTTCAAGAAAGCACATGTACAATCTTCATCGCTATAAACATCTTCTAAGATTGGCTACACTTATCCACTAGAGTCAGCTTACCACTGCAAACACTTTGTGATACTTTCTGGATAAAGTTGCTTGTCCTCATCCTCATCAACCTTTCAGCAACTTCAATGCAGGGCATTTTCTCCTGCTTAGCCTGTAGATGATATCATCCTTTGTTATTTCCCAGCAAAGAAATTGTGGCTAGCAGGCTTGAACATTGGTACATTCAGAAGTTCTTTGGTTGTGAAATTTTGCTTTCCTTTCTTGGCAAGTGAGCTGGAATAATGAAAAACATTTAAGGCAATATGTTTTACGGTAAATGAAAACATACTGATATGAAAATACTACAAATATTCATTCTTTGATTTTTTTAATTCAAATATAATAGGGGTGGTTTTAGTAGAGCATGCCTTTAAATCCAGCTATTTAGATGGCTGAAAACAGAGGATCATAGTTTCAAGCTAGAACAGGTAAATAGACCATGAGTCACTTATCTTCAACTAAGAACCAAAAAGGTAAAAGTGGAGCTGTGGTTCAAATGGAAAACTGCCAGCCTGAGCAGAAAAGAAAAATAAAAGAATCTAGGCCCCAAATTTAAGTCATAGTACTAGCACACATATACCATATATATATATATATGGTTCCTAAAGTATTCGAAACCTGGTCATAGATTAAATATGAGGTGTGCAAAAGTATGTAAGTCTGAAATGACTCCGAGGTATTTTGATAATCAAATAGTAATGAAGGATTGGTTTGTAGATAAAGATCAAAGCTCATTTGGGGATCTTCATAGTTTGTTTAAATCAGTAGCTAGGAGTTTTCAGTAGACAGGATGCTATTAAGGACTTGAATTAAAGAAAGAACAGAGCTGGAGAAAAAATAAATTATTACATATACTCAGTGGTAACAGCCATGAGAAGGAATATTATGGACCTAAACCCTGGGATACAAATATGTAAAACATGACAAATGAAGAAAAACAGTAATAAGTATGTAATGCAGACTTATATGGATAGGTATTTTTAATGTTTAAGGCCTATGAAGTGATTGTGTGATGACCTAAAATTTAAGAAATTGGTAAGGTCAACTAAACCTTGGGCCAACCATAGCTGATAATTAAAGTAAAACGGGGCCACAATAGTGTGTCTTGATTTACCAAAGTGAAAACAGGCCAATATTTGGAAAGCCAATTTTTGGACATGTGGTTGGAGTGACAATTACTGCAGTTTGTTCAAGTGTCAGTAGAAGGGTACAGTTTTAGCACAATGATAGAAATCTTTCAGGGATCTGATAGATTTTCAATCTCTCTTCAATTTTCCTTTTTATTTCTGAGAACCAAAATTTCATTACTGGAAGCCATGCCCAAATTTTGCTTTTGGCAAGTTATCAGATATTCAGTCTACTACATGCCCAAATAATAGAGAATGGGAACAGGTCTACATTGAGCACTCACAGTAGACAGGTCTCTGGAATTTCTCAGGAAGATTCTTTTGCCATTGTGGGATGGATAAGGCTGGATAATATACAAAATAGACATCATAGATTGAAAGTAATCTGCTAAGTTGACACTTGAGATATTGGATTTTTAACTGCATTGTATCAATTTTTATGAATCAGTTAATCAGATTCTTTATACCATATGATGTTACTAGACTATGAAATGCATGCTTATTGCATTTACTTTGTATGTTTTGTAATTTGGAATAAAATGTTCGTCTTTTTTTTTTTTTTAATATGGATTAATCCTAGTTCTCAAGAGAGGGAAATGCCCTGGAATTTTGTAACTTGAAGTCATATGTGGCCATGTGTCATATCCTATTTTCCTTGTACAGACTTGGTAATAAATTATATGTAATTTATTTTTTTATTTTTATTTATATTCTATTGCAGCACCTGGCTATGTATAATTAAACTGTAGTTTTCTTCAAGTATTTTATTCTACAGTGAAGTTTTTTTCTTACAAGATTTCAAATAAATATGTTATCTACTCAATTTTGAAAAGTACTGCTGTACCTCCCACTTATTTGTGGCATTTCTGAAATCTAAGTTCCTCTGTGTGCCAAGGTGGATACTTTTGTCTGTAGCAAGTATTGTTGAATACATAACATCTGGCTACTTAGAGAACAAAAGATGTGAAGGGACACTAGCCAGATAAAGAACTTCCAGAACAATTCAAGGGCACCCCATGTACTCTCCTTGTAGGTGGATAGGGAGCATAGAAATTCTTACACTTGAAAGTGATTGAGTGTGTGTGCACATAGGTGTTCACTTATTTATCTGTTGCTATAGTTTTACACATTCACTATTATAAAAAAATACTTAATATATGTACACACACACACACACACACACACACACACACACACACACACACACACACCCATATATATATATATTGATCACAGTTTCCAAAATGCATAGAAACACATCCATGGGCATCTGGCCATCGCTTTCCAATGTTGCTCTTTGGGTAATAAGAATGAAACCTGGTTTTGTCCTGTGGTAGAGAAATTACTCAGAGATTCAAGTATTTTTCTTTCAATATGTTGCTTGTTCCTAACTCTAAATTTAGGAAGTCTGTTAATACATAATATATATTATATTATAATATATTTAATGTATAATATATTGTATATTATATTATATATAATAGCTGACAGAATTATATATTCATAAGGAAAAATACAGCAAACGTATCAATGTCCATACTTTCCTAGCCATGATTAGGTTCAGTAGAGTTAGGTGCATTACATCTCAACAGGAAAATCTACTGAATTTCTGATGACCTTGAGCTACATAAGGAGAATTCCTATAAAAGGAGGCTCTCCTCAATTATAAGAAAAGATGTTTGGAAGCTTTTTTGTTTGTTTGTTTGTTTTTATTTGGCCAGTCAAAGGGCCTGAACTCTGGGCCTGAGCAATGTCCTTCACGACTTCTTTTTTTTTTAAATTTTATTTTATTTTATTTTTGAACATAGTGTACAGAGGGGTTACAATTAAATGGGCAGGATAATGCGTACATTTCTTACCAAGCATTGCAGCCTCCTCCTTTGTTTACCCTTCACACCCCATCCCAGCCTTTCCCCTCCCCCCACAATCCCAATCCTCCTTCTCCCCCTTTCCCACCCCCCCCCCCCCGCACCGATGTTGTAAAGCTCATTATGGACATGACAACTTTTACTTCTCATTGTTGCAACAGGTCCACCTGTATCCTTAAAAAACTGGTTTTTCCCCATCTCCTCCACAAGTTATACTGACATCAAATATAGTGAAAGCAGGGGTTATACTGTGGGGGAGGGACATACAAAGCAACAAAGAGATAATCTTATAAATGCGTTAGAAACACATGCATGAAAGAAAAAAACATTAAAATACATATCTAAGGGTTCATTTTCCTGACATCACATTATCTGACCTTTTCCGCTTGACTCATACATACATATACTAGATATTGCAAATAAGGGAAACCATGGGACCTATATTTCTTTGGGCCTGGCTTACTTCACTTAATAAAACTTTTTCCAAGTTTTTCCATTTCCTAACAAATGGGGAAATGTCATCCATTCTGATGGAGGCATAGAATTTCATTGTGTATATATACCACATTTTCTTGATCCATTCATCTACTGAGGGGCATCTGGGTTGGTTCCATATCTTAGCTATGGTAAATAATGCTGCAAAAAACATAGTTGTGCTGGTAGTTTTAGTGTGGTCTTGTTTGTAAACATTTGGGTAAATGCCCAAAAGTGGGATTGCTGGGTCATAGGGAAGTTCTATGTGAAGTCATTTGAGGAACCTCCATACTGCTTTCCAAAGTGGTTAAACAAGTTTACATTCCCACCAACAATGAAGTAAGGTTCCTTTCTGCCCACATCCCCTCCAGCATCTGCTGTTGTTAGAGTTCTTGATTTTTGCCGTTCTAACTGCAGTGAGGTGGTAGCTCAATGTTGTTTTGATTTGCATTTCTTATATGGCTAGGGATGTTGAACATTTCTTCATGTGTCTATTGGTCATGCTTCTTTCTTCTTCAGAGAAGTTTCTCTTTAAGTCTTTCGCCCACATATTTATTGGACAGTTGTTTCTTTGAGGATTTGTTGTTGTGTGGTTTAATTTTTTTAGTTCCAAGTATATTTTAGATATGAGACGCTTGTCCGTTGTATGGCTAGTAAAGATCTTCTCCCAATCCGTGGGCTTTCTATTGATCTTGCTAGCTATGTCATTTGCCCTGCAGAAGCTCTGCAACTTTATGCAATCCCATTTGTCCAACCTTTCTTTGATTGGTTGTGTTTCCGGGTCTCTATTCAGAAAATTTCGGCCTGAGCCAAGGAGACCTAGAGTTTCTCCTATTCCATCCTGTAATGTTTTCAGAGTGTCTGCTTTGAGTTCAAGGTCTTTAATCCATTTGGAGTTGATTCTGGTGCAGGGTGATATACAAGGATCTAGCTTTTGTTTTCTACAAGTAGTTGTCCAATTTTGTTAATCTATCCAATCCAGGAGCATGGGAGGTTTTGCCATTTTTTAAGTTCTGTGTTGATTTCCTTTTTCAAGATTTTAACGTTTTCATCACATAGATCCTTCACTTCTTTGGTTAAGTTAATTCCTAGGTATTTTATTTTTTGTGGGGCTATTACAAATGGAGTTGCTTTCCTTATTTCAGCCACACTTTTCTCATTGTTGGCATACAGAAAAGCCATTGTTTTTGGGGGGTTAATTTTATAACCTGCTACTTTGCCAAAGTTTTGAATCAGCTTGAGTAACTTGGGAGTGGAGTCTATGGTATTCTTTAAATACAAGATCATGTCATCTGCAAGGAGGGAGTGTTTTATTTCTTCTCTCCCTATTTGGATCCCCTTTATGTCTGCATCTTGTTTTATTGCTCTAGCTAGGCATTCTAATACTAGATTGAAGAGAAGTGGAGAGAGTGGGCATCCTTGTCTTGTTCCTGAGTTAAGAGGAAATGGCTTGGGTTTTTCACCATTGAGTATAATGCTGGCTGTAGGTTTGTCATATACAGCCTTTATTGTATTGAGGAATGTTCCATGGATTCTTAATTTTTCCAAAACCTTCATCATAAAGTGTTGTTGGATCTTGCGGAATGCTTTTTCTGCATCTATTGAGATAACCATGTGGTTCTTATTCTTGCTCCTGTTGATGTGATGAATAATATTAATTGATTTGCGTATATTGAACCAGCTTTGCATCCCTGAAATGAATCCTGTTTGATCATGGTGTATGATTTTTTGGATGAATTGTTGAAGTCGATTGGCCAAAATTTTGTTGAGAAGTTTTGCATCAATGTTCATCAAAGAACTGGGTCTATAGTACTCTTTCTTTGATGAGTCCCTGCCTGGTTTTGGGATGAGGGTTATGATAGGAATGTGTTCGGTAGTGAACTTTCTCTTTCAATTTCATTGAAGAGTTGGAGGAGTATTGTTGTGAGCTCTGCTTTGAAGGCCTTGTAAAATTCCGCTGTAAAACCATTTGGTCCTGGACTTTTCTTAGCTGGGAGGTCTCTTATTGCTGTTTCTATTTCAATGCTTGATATGAGCCCGTTAAGATAGTTTAACTCATCTTGGTTTAGTTTTGGCATATCAGTATTTGTTAGGAAAAGGTCCATTTCTGTCAAGTTCTCAAACTTATGAGCATAAAGTTTTGAGAAGTATTCCCTTATAATGTTCTGAATCTTGGTTGTTTCCGTGGTGATGTTTCCATTCTCATCTCTGAGTTTATTAATTTGGGTGTATTCTCTTCTTTTTCTGATAAGATTTGCTAAGGGTCTGTCAATTGTGTTAATTTTTTCAAAGAACCAACTCTTTGCTTTATTGATTCTTTCTATAGTTTTTTTGGATTCTAATTCATTTAATTCTGATTTAATTTTAATTATTTCTTTCCGTCTACTGGATTGGGGTTTATCTTGCTGCTCTTTTTCAAGGAGGTTTAGATGTGTCATGAAATTGTTAGTTTCAGATCTCTCCAATTTGTTGATGTAGGAGCTCAAAGCTATAAACTTGCCTGTGAGTACTGCCTTTGTCGTGTCCCAGAGGAGCTGGTAATTTGTGTGTTCATTTTTGTTGAATAGCATGAACATTTGAAATTCCTTTCTAATCTCTTCCATGACCCACTCATGATTCAGCAGTGTGTTGTTCAGCCTCCATATGATACCGGACTTTCTTTGGTGGCTTTTGGTGTTGAGTTCCAATTTTATTCCCTTGTGGTCAGAGAGAATGCAAGGTATAACTTCAATGTTTCTGAATTTAGACAAGTTTTATTTGTGGCCTAAAATGTGGTCTATTTTAGAAAATGTTCCATGTGCTGCTGAGAAAAACATGTATTCTGATGATGCTGGGTGAAATGTTCGGTAGTCTAGTTGATCTAGGCATCTGTTTAGATCTGCGTTTTCTCTGTTGAGTTTTTGCCGAGTTGATCTATCTAGTGGGGAGAGTGGTGTGTTAAAATCCCCAACAATTAATGTCTTTGAATCTATACGGGATTTGAGGGAAAGTAGTGTTTCTTTGATAAATTTGGGTGCTCCATTTTTTGACGAATAGATATTTAGAATTTTAATATCCTCCTGAAGCAGAGATCCTTAAATTAGTATGTAGTGACCTTCTTTATCTCTTCTCAAGAATTTTAATTTGAAGTATATTTTATCTGATATTAGGATTGCAACTCCCACCTGTTTATGGGGGCCATTTGCTTGGTAGATTTTGTTCCAGGCTTTAACATTGAAAATGTGTTTGTTTTTACGGGCAAGATGTGACTCCTGCAGGCAGCAGATAGAAGGGTCTTGTTTTTTAATCCAACTAGAGAGTCTATGTCGCTTAATTGGAGAGTTCAGACCATTAACCTTAAGAGATAGGACTGAGAGGTATTTGGGAGTTCCTGCCATGTAATCCACCTGCTTGGGGGCTGTGAAAACTGGGTTCTTCCTATGGTTCTTGGATTCGCAGTTTGGGTGCAGTTTCTTGGCCTTTATTGTGGTCTTGTTGGTTTTCTATGTGTAGGACATTTTTAAGAATCTTTTGTAGGGCTGGTTTGGTGGAGATGTATTGTTTCAATTTTTCTTTGCTATGGAAGGTTTTTATTTGGCCTTCAGTTATGAAGGAGAGTTTAGCTGGGTACAGTATTCTTGGTTGATAGTTGTTTGTTTTTAGGGCATGGCATACATCATTCCAGGCTCTTCCTGCTTTGATTGTCTCTGCTGAGAAATCTGAGGTGATTCTAATTGGTTTCCCTTTATAAGTGATTACCCTTTTCTCTCTGACAGCTTTAAGGATCTTTTCCTTGTTCTGAGTTGATCCTGTGTGGATTATAATGTGGCGGTGGGATGTCCTATTCTGGTCTGGTCTATTTGGGGTTCTAAAGGCTTCTTGTATCTGGACAGGCCTATCTTTTTGCATGTTTGGGAAGTTCTCTGCTAGGATCCTGTTAAACAAATTTCCTAGACCATTAACTTCTGTTTCTAGGTGCTCCTCTACACCCATTATCCTTAGATTAGGCCTTCTGATGGTGGCTTCCAGGTGTTGGATAGATCTATCATATTTCTTGGACTTGTCTTGGATGGTTGTATGTTCTTTCTCTATAATATCTAGACTGTCTTCAATCCCTGAGATTCGATCTTCTGCATGGTCTAACCTGCTGTCAAGACTCTCTACTTTGTTTTTTATCTCTTTTCCTTCTAGTTGGTCAGCTTTGATGGCTTCAAGTTCTTTGTTGAAGCTCTGTTTTAGGTCTTGTATGAATTTCTTTACTTCCTTAATTTGGTGTTCAGTGTTTGTCCTCAAATCGCTTAGTTGATTGATTATGGTTTCTTTGGGCTCCCATTCCTCCTGTTGGGTTCCATTCAGCATTCCCTTTGTGGTCTCCCTGACTTCCTTCAGCTCTTTGTTAATGGATTCCATGAATGCCTTTAGTGATCTTTGTGTGTTCTCTACCTGGTCTCTCAATTCCTGTATTACTCTTTGATTAGTTTCCTCCTGTTCGTGGGATTCCTGCAGATCTCTTTGAGTGTTCTCAGCCTGCTCACGCCATTCCTCCCTTTCTCTTTGAGTATTCTCAAGTTGTTCACGCAAATCCTGTATCAGTTTTTGAGTAGCTTCCTCACGCTTATGATATTCCTGTATAAACTTCTGGGATGCCTCCTCTCTCTCCCTATCACGCTCATACAGAGTCCTTTGTACGTTGTCAAACTTTTCATTTATCATGTTTGCCAGCAGTGTTTGTAGAGCTATTTGAGAACTCTCCTCTGGATTATTCATTATTTGTTCTGACCCCTGATTATCAAGATTGGGATTTGAGATACCCGGATTTGCCATTTTTCTTGTGTTTTTCTGGCTTACTCTGCCCATTTGAGATGAAAATAGCACCAGTTTTGTGCTAGAACACTATCTTAAGGCAACCATCAACCAAAGTTTGCATTTGTACAGTCAATAGTCTACAGATACAATCTAGTTCAACAGATACATCTATTCAACATCAAACAACTATATGTTAATGGGCTTCGAACCGCAGAGAAGAATTTGGAAAACCAGAAATTAATAGGGTTAGGGAGAGATGTGGGTAAAAAATAGGACTAGATTGGTATGGGGAGGCACAGGGAGAATTAACTATGTCCTAATCTCAATGCAGGAAATAGGTTGGGTAGGATGCAAGTAGAGACAGAGAGAAAAAGAAGAAAGGGAAAGGGAAATGAAAAGAGACCAGAAAAAAATAGAAACATAAAAATTAATATTATTATGGAGATTAAAGACAATCTATTTAGAAAGGAATGTGAATATATTGAGAGAAGGGGAGGGACATAGAGGAGATGTGAAAAACTTAAAAAAATGCTTAAAATATTATATAGGTATAAAGAGGTACTACTGCTATTAAGGAATTTAATTCTCAGACGTTTTGAATTGAGTAATAAATTTGTGGATTAAGTGTGTACACAGTGAGGGATAGGCTCTACTAGTTAACTACGGGTTTATCTGCGGATGTGCAGGAAAAGAGTTAAGTCACGTAAAGAAGAACAAAAGAGAGGAAAACGTGAAAAGGATAAGAAACGGAGAAAAAAAAATCAGAAGTTCAGTAGAGCTAAACAAAAAACAAAAAGATAATTAAAAAAGAAAGAAAAAGAGAAAGCAGACAAGAAAAGAAAGGAAAACGCACATTCACGTATTCCTAAAATAAAAATTATAAGAAGAAAAAAAAAGTTACTGGAAAACAATTTATTTTCAAAAAAGGTAAAATTTAAAGATTAATAAAAGTTTTAGAAAAGAAAAAAAAATTTATATATATAAGGTACCAAAAAAATTAAAAAGAAGAAGAAGAACAAAAAAAAAAGTTCTTTGATTTTTTTTTTGGGGGGGGGAGGGGTAGGAAGAATCCTGTATCTCCCTTGTGTCTGTAACCAGCCTCTTGTTGGAGTCTCTGGTCAGCTTGAAGTCCTGTGGCTTGATTGGTTTCTTAAGTCAGTTTGTTCGAACAGGCAGAAAAATGCTCTGCTTTACCCAAGATTTTGAGATCCCCCTCCCAGGTTAGTTTAATGGGAGGGTGATCTGCTTTGATAATCACAAAAGAAGGGGATGCAGTGATGAGGCTATGTTTGGGTAGAGTTGAGACTTTTCAACAAACAGTAGCTTTTCCCTGTGGCTATTTTGTGAAAAACTCACAGAGCCCAGCCTGGAGCCATTCTCAGGGTTTGTTTTTCAATTGATTGTGGAGGCTGCTAGAGGGAGGGGCAGCCTCCGGCTCTGGTTACACAATGAGGAAAGCCACTCCAATGGCTGGTGCCTGAGCTGGGTGACTTTTCCCTGGATGGAGCTGAGTCTGGCAGGTCACTTCGCCATTAAGTTCTTGTGACCTGCTAAATGACTTGTTTTATTCCAAGGCCTGAGTTGGAGCTAGCAGCTCCTCCTAGCTTTGTCGGTATCCAAGATGGAGGTGCTGGAGGGCGAGGGGTGGCCTTCCTTCCTCTGCTCCCTGAGGAGTGAGGATGTCAGGCTTCTACTCACGCCGAGTCTTGGTTCCTGGGTCGTCTCTGGTCTGCAAACTGCAGGATGAGGATGTCCGCTCCTTGTCGGTTCTTGCTGGTGTTGAGTAGAATCCACTTGCCCGCTGCATCTGGCTTCTTCTTCCCGGACTCTCTGTGGCTCAGGTTTGGGTGCCCTGTGGTCGTCACCGCGAACCTGCCGCCGCCGCGGCAGCTGCTGGCAAGCACTCAGATGTGTCTCCTTGCCTTGGCTTCCCCTCTCTTGCCTAACTCTCTGTCCTGTGATGGCACACTTGGTGTGATTCTCTGGCTTAGGACTGTTCACTGGAACTCTAAAATTTTTTCTATGTGAGAGCTTGTTCAGATGCCAGCTTCTCCTCTGCCATCTCCCGGGACTCTGTCCTTCACCACTTCTGCTCAAGGCTAGTGCTCTACCAAACGAGCCATAACATTTCTGGCTTTTCTGCTTATGTGGTGCTGAAGATTCGAAACCAGGGCCTCATGCATGCAAGGCAAGCACTCTACCACTGAGCCACCTTCCCAGCCCAAGTTTGGAAGTTTTTGAGAAGAAGAATTTGGAATTTGCTTTGCATCCTTGTTTAGTAATGAATAAACACCATTTTACTCCAAATTTTGTCTTCTTTTATGTTCCCTAAACAGTTATACATGATCATCATTCCATGTCATATCTTTAAGTCCTTCTTTTATTCTTTTATCATTATTATTTTGTTGTTGTTGTTTTGCTGATGCTGAAGCTTGAACTCAGGTCCTAAGCAGTGTCACTGAGCTCAAGGCTAGTACTCTGACACTTGCACCACAGCACTACTTTTGGGTTTTTCTGCCTTGGCTTGCTTTGAAGCATAATACTCAGATCTCAGCCTCCTGGGTGGCTAGGATTACAGGTGTGAGCCACCAGTGACTAGCAAGTCCCTCTCTTTTAGATATTATTCTAAAAGCCTCCTATCCAAGGTCACTCTTAAGGTAGTAAATGCACCTATGAATATAGTTCCAATAGTTCCTTCAAACTTTCAACTTCTGTTATAGCTATGGTATGTCTTTTCCATTGTATCCTGAACCAACTTCACTGTTCTCTTCGTAATCCATGATTCTAGATGTGTTACTAATAATTACTTAAATTTTGTGGCTATAAACCCTAAATCACTCAACTATTAATTTCATTTAATTTTTTTTTTCAATTTGGTTGTTATTCAGTACATATCTGAGCTTATACTCACCTCTTGCATCTACCTCTTGGCATGAGCAGAGCCTGGGACTATTCAATCTCAAATGCAAGAGGTTAGCAAGAGAATAGCCTATAGTATTCCTGCCTAAGAGTCAGGACATGTAGTTGAGTGCCTGAAAGAAGCAATGCATTCCTGGCAAGGGAAGGGGTGATAGAGACAACAGCCTAGAAAGCAAACTGTCAGTCACAACATTTAATAACTTCTCCTTTGGAGAAACTGACCTCCTGCAAAGTGGCAGTGAAATAACTCACTTAGTGAGTTTTTATATATGAAGGAAGTTGTCATGTTTCACTACACAACTTAATTGTAGTCAAAGAGAGGATAATTCTTTTTTGTCCTCCTTGGGCCCAGTCTCACTTAATCTCCATCTTAATCTTTGCTCATAGTCTATTCCTACCAGAAGGTCCCTGATGAGGAAGAAAGTGTGAAAATATGATCTCTTGGCTTATGATTGGCCCTGTGGGAACTGAGACCACTTTTAGTTTTGAACCTGTTCCTTCTGACATTGGGAAAGCTCATTCTCTGAATGGTGCCCTAGTACCAAATTTTTTCAGAGAAAGTCAAGGAATGACAGATTCTGCCCGAGGGAGTGAGTTTCTCCTATTCCAAAGAGGTCAATTAACATCTGATTCTAAGGTCCAAGTGGAAGTTTTTCAACAGATCCTCGAAGCTGGAGTGGATGTTAGCTCAGACTCCAGGCCATCCTTATATTTCTCCAGCTCTTTCTCATGAACCAAAAGTTTACAGGAGTTGAGTTCAGAAACAAGGAGAAATGAGAGTAGCAGAAGAATCATTGGCAGGGGGATGAATTAGAAACGGTGGGGGAAAGAAGGGCTCAGAAAATCTAGAATCACTCACATCATTTGGGAATTACATCATAAGATTAGGGAATAAAAGTAATAAATTACTACCTAAATTAGTAACTCGACTACTCTACATTACAACTGTTGAGTCAAAAGGTAGCTGTCCTAATTCTATTTTGATGAGAAAAACGGAGCACATTCTCCTTACAAAGTTCTACAGAGTATCTTCATCCATACCCCAGGTTGTACTTACTCTCTATATCTGTTACTTTCCTTTGCTGGATTCAGTCAATGACACTTGAAAGATTTATCATCTTCAGACATGTAATTACATTTTCTTCTAATACATTTGTTATCAAATAAAACAAATTATGTACAAATATATGTCTATGGTAAATTTTCTTCCATGGCATATTTATTTGATGATATTAAGTATTATTTTAATAGTTTCATTTTTAAAACTTGAGGAAAATATTTTGTTACTATTAGCACTAATTATTTGCACATTTCTTTTGTATTTTTCCTTGTCTGTGTATTTGTTATTAAGCTTCTAACATTGTCTTTTCCCCCAAGTGTTGCCTTCTTAAAATTGCAACTTATAAACTATATATCATGGTCCTGTATGTGTGAATTGATATATTTAATTTTTGATCTAATATCCACATATTATACGATATCTTCAACCTATTGTAACTGCTCTGAAAATAAATAGGGAGGTCCCTCATTAAAGCAAAAACACAATGCCAAAAAAAATGCCAGTGAAATTAGGATTAGGTATATATCCATAAATATTTACCAATGATACAGTAGAAACATTCACTTCTCTTATATACCAGAACATATTTAAGCTACGAATTGCACATTTTCTTTATTCCTTCTTTCTGGTACATGTAGGTTGGTTACACAGCTAGGTTGGTATGAATATTGCTGCCATGGGTATGAATGTTCATGGTAATTTATATTACTTCAATATGTATCTTGTTGCGGTAAAGGTCATTAACATAAGTGTCTTTTTGGTATTGTGTAAACTTCCATTATGATTTCCCTATGGGTTGCACTCGTTTACAATGCCACAAAACCAAATACAGTTCCTGATTTATTTCAACCTCTCCAGAAGTTTATTTATCTGAGTGGTGATAGATATTCTGGTGTGTAAGATGGGATCTCAATGACTTTCCTCTTTATTTTTCTATGTATTTCCTATGTGGATACGACTCTCAAACATTTCATTTATTCACTAAACACTTACATTTGTTCTTCATTCCTGATAAGTGTCTTTCCTTTTGTTTTGGTATTTGATCAATTTTTATGTTTTATAATATTTGATTTTTTCCCATTCCAAATAATTTAGTAAAAAGATTTTTTTTCATTACAATGGTGCACAATTAACTAAAAATAACTGAATGTACATTTATACCACTGGATGTTTTTGTTTGTATTTACAGCCAGGAAATTATTCCAGTAAAGATGCTGAACTTCTTTCACTAGATATACTGAAAGGATAGTATCTCATATTGGCCTAAACTAATTTCAGAATTAACAGTCACAGCCTGGGCCACAACAGTCTGAGCTAAGTAAAACCACTAACACAGCACAAACTGCACTTAAAGAGAGCAAATGGCTTTATACAAGTTAGAAGAAATGCAACACGTTCATGAAGCAAATGTTGAAGTTCATAAGCAGACCTTAGGAATCTGAATATCAAGAAGATCAACGGATAAAAGTATTTAGAAAGACTTTAGAACTCAAAATTGGGGAGGGGGGAAAACCACTAGATACCAAAACTCAATGCTGAAGCGAAGGAGTGTGTTTTACCGCAAACCTCAGCTGTGTCTGACTCTCTCACGCCAAACACACACACACACACACACACACACACACACACACACACACACACACACACACACATCCCTAGTGAGAGGCCTTAGCCAAAGTACAGGCATTCTGGACTTAGACTCCATTTTGAAAGCCTTTACCGAAAATATCCATTGTGAAGGTCTTTAATGAAAGTACCCATTGTAAATAATGACTTTTACTGAAAGATAGAACTCAGGTTCTTGGAAAAACTGTGAAATGTCACAATAATGTTCTGCCCATAACTTCCCTAGCAATAGCCATCAGTGGATGACAGGAAGGTACATAAAGCTACAGATGATTCTTAAGATAGTTTACAGTTTGCTGCTTACTGCTTAGCCTGTGCACACTATCCAATACGATTGTTACAAGATTCAGTCACTAAATGTCAACTAATCATGTAACTGCCAAGGTAGGAACCCCATTACCTCAACCCTATACTGTATAAAAACCCTGTTAACTGAAGGGTTGGGGCTTTCAGCTCTGACCCTCTGCGATGGTGATGGTTGTGAGTCCAGGCTCGAGCTTTCAATAAATGATGCTTGTGTGCTTGCATCGGAACTGGCTCCTAGGTGGACTTTGGAGATCCTTATCTCAGCACAAGACTAGTGTACACAAAGAACCCCAGGGGCAGCTATATCTGGGACAATGACATATTTTTCCTCTTCCTTTTAGATAATCAAATGTGATGTTGCAGTTGGCTCCACAGCTGCCCCACATCCGAGCAGGAGGAAGGAAAAGATGCCTTAGCCTGCAGGATGGCCTTGTGTACCCCTGGCTTTCTGTGTAAGAATGCAGTTCATGGTCCCCTAAGCAGGGGTGGCCAAGCTGAAATGGGGGTAAGCTTTGGCTGGAGGATGGCACCCTGTGAGCCCTGCATGCGTGGTGAAGCAGCATGGAAAGCCCTGTGAGCATCTTCCAGAAGGCCTCTCAGTTGCTTGGAGAAGTTGACTCCTGTAGTTGGACATGGCAGGAGGAGAGCAGGAATCCAGAAGATGGGGGAGGCAGAGGAACAAATGCGCCTCTCCATCGAGACTCCTCAGCCATGCTGAGGAAGTTCACAACCCGCACGTTGTGGCTGCTTTGCAGGTCTCCAGAGGCTCTACCTGTCTGGGGAGCAGTGCCTGGTCCTGATCCAGAGCTGAACTTCCCCACTGGCCCTGGGCCTGGCTGGGATGGAGCAGCCCCTACCAGACATGCTTTTCTGCCTTCCTGCTCATAGCCTCCAAGCAGCTGCCCAGTCTGCAGCACCCAAAGCTCCATGGAGCAGGCTAAGGCTGTGCTGGCAATTCCTGGTGCCTGCTTCAAGGCGAGAAGGAGGCCTAGCCCACAGTGGAGCTGGTCCTCACTCACTTCCAAGGGCATCCACAGAGGCATGACAACCACAGCCCCAGCGCTGTTGCCCTCCCTGCCCCCAGAGTTTACCTATAAGTCCCTGCCTTTGTTCTTGAAATTCTTTAGGCACTGGTGTCTCATTTCTCATTGTCTGTTTGGGTGGCACTTGAGACTCCTTCCTCTCCTCACCAAGCTAACAGGCCCCATCGGATTCACCCCAAATTCTGCACCTCACAGACACTCTCGAGAACCCAGTTGCCTTTAGGGCTGATGCTGCCTGAGCTGCTGGCCTACTGCCTCCTTCCTCCCTTCACAGCCTCTGCCAGAGCCTCCCATACTTTCTCGACTGCCTCCAGCCCCAACCCCCTCTTGGCCTCCTCCCCACACAGCCCCCATCCCCAACCCCAGCAGGGCCACTGCTCTGGGGAAAGACAACTGTAGGCCTGGCCCAGAAGAATCAAAGGTGCAGTGTGCAGCCGGCTGATTGGAGGCAGCATAGGTCTCTGATCACTGTCTTTCACTTCACTTACACGTATATTAATTGTATTAATTTGGTATGTAAGATTGGATCTCGCAAATTCTTATTAAGCCTTTGCAGAATAGCTGGTAGAAATATAGTCCCAAAATGCAGATTGAAACTTTTATAATTCTTTTGAGATTCAAAGATGTTATAAGTAGTTATTGTAAGGTATATTAAATAGGTAGATTTCATTAGGTAGCAGATAAAGAGAACACCACATGCTATTCAGGGAGGAAAAGTCTATTTACCGAACTGCAGTCCGCACCATGCATGGTGAGAAGCATGGCTGAAAAAGGAAGGGAGGTCAGGAAAGGAAGAGGTGTGACCCACCTCTGGGCCAGGATAATCAAGGCCAGGGACAGAAAAAGGTGTGGCAAGGTGGGGGAAAGGTGTGGCCACACTGGATCTGGATGAGACCTAGCAGAAGGAGAAGGTGACTGCTTCCAGGTCTGCCAGTTACCTAGGTAACAGATACTGGGCAGAAGCAGCCAAAAGAGAGGGAGGTGTCCCTGTGCAGACCTTACAGTTATAACCATCATAAACTCTCATTTCCATAGCAGAGTGTTATTCCAAAAATATTGGCTTATGCATCTGTTATCAATAATTTACAAGACTTGAAACATTTAAAGTATCAAATATTACAAGAAGATCTTTGATTCATGTTGAATGGATGTGAGTACGTTGAGCTGTTGCATACATTTGTGTGTGTGTGTGTGTGTGTGTGTGTGTGTGTGTGTGTGTGTGCATTATGTGTATCATTGAAATCAATCCTTTTTCTGAGATATACATTATGGTGTTTCTTTGTTGGTGGTAGATTCTGATTGCTTGCCTTTGCCTGATATGCTCATTCCAGCTCAATTTTGCAATTAAAGCTTCTTATTTATTATTGAACATATAGGGCTCTGATATTGCTTTGTCTTTACTCTGCCATCTAGGATCTCCTTTTCCTCTTAAAATATTAACATTCAATATAAATTTTCCCTCTTGACCGATTTTCCTCTTTAGTTTGCATTTTGAAATAAGTATTATAAGACTTTTGATTTCTGTATTCATGAAGAAAAACCATTTTGAATTTTCTGTTTAATGTAATAATACCTGGACACATTTGTTAGCAACAAGATCTTAAAATTTCTTGTGTAGTTTTAGTTTAAAATACTCTCCTGCATGTTTTTAGTATGGAGAGACAAACACTTCCTAGTATCAATGATAACAAATGAATACATTTGCCCAGTGATTTCCTTGATAGACCTGTGCACAAAAATACCACTCATAGGGGCTGAGAAGGTGGATCAGTGGTAGACAGCTTATCTTGAATACACAAGACCCTGGGTTTGATTCCTAAGCAACACCTAAGCAGAAAAAGCTAGAAGTGGTACTGTGGCTCAACTGGTAGAGCACTAGTCTTGAGCTGAAGAGCTGAGGTATGGCAGTCAGGCCCAGAGTTCACCACCTCCGACAAACTAAATCAATAATTAAAACTCATACTGAAGAACATTAATTTCGTAGGCTGATTACCATTTTAGTTAGGGGCAGAGTGCCAAGATATAGCAGACCTTTGTCGCAAAGCTTTAAGAAGGATGTCAACACCTAACATATACTAAAAACAAAAAGTAAAAAATTAGCTCTGACAACAACATATAGAATCTCCATTGAAAGAGAAACAGGTACTAAGAATGAAATACTTTTTATAACATTTCTTAAGAGATTCTGGCTCTACATTAATTATCATATAATGTGACCTTCAAAAATTCCATAGGTGGGCCTGAGTTTTAAGGGCCCCTACAAAAACTGGAGGAGAGAATCATTAACCCAGATTTTTTAAATTGTTATTGTTAAGATAGTGTACAGACAGATCACCATTTTATAAGTCCATAATGAGTTCGTTTCTTGTTTCACAATCTCATCACTTCTTTTGCTCCCTCTAATTTTCCCTCCAGTCCCTGTCCACAAGGGGTATAGCTCATTGTGAGCATATTATCTACAGAGTACAACTGCTGCATTTGTTTCCCTGTTCTCCTTGAATTTCTGTGGCTCCCTCAATGCCCATAAATGGATAAAGAACAGAAAAATCCATCTTGTTTCCAATTCATGGAATTCATTTCAATATAAACATCAGTAGTTTTATGAGAGTGTCAGACTCTGTCCACACATCCTGAACACTTATACTTCCTGCACCCAGTCATAACTCCCACCGGATTCTAAGGTCCACAAAATAATTCTTTTCACTTTCCACACAGGAAGAAGCTGAGAGTCAGAAAGATTAAGTATTTTACTGGAAATACTGGGCTGAGAATAATGGCTCATATCTGAAAATAATAGTTTGAAACCAACCCAGGTTGATGTATCCATTATACGTTTATCTCCAGTTAACCAGAAGAAAGCAAGAATTGAGTGTTTCCAGTGGTAGAGCTAAAATGCCACCAGACTTGAATGGGAAAACTAAAGGATAGTTTCAATATGATGATTTTTAAATACCAATTCTGTCCCATACATAATCCAGACAGCACGCACTCTCTCTCTCTATCTCTCTCTCTCTCCTTAAAAAAGATGTTACTACGGAAATCCAAATAGTTTTTTTGTAAGTTTTATTTTTAGCCTTAATGAGGTTTGACTTGATAGTTTCTATCTTGATGAGCCACAACTTAGAACTTGGTATAATTATACCCATGTCTGTATTCAGAGAAACATTCTCCTAGTTAAGTCCTCCTTTTCCAGCAATGATAAGTTTTCTCTTCTTGGCCCAGTTTCTTCTTTTGGGACTCAATATCTTAGACTTTACTATCTTGCATGGTCTATAAGTTCTTTGATCCAGTAGATCTCAGCCATCCTAATAAGAAGGAGTATAGGTGGTAACTACTGTACTGGACAGAACCTGGTTTGGGAAAATGTTCTAGGTTCACCATTCAGGGGCAGTTTTTAGTACTCATCCATAATCTCTTTGTCTTCAGAATTGGAAACTTGTTAGGTCCAGGAATTCAGGGGAAGCACACACTGTGTGCTATTTCATACTTTTTTTAATTTAATGACAGCTTCCACCTATTGTGTACTTTAAGCATTGTGTAAAAAGAAAGATTGCCACAAGAGACAGAAGCACTTTAATAAATTCTGCTCTCAAAACACAGGAGGAGGAAAAGAAGCTCTGAAGGAGACATATAGCCTAGAAGCCTAGAAGCCTTCAGTTCTTAGAAACTCAAGCTGCCTTTTATCTTACCTTCAACAAAGAAAGTCAGAGACTGCAGCGGCTTGTAAGCTCCATTTATATTCCTGAGCATGGGGCTCCCTTCCCCTTTGCCCTTCTAATCCTTTATATCCGGGCAGGTGGGAAGATGTAACAAGAATGCTTAGAGTTTGAGCCTAGGATTAAAAACTTCATTTTGTGATCGTAAACATTCCACAACTTCTTGAATTGAACCTGAGGGGCAGACGGAAGTTAGGTAAGGAATTCAGAAACATAATTACTTCTTAGCTATCTAACTCATCCCTTCCCAACCCTCAGAATCATATTTCCCAACTCTGTAAACATCCTTACACTCTGTTCTCCTGGAGTTTGAGTATGGGGAATCATCTGCTTCTTATGTGTACTGATTTACAAATAGAGAATTTTTTCCAAGACTCAAAATGATTTCATTGATGGGGACACTGTACAATAGTCTAAACAGGGTTTCTTCATGTGTTCATACACTAGGTAGGACTACTAAGGGCTAAATAGTAATCAAGGCTCACTTGCTGTCAGTGGTATTGCTCTGAGGAATTACTGTCAATGTTGCCCACAGTACCTAGTCCAAGGCCTTTTAGAAAGGCTCCAGACCCAAACTGCTTGAGTATCTGTGTGAGATAATCATCATTGAGCAAATATATTCCATGGTTTGTGAGACATTCACTTCTGTGAGCATATGCATATGAGGGCTCAAGAAGAGAGTTACTTGGAAGAAAGGTCCTAGGATGCAAAATGTCCACTAGAACAATGGAAACCCATAGTTTGGCATGCTTAATGTTTTAACCTGTGCACTGAACTAACAGGAAAAAAAGACACACTAAGAAAGCTGCCACTTATACCAAATAAAGAGATATGGTGAAAGTCAGAGAAACGACATTGATTTCATGGTAGTCATGACAAACAACACCTTAGCACACTCTCAGAATACTAATCCATACTTTTCTATTCACCCATGTTACTAGGTGTGAGTTGTATTTAGAAGTCCTCAGAGAATTCAGAACTGGTCTGCTATTTGGGACATAAAATAACTAGTTTGATGATAGCCCTTAGTAGTGTCCTACAAATATGTGCATTTACCTAGTATATTTGATAAGTATCCCCTCACTGAATTATCTTTGGTTGGCTCACTTGCTGACATAGCAGCTGTCTGGTAGCTCCACTGTGACATCACTTTATTCTGCTGAACCAGAAATGGAAAAGGAGAGACTGACCACAACAGATTTACATCTTTCTCAATGAGCAGTGAATGGCAGGGGAGTATTTAAGATGCTTCCCGTGTTCTCAGTTAGCTAGTACCACCTTGGATTCCAGCTCAAATCTTGATAAGCAGATAAAGAACTTACATGAGATTGTTGTGCCAGATTCACAGCTAGAGATGTAGATGAGAATGTGGAAGGGTTTGGTGAGAAAGCCACAGGTTGATATGAAGCACAATTCAAAGGATGTGGAGATGAAGCAAGCTACCTGGAGGGAAAAGGAGAGGCAGCTGAAGCTGATGAGTACCTAGAGAGAGAAGACAGAGCAAGTTTGAGGCCAACTGGACATCAAAGTAACCCATCTGAACTACAAGAGTCTGACTATCCAGAGCCACAGAGAGAGGTCGGAAGACAAGCAAGTGATCTTGACCATTTCTAGGGAGCTCCCAGTATGCCAGGGTAAGAATTGGTAGCTTCCCACTGCTGCTGAGCACATCTCAGATGCCTTGTTACCATGATAATTGACACTGGAAAGGAGCAGTGAGAGTTGTATGAGGTGATTGCAGCTCACTATATGGAGCCAGTTCTGCAGCATTATGGAGTGTGGTCTCTCAGGATGCTTAGGGCAAAGATCCTGTAGCTGATATCAAAGAATGCAATCTACATGGAGTAGACATTTATACATGGTACGTGCCTAAACACAACAAGCTGATAATGAGCTGCTAGAGGTAGTTCCCTAAAGATCTAACAGCCAAAACGACAGGCAAACGCAGAGCTCTGCACTACATCACTCCACCATGCCAATTGCTTCTACCCTAGTATTGGGTACCCAGTTTGCACACCCATGACCTTGTTACCCTGATTGTGTCCTAAAATCTTCACAATTTTTATCTTTCAGTTTATCTATGCTTCCTTGTCCCTGCTAAACTGTTCTGGAAGCAAACGTCCCCCATAAACAGGCTGGAGATGTAATCCTAATATCAGATGAAATAGACTTCAAAGTAAAATTAGTGAGTAGAGATAAGGAAGGTCACTATATACTAATTAAAGGATTTCTCCCTCAGGAGGATTTTACAATTCTAAATATCAATTCACCAAACAAAGGAGCACCAAAATTTATCCAAGAAAAACTACTTTCTCTCAAATCGCACTTAGATGCAAAGACATTAATGGTTGGGAATTTTAACCCACCACTTTCCAAACTAGATAAATCAACTTGGCAAAATCTCAACAGAGAAACCGCAGATCTAAACAACTGCATAGACCAATTAGATTTAACACACATCTACTGCATATTTCACCCAGCAGCATCAGAATATACATTTTCTCAGCAACACATGGAACATTTCCCAAAATAGACCATATTTTAGGCCACAAAGCAAACTTGTCCAAATTCAGAAACATTGAAGTTATACCTTGCATTCTCTCAGACCACAAGGGAGTAAAATTAGAACTGAACACTAAAAGCCAGCAAATAAAGTCCTATAATACATGGAGGCTGAATAACACACTGCTGAATCACAAGTGGGTCATGGAAGAGATTAGAAAGGAAATTCAAATGCTCATTATATTCAACAAAAATCAAGACAAAAATTACCAGCTCCTCTGGGACACAGCAAAGGCAATACTCAGGGGAAAGTTTATAGCCTTGAGTTCCTACATCAACATATTGGAAAGATCTGAAACCAACAATTTAATGAGACATCTGAGCCTCCTTGAAAAAGAGCAGCAAGATACACCCCAATACAGTAGACAAAAAGAAATAGTTAAAATTAACTCAGAATTTAATGAATTAGAATCCAAAAAAAAAAAACAAAAAATCAACAAAACAGAGTTGCTTCTTCGAAAAACTTAACAAAATGGACAGACCTTTAGCAAATCTTATGAGAAAAAGAAGAGAACACAACAAAATAAATAAACTCAGAGATGAGAATTAAAATATCAGCCGAGAAAAAACCAAGATTCAGAATATTATAAGGTAATACTTCTCAAAACTATATGCTAATAAGTTTGAGAACTTGGCAGAAATATTTACATGCCGAAACTAAACCAAGATGAGTTAAACCATCTTAACAGGCCCATATCAAGCATTGAAATACAGCAATAAGAGACCTCCCATCTAAGAAAAGCCCAGGACCAGATGGTTTTACAGCAGAATTCTACAAGGCATTCAAAGCAGAGCTCACAACAATACTCCTCCAACTCTTCAATGAAATTGAAATAGAAGGTTCACTACCAAACTCATACTATAAAGCCATCATAACCCTCATCCCCAAAACAGGCAGGGACTCATCAAAGAAAAAGAACTATAGACCCATTTCGTTGATGAACATTGAGGCAAAACTTCTTAACAAAATTTTGTCCAAATGACTTCAACAATTCATCCAAAAAATCATACACCGCGATCAAACAGGGTTCATTTCAGGGATGCAAAGCTGGTTCAATATACGCAAATCAATTAATATGATTCATCACATCAACAGGAGCAAGGATAAGAACCCCATGGTTATCTCAATAGATGCAGGAAAAGCATTTGACAAGATCCAACAGCCCATTATGATGAAGGTTCTGGAAAAATTAGAAATCTATGGAACATTCCTCAATACAATAAAGGCTGTAAATAACAAACTTACAGCCACCATTATACTTAATGGTGAAAAACTAAAGCCATTTCCTTTTAAGTCAGAACCAAGACAAGGAATGTTCCCTCTCTCCAATTCTCTTCAATCTAGTATTTGAATGCCTAGATTCAGTGAGAGACAAAAGCAAACATAAAGGGGATCCAACTAGGGAAAGAAGAAGTAAAACTCTCCTTCTTTGCAGATGACATTGTCTTATAGTTAAAGAATCCCAGAGACTCCACTCCTCAATTACTCAAGTTGATTCAAAACATTGGCAATTTAGCAGGGTATAAAATTAACCCTCAAAAATCCATGTCTTTTCTGTATGCCAACCATGAGAAAAGTTTGGCTGAAATTAGGAAAGAAACACCATTCGTAATAACTCCACAAATCATATAGTACCTAGGAATTAACTTACCCAAAGAAGTGAAGGACCTCTATGCTGAAAACTTTAAAAACTTGAAATAGGAAATCAAAACAGAATTTAGAACGTGGCAAAATCTCCCATGCTCCTGGACTGGAAAGATCAACATCATGAAAATGGCAATAATTCTCAAGGATATCTACAAATTCAATGTGATACCTATCAATATTCCATCCTCATTCTTCAAAGAAATTGAAGTGGCAATCCAAAAATCCATAAGGAACAATAAAAGACACCAAATAGCAAAAACGATGCTGAACAGAAAGTACAATGCTGGAGGAATATCAATACCTAATTTCAAACTCAACTACAAAGCCATTATGATCAAAACAGCTTGGTACTGGCACAAGAATAGACCTCAGGACCACTGGAATAGAATTGGAAACCCCGAAATGAACCTACAGACCTATAGTCATCTAATCTTTGATAAAGTAGCTAAAAAAAATAGAATGGAAGAAAGGCAGCCTCTTCGGTAAATGGCGCAGGCAAAATTGGTTAAGTACTTGTAGAAAACTAAAGTTAGATCCTGATATATATCACCCTGAACCAGAATCAACTCCAAATGGATCAAAGACTTCGGAATCAAAGCAGACACTCTGAAAACAGTACATGATGGAATAGAAGAAACCATAGGTCTCCTTGGCACAGGCCGAAATTTTCTTAATAGAGACCCAGAAACACAACAAATCAAAGAAAGGTTGGATAAATGGGACTGCATGAAATTGCAGAGCTTCTGCATGGCAAAGGACATAGCTAGCAAGATCAATAGAAAGCCCACACATTCGGAGTAGATCTTCACTAGCCATACAACAGACAAAGGGCTCATATCTAAATTATACCTGGAACTCAAAAAATTAAGTGCCCTAACAACAAATCTTCAAAGAAACAACTGCCCAATAAATAAGTGGGCTAGAAACTTGAAGAGAAACTTTTCTGAAGAGGAAAGAAGGATGGCCAATAGACACATGAAGAAATGCTCATCCTCACTCGCCATAAAAGATATGCAAATCAAAACACCATTGAGATACCACCTCACTCCAGTTAGAATGGCAAAAATCAAGAACTGCAATAACATCAAATATAGTGAAAGCAGGGGTTATACTGTGGGGGAGGGACATACAAAGCAACAAAGAGATAATCTTATAAAAGCATTAGAAACACATGCATGAAAGAAAAAAACATTAAAATACATATCTAAGGGTTCATTTTCCTGACATCACATTATCTGACCTATTCCGCTTGACTCATACATATACTAGATATTGCAAATAAGGGAAACCATGGGACCTATGTTTCTTTGGGCCTGGCTTACTTCACTTAATATAATTTTTTCCTGCTGGAGGGGATGTGGACAGAAGGGAACCTTATTGCATTGTTGGTGGGAGTGTAAACTTGTTCAACCACTTTGGAAAGCAGTATGGAGGTTCCTCAAAATACTCCACATAGAGCTCCCCTATGACCCAGCAATCCCACTTTTGGGCATTTACCCAAATGTTTACAAACAAGACCACACTAAAGCTAACAGCATGACTATGCTTATTGCAACATTATTTACTATAGCTAAGATATGGAACCAACCCAGATGCCCCTCCGTAGATGAATGGATCAAGAAAATGTGGTATACATACACAATGGAATTCTATGACTCCATCAGAAAGAATGACATTGCCCCATTTGTTAGGAAATGTAAAGTCTTGGAAAAAATTTTATTAAGTGAAGTAAGCCAAGCCCAAAGAAAGAAAGGTCCCATGGTTTCCCTTATTTGCAGTATCTAGTATATGTGTGAGTGAAGCAGAAAAAGTCAGATAAGTTGATGTTAGGGAAATGAACCCTAGGATATGTATTCAAATGTCGTTTTTTTTTTCTTTCATGCGATTGTTTCTAACACATTGATAAGATCATTTCTTTGTTACTATGTATGTCCCTCCCCCAAAGTATAACCCCTGCTTTCACTGTATTTGATGTCGGTATAATTTGTGGAGGAGAAAGGGTAAAACAAATTGTTTAAATATGGATACAGGTGGACCCATTGCAACAATGAGATGTACAAGTCGTTATGTCGAAAACGAACTTTACAACTTTGTTGTGGCATGGGGGCGGCGGGAGGAGGAGCTGGCAGTATTGGGTGGGGGGGGGCAAGTGGAGGATGGGAAGGGATGAGCAGGGGAAGTAAAGGAGGAGGCTACAAAGCTTGATAAGAAATGTACTCTTTATTTTGCCCATGTAATTGTAACCCCTCTGTACAGTATTTTCACAATAAAAAATAAAAAATATATATCACATTAAAAAAAAGAAATGTACTCATTGGTGCTGGGAAGGTGGCTCAGTGGTAGAGCACTTGCCTTGCATGCATGAGGCCCTGGGTTCAATTCCTCAGCACCACTTAAGCAAAAAGAAAAAAAGCTGGAAGTGGGGCTGGGGCTCAAGTGGTAGAGCAGTAGCCTTGAGCTGAAGAGCTGAGGGACAGCGTCCAAGCCCAGTGTTCAGGCCCCACGACCAGACACCCTCCCCCCCAAAAAGCTATGTACTCATTATCTTGGCCATGTAATTGTAACCCTTTTGTACAGTATTTTCACACACAAAGAAGATGTAACTTATTCAGTTTGGAATATAGTGAATGAGGAGATGAAGAGAAATAGTTTGGAGTAAATGTGTTCAAATACTTTATAACTTAGTATGATCACATAATAAAATTTAAGTATAAAAATAGGGTGATGAAATTAATAACAGGAATAAAATTTAACAAGCTACACTAAGTGGACATATGTGTATAACACAATTAAAAATACTTGTGAAATTAAAATTTCTAATAAAAAGACAAAAATTCATTCCAGTTGTTATAGATTCATATGTTAATTTCTTTTTTTTAAGTTAATTCCTTGACAAAGTAAAAGGAGAAATATATTTTGCTCATTTAGAAAGACAATCTTGTCCAATTAGCATTAAAGTATTCTAGTTAATTACTGTCAATGTGAAGTTGTTCCATCAACTTAATTATTATATTAGAATATTTTCAATGCATTCTTCAAAATATTATCTCTATAGGTATATACTTTTGCTATTTATTGAATATGTTTTCTTACTTAATTGCTATATGCCATTTTCTGACTGTAGTTTGGTGTATTTAACTAGGATATATTATACCTGATCTCGAAATCAATTATTCAAACAGGTTTTTCAAATAAAAATGCTTATAGTGAAATAAAGAGTAAATCCAAATTATGTATATTTGAAGACAATGCTTGGTTAGTCCTCTTCTCACATTACCCATTCCCTTCTTGAGAATAATACGCATTGTAAGGAAATGTTTAGAATGTTTTGGAGAAATAGTTTGACTTTAAACCAGTGATTTACTTTATGCTTCATTTTGTTTACTTTATATCCAGAAAAGCTAAATTCTTTTTTTATATTATTTTTTATTGTGAAAATACTGTACAGAGGGGTTACAATTACATGGGCAAGATAAGGAGTACATTTCTTATCAAGCATCGTAGCCGCACCTTTGTTTCCCCTTCCCATCCCTTCTCATCCTCCCCCCACCCCCCTGCACAATCCTCCCCGCTCTCCCCCCCCCGCCCACCTGCACCAAAGTTGTAAAGTTCGTTTTCTACATAACGACTTGTACATATCATTGTTGCAATGGGTCCACCTGTATCCATATTTAAACGATTTGTTTTTTCCCTTCCCATCCACAAATTATACCGACATCAAATACAGTGAACGCAGAAATGCTAAATTCTTACCTTATCATTTTCCTTAGGCTTTATACTCAGGTTTAATCGCTGATAGGTGACAGATAAAGGTGACACTTTTTAAAAGTGGCTAAATTTAGGCTGAGGAATCTAGGTACAAGTATGCTCATGCAGATAGGCTTCATCAGTCATGAGACCATGATATCAAAATGTTAACCTCTGCTTACTGGTGTCATGCTTATGAGATTCTGTGAATTATAAACAGTGATTATGAGCATTTGTTTTGTAAACAACATCATTTCATGCTTTAGGAACTGAAGTGAGACATTATACTCAGAAATAAATTGAAGGAGAAATCCAAAATTAGTTAACCATATACACTTAACAAAATTTTTCAAAAATGCAAGCTAAAGGAAATCATTTATGAAAGAAATCAACATTTACAATAAATACAGAATCCAGGTTGCAATAAGGCTTGCATGATGACTTTTCTGATTATATGTTTATTTAGGTCCTGATATTTAGTTGGAGAAGTTCTGTTCTCTCATATATTCGTTTGTCAGATCAAAGAGTAAATGAATTCCATGCCAGAGCCAACATCCATAATAATGTTATAGTTGTACCCTGCTACTTTGCCAACCTTTAAAATCAGTTCGAGTATCTTGGGTCTTTTCTCGAACTCACTAAATAGGTCTGCAATTTTGTCAGCACTAGAAATATTTTGACCACCATTTATTAAAATTGTATTTTCCAGAAGCTACTATTCTCTCTTTTCATGAGATTTTTTTACTTTCATTTATATAATGTGCTTATGTTTGCCTTTAGATAACCTATGTTCAGTCTTCTACAAACATGTAATTTAGAGTAGGTTTATATTAGGTACACTCATGTAAACTGCTCAGATTCTATTACTTGCATATTTTGTGCTTGTTAAATCAATTATATATATATTAGTTGTCAATATGGATACTATTGGACTTATTCATTACATTTATGAATATGTTAAGTATGTCATGATTTTTGTGATTTAATACTGTAGCATTTTTTTAAAATATGTGCAGATCTTACTTCATATACAGTTACATTTGTTTTAAACAATTTGATCCTTTCAAGGGATTTGCTATATTAGGATCACCCAGATGAACTTAATTACAAATTAAAACAAACTTATTTATGAGAGACAGTTATCCTTATAGCTCTAATCAAATTAACATATATTTGAGGTTTTTGTATTTTTAAAATCTGTACATAACATGTTTTTGCTCCTGGGGAAGTTCCACTTTCTTGGTTGTTTTTCCAGCTGTGGTGACTTCAACATATGTGGGCATTTTATTTCAATTGTTTTGTGTTTATATTTTGTTTCATATAAGAGAAAGTACAAATAGAATCAGTGATTTAGAATTTTTTCTAATAGAATTCTAAGAGAGACACTTGAATTTTTATGACAACTGTGAATGGGCAGGTCTTAGTGGAGGAGTAGCAAAATAATAGAGACATTGATGGATGTGAGTTGAATTCTTCCTCCATTTGCCTCACTATTTCCAATGATATTACTTCAAAGTCTTTAGTGAAAAGAAAATAATTTTGTCTGTATGTACTCAGAATTTTTGGTTTAGTAAAAGGCGGAAGATTTGTACGATCTGAAGAAAAACCAGAGTATTTTTTGGGTGGACACACTACACATTCATATTAGATTTTAACACTAAAATCTTTTTTCCTTAGTTTAAAAACACAGTTGTGAATTTATAATGTTAAAATAGCACCTAATTATTTATATGAAATTGTCCAAACTATTTTTACTTCACACTATATGCATTATAGAATGTAATAATACTGTGTAAGATAGTATGTAATAATTGACTTTGTGCAAAGTTAATGATAGTGGCTATTTGTGAGATACTGAGTAATAGTAAAAATTATATTTGAATCTATTAAAAATCCCAGTTACATCTAAAAATACATCATAGTTCTAAATTAAGGCTGAAAAAATAAGTTTGTTTATTAGAAAAAGCCAGAAGTTTCAATAAGCTTGCTTTTTTAAAATTGACTTGGATCTGGGCTTTGGTGCCTCATGCTTGTAATCCTATCTACTCATGATTCTGAGATCTGAGGATAGTGGTTGAAATCTATATGGACAAAAAATTTGTGAGACTCTTATCTCCAATAAACGTCCTAAAAACCAGAAATGGCACTGTGGCTCAAGTGGTACAGTGCTAGCCTTGAGCTGAAGAGCTGAGCGACAGTGCCCAGGCCCAGAGTTCAAACCCCACGACTGACAAAAAAAATTGGCATGGAGTTTTACTTTATAATTTCATGATTTTTAATGAATGTTTGTTCAGTGAAAATGTCATTGGTTTTTATATTTTGTGTTGACATAAAATGAGCCTACTATTGCCTTAAAGTAATCAGAAAAACTCTCTGATTCTATGACAGCATAAATTTTGTGGGTAATGGTTAAGACCAAATTGCTTTTTTGAAAAAAAAATTATGTCACACCCCAAAAAAGAGGAACAAATTAAAATATAAGCCAAAAACTTACTCTGTAAATCTTGATGGACTAATAGTCTGTCAGTTTGTTTTAAATATTAATCAAAAATTAAAGTAATACTGGGTAATATTAACCAATTTAAATTTCTTCATCCTTGTCATTTAAAATACACTTTAAAAAGAAATTCAACAGATGAGTTATAGCTGAGTTTTGAAATTTTGTAGTTTAATAGAGCTCTGAGTTGTGGATATAGGACATTCATCTAAGTGACTAAATATGTAAATTAAATCCCATAAAGTATATTCCTTCAATTTTCGGGCTAAAGTGTTCTACAATCTAGGTAATTTTAAAAGAAATATTGTATGTTGTTTCCTTGGTGACAACGTAATTGGAAGACTAAAAGTTTTCCTATAGCATGGCCAACTTAAACAGGGTGAATGTATTAGGGTTGGCATGTAAAACTTTTGGGACAGCTTTAATGTTTGAATCTTGGATAGGATTTGATTGGGAATTGTGGCAGACCTTCCTGGTTTGAGAAGAAAAATGACAGGCCATACTAAATACTTTTATCTGCTACATTGTTATATTAGTTTTTTCAAACACACACATACACACATACATGCAGAGAGATACACGCATTTGTAGTATAAAGACCCACTCCGTCTGCAAGAAAATATTTTAATAAGAATTCCAGAAAATATTTAGTCTGCTGAGATCTAATTAGAATTTATAGAAATATCTAGTTGCTTCCACCCCTGGACATGTCATTATCATTGGTGAAGATGTTGCCATTTGAATTTAGAATGCCCCAGAAAGACCTATATGTTAAAGAAAAATGACTTTCTATTTCTTACCAGACTCTGGAGAATACCTGAATAGTTCTTCTGGAGATTAAGTTCTTCAATGTGAAATCTATGAGAACATAGACTCTCGTCTACTTTCTTCTTTCATCTTTTAATCATTCTAGGTCAAAACCTTTTCCCTTTGATATACTCCCCACATTGATATGGTCTTGTCACATGCCCCAAAGCAATAAAACCAACTAAACATACACTGAAAACTTCAAACTTGTAAAGTTTGAGTCTGAGTAAGACTTTCTGTTTAATAAATGGACAATATCACTTATTATGGTAGGTTATAAAGCTAACACAAATCTAGTCTTTCTAACAATGTAGAATATATTAACTTGTGCTTCATTATAAAATATCTAACTTCATGTTTTATTTTATGTTCTAGTTTCTGTTGATCCCAGGGCTTAAACTCAGGGCCCGGATGGTGTTTTCGTGTTCTAGGCCAGTGCTCGACATACAATCTGAACTGGAATTCCATTTGCCCTGGTGGTTAATTGGAGATTAGAATCTAATGAACTTTTACTCAGATTGGCTTTGAACTGTGATCTTCAGATCTCAGCCTCTTAACTAGCTCAGATTACACCCTTGAACCACCAGTGCCTAGCCATGTTGCATATTTTGTGCAATTGCAATTTTCAGCATCATATAGATGCTCCTATTGCAAAAAAAAAATTACCCCTGTTTTCACTGTATTTGATGTTGATATAATTTGTGGAGGGGAAGGGAAAAACAAAATTGTTTAAATAGGGATATAAGTGGACCTACTGCATCAATGAGATGTACAAGATGTTATGTAGAAAAACGAACTTAACAATTTTGGCTTGGGTTTGGGGGAAGTTCGGGAGGGGAAGATGGACAGGGATGGTAAGGGGAAACAAAGGAGGAGGTAAAAATGCTTGATAAGAAATGTACTCATTATGGGGCTGGGAAGGTGGCTCAGAGGTAAAGCACTTGTCTTGCATGCGTGAGGCCCTGGGTTCGATTCCTCAGCACAACATAAGCAAAAAAATGCCAAAAAAGTAGCTGTGGCTCAAGTGGTAGAGCGCTAGCTTTGAGCTGAAGAGCTGAGGGACAACACCCAGGCCCAGAGTTCAGGCCCCACGACTGGACCCCTGCCACCCCCCCAAAAAAAAGAAATGTACTCATTTTCTTGCCCATGTAATTGTAACCTCTCTGTAGGGTATTTTTACAATAAAAAAACTTAAAACATACTAAGGATATTTGTAAAGTATATAATGAAGAATTTTCATTGTTTACAAAATCTATGCTAAACTATATATATTTTAATGGACATTACCTTCAACCAGTTTGATGTAGTTTAATACTTGTCACACCAACTTTCTCTATAGTCTACTGGAGATTTAATTGTTCATTTATGTATGTATATGTATATTTATATGTATATGTATAAGTATCTATCTATATATGTTCCAATGTGGATCGTCAGAATTGAAACTTTGCTTTGTTTTGCTGTACAGCAGTTAAACCTGGACAGCTCATTCTGTGGCAATATTTGTGTTCATTCTAATCATTCCTTTATTTACCACACCATCAGCCTTCTAAAATCAGCTTCATCTCCTGGAAAAATTACCAATCAGTCCAACCAATATACACCCAGAGCGTTTTAATAAAGCAAGCTTTAATGAAGGAAGATAACATGAAGAGACAACTACAGAATTTCTACAGAGACCTGACATCTTTCACATTTCTGCCTTCCTCCTCATACTTAAGAAAGCATTGATGAACACTATAAATATACTGCATTTGTAACTTAAGGATCAGTGTTTTTTTTTTTCCAAACTGAAGCCTTCTTTTCCATGATTTTTGACATAAACTTTTAGGGGATTTTTTTTATTGTGATGGGATTTCATCTAAAACAAAGCCATGTATATCAAGAAAGTCAATGTTTTCAACTCAGAGTACTAAACAAAAGAGGGAGAAAATTATGGTTAGCTATATATGTTAAGCACAAATATAGGCAATATCAAGATATTTTGAAATTGCATACTTTTACTGGATAAAGTTGCTCAAACCTATATTATCTACTTGGAAAACAGAGATTAGAGAATTCCAGCTCCAAGCAAGCCCAAACAAAATGAAGTTTCAGATACTCTAACCATTTGCTGGGTGCAATGTTTTATGTTTGTGTTAGGAGGACCACAGTACAAGAATACCCAGGCATAGTGATACTGCCTCAAAATAAGCAATCCAATTATAATCTGCAGATATGGTAGTAGTAGAGATGCTGTTTCACAAGTATAGGGTTTTGGGTTCAATCCTCCAGTTCCCCTAGAAATTTAAGTGTGTGCCAGGGTAAGAATTTGGCATGTCTGAGGTCAAGATTTCACACTCATTTAACAAGCTCTAATAAAGCCTTTACTTTTTTTGCTATTTTTAAAAAGTATAACCATAACTTCCGTGCCACAAACAAATGATTTCCTATTAGAGATTTTCTTTCATTCATTAAGTAATATGTTATGTGTTGGATACTGTCCCACTGAAATCATACTAAAGATCAAAAATCTATTGTCTTAGAAAGTGACTGCATGTGGAAAAAGAATCTCAATGGTAGCATTGAAGTTGAAGTCTCCTCCAAGAGAAGCAGAAGGTCTTGAATAGGCCAAGGAAAGAGGACTCAGAAGAAGCAAACTCTGATCTTGGAGTTTTACTTTCACCAACTCAGAGGACATGTATTTACAGTGTTAATGCACTCAAGCTGTGGTCGTTTATTATTACAATTACTAGCAAACGTGTATTCTATAAGACATGAAAAGTCATTGACTCTTGGGGTCCATGACTCATCTCTATAATGCTAGTGATTAAGAAAGATGAGACTTGGGGGATAATGGTTTTCTGTCTGGTAGGAAAGTTCATGAGGTTCTATCTCCAATTAACTACAAAAATTTCTGGGCTGGGACATGGTTCAAATGGTAGACTGACTACTGTTAGCAAACTGAGCATGAGTTATGTTCAAACCCTAAATTGTGAGAAAGAAAAAGTCCTTAGAAAACTACTATGAGAAACAGAATTATGAATAGGAAAGCAGAAACAAAAGAAATAAACTTATTGATACAAAGAAAGCTTCCTAATATGAAATATGACACAAACTATAATATTTAGGGTTTTCCTTCCTATACAGTAAAACTAAATGATATTTTGACTTGACAAAACTAAAATGTAAAACTGTACGCAATAAATAGTCGCATTACTTTTATGTTTCCATAATTTAACTTGTTTTCCTACAAATTTATAGAATACTGTAGCTATGGAAAAATCAATAAATGTTTCATTTTCATATAGGATTACATGTCCTTGCAAGTGTTGTCTAAAATTGTTCTATACTGAAATGATCGTCATTGATAACTTTCTCAAGATTCCAAATGTTTAAACTTTCAGCTGACCTTGCACAAAACTCATACCCCCAAATATAAATTTTTAGTTTGTTCATGCAATCAAAAGAATATAAACATATGTTTCAAAATGTTAATTATGTTTATCTGCTGTCGTTAATGTAATAAAACTAATAGAATTAAGTATATACCCTGAGAGAAATAAGACACTTCCTTCTAAATACAGACTGGCAGGCACACACACACACACACACACACACACACACACACACACACAAACACACATTTACCAATTTCACTCAGGTTAGGTTCCTGACATTGGGTATCAGACAATGATCTAATAATCAATCTTCCTGCCCAGACATAAAATACATTCATAATACCACACATACAAAAACACCAGAAATTCAAAATAATGAGAACATTTAACAGAACCAACCAGCTCTTGAGCCATCTACTCCCTGATTTCATTTATTCATGATGATGCATTTTTCATATCATAATTAAAAATAATTTTGAGTCTCTCTGATTAGCAGCCAAACATATATTATCATATAATAGAAAATGTAGGTAAAATTACCTGTCTGTAGGTAATCGTTAATATATCTTAACAAAGACTTCTTTTTAGAGTCTGATTTTGGCATTTTGCCCTAATTACTCATATTAAATTACAAAGGACATGCCATATTCCTTAATTCATTTTTCGTAAAGGTTATGCTATGGAATTGAATCTGATTTGTTTGCTTATTCTAAAGTAAATTTTCTCAACAACTTGAATTATTTTTTCTGTTACTCCTAAGCAATTTGAAATATCAAATAAAACTGGAAATTCCCTTCAGCAATGATTTGTGAATGGCATTAATGTTTGTGGAGGGATGCAGGAATTGAATTATCTAGAGTGCCTTAAAAATGGCACTGTTGGGGCTGGGAAGGTGTCTCAATTGTAGAGTGCTTGCCTTGCATGCATGAGGCCCTGGGTTTGATTCCTCAGCACCACATAAGCAAAAAGAAAAAAAGCCAGAAGTGGCACTGTGGCTCAAGTGGTAGAGCACTAGCCTTGAGCTGAAGAGCTGAGGGACAGCGCCCAGGCTCAGAGTTCAGGCCCCATGACCGGACCCCCCCAAAAAATGGCACTGTTATTCAAAAGGCTGATCGTTTAGTCATCTTTTAAAGTGTAGTCTTCTTATTTCATCTAAGAAGCTAAAAGTATGCTTTTCATCACATTCTTGCCTGCAAAACAGTAGAATTATTTCCTTTGTACAGTTGATGTCCAGCTGCGAATGTATTGAAACCTACAAACAACTGCACAGCTGTGTTAGCTGCTCTACATTTTGAAATTTTCTTCCAATAGCCATTCAGATTTGAGCCCAAATTCATGGGATAGTCACATAATCCACAATTACAAAGAACCAAAATATACAAAGACCACGTGCAAAATGAAGTTCAATTTTTTTCTGTTGTTTCCTTTTTTCTTATTGTCTTTTAAGGAGCTAGGGGCTGTTTATTTCTCATTATTGTAGATGTGACTTAAGTAAATTTACCAGATTTTTCAAATAAAATAAAGTGATATTTACTCACAAAATACAGCTAAGCATTTGCGTGATTTTTTTTAATTCTAGTCCTGTTCTCTATCTTCAAATAACAGAGATGAGCCAATCATGTGTGTAAATCGACACGTATCAAGAACACAGAACTCTAATTTCTATATCAACTTCACCTAGAAAAGAAAATTATCATTGTTTCATGTCTTCAGTAATCTACTTAAAACAAGTTTTATTAATTTTATCAATAAATTTCATAATCTATGGAATTGATGCATTGCATAATTATTTGATTGCTCATTTCCACTGAATTAATATTACATGTAGTTTACTTTTTTACTTATGAAATAATGACATTCTTGAGGATAAAACATGCCTGTTTTTCATTTTGGTTGCCAAAATGGAAATATTAGGCATTTTGAAAATTTAACTTTAAATCTAAGCCTATAAATTTCAGTAGGACTTGAATTGTGTTACTTACAATTTTCATATTAAAATAAAAAGCATTATTAAATAGAAAGCAAAATTATGTTATCACACCTTAATCCCTGAATTAACTTTATGATAAAAAACAATTATATTTATATAACAAGATATACATATGCAAACAAACTATGAGATATGGAAACAGAAAACTTTTTGTTTTTTGTTTATTGTTTATACTTTGTGATAATTCTCTCTTCTTTACCTTATGCCTGGTATATTTATTGTACATCTTCAGGAAGGTGAGGGGTGGGCACAGAGCTTTAGGGAAAAGAGCGAAAAATTGCACATTGATGAAAGTGAACTATTTAACACATGGGTGGGGACAGGAGGGTGGGACTGGAAACAAGTGAGGGAACTGAAGACATTTCACAAAAGGAAATGTACTCTTTACCTGACTCATGTAATTGTAATCCATCTATAAATCACCTTAATAAGAACAGCAGAGGAAATTTATTTTAAAAAGGCAAAAAAAATGTTTCTTAGAATCCTAGAAGTTTGTTTTGTTCACTGGTTTTAGCTGGTTGAGACAATCTCTGAAAATAGCTAGGCTGACATTCATCGGGCAAATATGTGAGCTTCTAGTAGATAAATGTCAATTATGATTGTACATTTTTAAGACTCTAATTCATTTATTTCTTTAATCTACTTTGTATTATTTCTGTTTACTAGTTTTTGGCTTGGCTTGTTCCTGTTGTTCAAAGACCTAGTTCCACATCATTAGTGCTGGTTCAAGATGGTTCTAATTTGTTGATATGCATACTCAAAGACATAAATTTTCCTCTGAGTACTGCCGGTGTTTTTGTGTCCCAGAGGTGGTAGTATTTTGTATGTTTGCTTCTACTAAATTCCATAAACGTTGCAACTTCTCTTCATATCTCTTCAGTGACTCGCTCATGATTTATCAATGTGTTATTCAGTCTGTGAGTTTCAGAATTTTCTGTGATGACTTTTGATGTCAAGATCTTATTTGGTCCCATCGTGGTCTGACAAGATGTAAAGAGTAATTTCATTTTTGTTTTTGAATTTTCATAGACTTTCCTTGTGATCTAAGATATGATCTATTTTGGAGAATGTTCCATGGGCTTCTGAGAGGAATATGTATTGTGAAGCTGTTAGGTGAAATAGTCTGTAGATATCTGTTAGGTATAGCTTGTCAATGCAGTTATTTAGCTCTGAAGTTTTTCGGTAAGTTTTTACCTGGGTGGCCTGTCCAGAGGTAAAAATGATGTGTTCAAGCAACCAACAATGTATTTGGATGTATGCATGTTTTTAGGGTATGTAGTATTTGTCTGATGAATTTGGGAGCTCTAGGATTCAAGGCATTGATAATTAAAATTATTATATCCCTCTGATGGAGAGTTTTCTTTATGAATATGTAATATCGTTCTTTGTCTCTTTTTACTTTCATACCACTTTTAATTTAAAGCATATTTTATCTAATATTAGTATAGCTACTCTGACCTGTTTATGAGGTCCATTTTTAATATGTAAAGATCATGTACAGAAGGGTTATCATTACATAAGTCAAATAATGAGCACATTTCTTTTTGAACAGTGTCACCTCTTCCCTCATACCCTCCCAGTTTTTCCCTTTCAACCTCCCTCCCCCATAAGTTGTATAGTTCATTTACAATGTAGTGTGTATTGAGTAGCACTGCTGTATTTGTTAACCCTGTGTCTCACCACCTCTGTGTTCCCCATTGCGCTTTCCAAACTTACATATGAGACAAAAGGTGCAGAAATATAAAAAATACAGCATCAGAACACAGAAGGAAAAAGCAAAATAATAAAAAAAAAACTCTCATTGTCATTTCTTGGAGATTATTTTAATGAACATTATTTTATATGATGATATTCTTATAGCTATTTACCCTTGGTGATCTTCTCAAAAAGGCATCCTCCTTTGACCTCACTGTATAAATGTTTAGAATCCCTTATAATTTATCATGTGCAAGTGTAATGTTTTCTCTTTTACCATCCAAGTGTTTTTACTTTTAGAATTAGAGGCACATTCTAATACAATAAATGAGAGAAATCAGACAACTTATATTTCTTTGAGTCTGTCTTCCTTCAGTTAATATAAGTTTGGTCCAAGTCTTTCCATTTCCTTATGAATGGTGTAATAGAATTTTCTGGGTAAATAGAACTGCATCATACTGAAGATTTTCTTCATGCCAAAGGAAAAAGTTAGCAGGATATATAGAAAGAGAACAGAATGGAAGAAGATTTTTACTAGCTAAGCATCAGACAATTGGTTTCATAATTAACCCATATTTAGAGATCAAAAAGTTAAACCCAACAAAAATAAACCCTCAAATGAACAAGAACCCAATTAATATATGGGATAATACTTCTTAGAAGAAGAAGTAAGAATGACAAATAGACACATCTCTCTCCATAAAAGAAATGCCAATCCAAATAACACTGAGATTCATCTCACCCCTGTTACAATGTCATTATGAAAAAATGAACAATCACAGTTATTGATAAATGTGACCCTAAGGAAACTCTATTACCTCGCTGTTGGGAACGTAATCTTTTTCAATCCCTTTGGAAAAAACCATGCAAAATGCTCAGAGAACTGAATAGAGAGCTACCTATGATCCAGCATTCCACTTACGGGCATTTATACAATGGAGCAGAAACAAGGCCAAACTGAAGCTACCAGCAAAATCATGGTCATTATTGCATTATTTTCTCTAGCCAACATAAGGGAGCCGCCCAGATGCCTCTCATTGTAAAAAGAGATAAAGAATAACATATGTATATATAAATTATATATATATATATTATATATATACCTAATGTTATTGATCCCAATTTACAATTATATATGTGTGTATATATGTACATATATACATATATATGCATACATTATGGAATTCTGTTCATCCATCAGAAAGAATAATATTGCACCATCCTTAAGGGAAATGAAACAATTATAAATAATATTAAGTGAAATAAAGCCCACTCAGAGAAACTTAGCTTACGTGATTTTCCTCATTTGTGGTAGATAGAAGGTGCCTATAAATATAAAAGTAAACACACTGGATGGTATGCAAGGAGGAACAAAAGAACAATCTGAAATGTCAGAGTCCATGGAGAGTGAAAATTCCATAATTCTCTTAAAAGATTAAGTCACAGCACAACAAAATAATTACCAATAAATATGTACTGCAAGAAAGGACAGTGGGGGGCAATATGTGAGGGGTTGGAAATTGAAGGTGAAAAGGATAGTATACAGGCAAGAATCCATTGTATACTTCCAAGAATTGAAATATACAAAGGAAAGGGTAGTGTGAAATGGGAGTGAAGATGTTGAAGTGATAACACAATTCCAGGTGTATTGTACTCATAAACTGCTTTGTTAAATGGCAAGTGATTCCATAACATAATATTGAGATACGTAGGATTGGGGTTGTTTGGGAGGGGTGGATGAGAATGTTGAAAGAGGTGACAGTGATCAAGATACACTGTATCCATAAACTCAGTGAATGTACAACTACTTAAAGATAATAAAAATATTAAAATTTAATTATGATAGATGAATAGAGTTGAACCTCAATTCAATTCCCATTTTAAAATATTTTTAACCTGTAGACTTGGAGAATAAAATTCAAATAATCAAATTTTATGAATATTTTTGTCAGAATTTGTGATATTAACTAAATATTACTTTGCCTTTGTCAGCCATTGGGCTTTTATAAGAGAATACTTCAAAGTAAGTGACTTAAAAACAACAGGAGTATATTACCCATATGCCAGAAGCTCGAATATTAATTATAAAAATGGTTGTTCAAACAATTCCTTATCTTATGGGGGCATTATAATCTACTTGCTGGACGTTCACATGGCAGAATAATTATATTGGGCTTCTTTCATCAGGATCATTATTGTAGTGTCATCTCTGAAAGGTTGATTTTAATATCACCAGAAGGGGGAATTGAATTTCAACATGTGTATCTGGAAGGAGTTACATAGTCCAATACACTTTGCAATTTTTGCTTTAACTCAGTGTAGAGTATCATTTGGATATTATTTCATAGAAGATAATAACTTAAGGACAAAATTATATCATGTGATGTATGTGAATAATTCTTTTTACAATGGGAATAATTATAGTGATAGCAAAGTGAAATATGATTGTTTAGTGGCTCTTGAATCACATCATAGATCATCATGTAAATGTGGCACAGTCTTTTTAAGGACCTTCTGATGTATATGAACAATCTCCGATGAGTTAATTGCTTTCAGAAATATTCATTTGAGCCAATAAATACAGATCTGTTTGATTTTAATTACTTTCTGCTATTAGGACTCAGACACCAAAATCAGAGCATGCTAATTTCTCTGATAAAATACATAATAAAATTTTTATAATTAATATAACATTAAGACTGTAATATTAATAGCACTACAAATCCTTGTATTCACATTATATAATATATTGACATCATTTGGTTTAATCAATTTTTCGAATATTTATACCTAAGTGTAAATTGTTGGCAAATATTTATTTGGTGATGTATAGAAAAAGCGAAAAAGATTTGCATACATATTACTACAGATGCAAACAGATTCACGAGGTTATTTATGATCCTTCATTTGTTGCTTACATTCATCCATCCAGAACATTCAAAGAAGTGAAAATTGCAAACTTGAATTTACTAAAGGATTCATTATATGAAGTTTTTGTTGGGCTAAATATATTCTATAAATTAAATGGTTTTGTCCCTTCATTTTTCGCTCCCCTCCTTCCTTCCATACTTCCATACTTCCTTCCTTCCTTCCTTCCTTCCTTCCTTCCTTCCTTCCTTCCTTCCTTCCTTCCTTCCTTCCTTCCTTCCTTCCTTCCTTCCTATCTTCTTTCCTTCGTCCTTCCTTCCCTCCATCTCTTCCTCTCTCTCTCTTTTTCTCCTTTCTTTCTTTCTTTGTTTCTTTCTTTTTTCTTCCAATCTTCCTCTCTTTGTTTTACTCAGAATATCTCTTCTGGCTATGGAAAAAATACCAACTGTTGTACTCCAAGGTGTTATGAGTAGTTATAAATATTAACTAAATTAATATTAATTTTAATAACCTATGTTGTATCTTAAGACAAATTGTACTAAAAACTTCACAAACATTGCAAGATATGTAACAAATATTACTTTTCATAACATTGTTTATTTCTTCAAATCAAAATAAGCATTTAGACTTAATGTTGTATGTGTGTGTGTGTGTATGTTGTTCTTGTGATTTTAATTCAAGACCTATCCTTTAGTTTTTGTTTTTGTTTTTTTTTTCCCTCAAGTATGTTGCTCTATCGTTTGAGCCACAATTCCACTTCTGGCTTGTGTGTGGTGTGTGTGTGTGCGTCTTGTGGTTTGTGTGTGTTTAATTGAGATGTGTCTCATAAACTATCGTGCCAAGGCTGGCTTTGCACCCCTGCTTACTGAGTAGTGAGGATTACAAGCTTGAGACACTCATATTTAGCACAGGATTAATATATCTAAGAATAAAATGAATTTCATATTATTTGAGTTCTAGAGGCTCAATTTAACAAATTAACACTGAGATATTTATTTAGTTATTAAACTTGAACCTGCAATGTGAAAAATAGTTTTCATTTTTATGAAAAAATATACACTCAAAGGTTTAAATGACAGAATCTTTGGACAAATTGAAATAATCTATTAATTAAAAGCAAAAAAGAGATTGTTAATCAAATTTCTCATGTAAGCTAAAAGCAATAGGCTCTGTCAGGTTGAATGCTCTATCAGGCAATTGTTCATTAAAGTAAATATTATCTACTGTGGTCACATGATTTTCTCTTCTTTTAAACCTAAACTTTTTTTGACATAAAAATGTAGATTCATACATTTGGGAAGGGGGTCCGGTCATGTGGCCAGAACGCTGGGTCTGGGCGCTGTTCCTCAGCTCTTCAGCTCAAGGCTAGCGCTCTACCACTTGAGCCACAGTGCCACTTCCAGCTTTTTTATTTTTGCTTATGTGGTGCTGAGGAATCGAACCCAGGGCCTTATGCACGCAAGGCAAGTGCTCTACCACTGAGCCACCTTCCCAACCCCATACATTTTTTGAGTATATAAAAATCTTAGTTACTGGTCATGTATTTCTGAGGTTTGATTACCAAGTCATTTCAGAGTAACACTGAATTTCATGTATTTATGTCAACAGTGATTTTTAGAATCAATCTCAGTATAAGATAACTGAAGCAAGATATTCCATCACTTATCCAATTATTCCTTTAGACTTGAAGATAACTTATTTTTGAATGGTAGGAAATACATATTATACCTACTCTCTATAGAATAATTAAAAGATCATGAGAGTATTTATTTTTCCCTCAAGTTGAAAGAAAGAACCTCACTATAGATGACAAGTACTTGAATGGAAATGCCATAAAATTATGAAAAACTCAAGTCATTATTGTTAGGTTTTTAAAAAGAGGTAGCCGAGTAAGAACAGCACCAGCACGCACGTGGTATTCAGGTAAGGGGTAGGTTTATTCAGTAGACCTGCTGGGACCAGGCAAGGTTGGCACTCCACGTGGCTGAGAAAGGCCTGGGAATGAGAGAGAGCTGGGAAAGAGAGGAAAGAGCTAGAAAAGAGCAGAGAGAGGGGTAAGAACAGTAGCACTCACGTGGTATTCAGGTAAGGGGTAGGTTTATTCAGTAGACCTGCTGGAACCAGGCAAGGTTGGCACTCCACGTGGCTGGGAAAGAGAGAGGAAAGAGCTAGAGCACAGAGAGAGCAGAGAGAGCTAGAAAAGAAGAGCCAGAGCAAGAGAGCAAGAAAAGAAGAGCAAGAGCAAGAGCAAGAGCTAGAAAGGAACAGAGAGAGAAAGAGCAAGAGAGCTAGAAGAGCAAGAGCTAGAAAAATGAACAGAGAGAGAAAGAGCAAGAGAGCTAGAAGAGCAAGAGCAAGAGAGCTTCTGGGCCTGGGCTAGGCCTTATGTACGGTATGGGTGGGGAAAGGTGTGCCCACATCAAATTCAGATGTGACCTCAGCGGATGCAGATGTGACCTCTTCCAGGTGTCCCAGTTGCCTAGGTAATGCAGGTAATGGGTGGAGACTTTGCTGCGAGGAGGGTGGAGTCTGCTAGCCATCCAGGACCGGACCTTACAATTATGAGTTATATGGAATAGTCATTTTGGAAGCTCACAAAATGAAACCTCTTGAAGCTTCATTATCTGTTAAATAAAATGTATTTGCACTCAAAATGTTTTATTCATTTCTCCAACAATGGTATAACCAAACCACCTCTGTGCCAAATACCATCTCTAATATTTAGGAACAGAAGTTATTGCAATTGTATAGAAAGATCTACCACCCCACTCTAGAAATTAAATCTGAAATTATAAAGGATTGGGATTAATAATTAGATTTCACTATGTTGCCATACAGAGATGAACCCTTTCAAGTGGGCATTGTCGTAGAGATTTGGTCACTAAGAACTTGTGATCAAAGAGGATGTTAAGATCAAAGTCATTTCTTCCTCTTCCTTTTTTACTTCTCTGTCTCCTCCGACTTTTCCTTCTCCATCTCCCTCTTCCCCTCCTCCTCTTTCTCCCTTTCTCAATCCTATTCCTCCTCTTCTTTACTTCATGGCTTCCATGAATTCACATACTCCATCACATGTTCCAGATATCAGGTATTGTACCACCACCAACCCAAAACAATGAGGATAAGAAATGTAAATTGAAATGTATAAAATCAGAAGCCAAGATTAATCTTTCCTCCTTTTAAGTTAATTTGATAAAGTATTTTGTCATATTAATAGGAGACTGACACTGCATGCTCTCATTTATTATAAGGGATAAGATTTACTGGAAATAAATCTGATCAACATTGTCCTAATGAAATGATTGATTAAATTATTTTATATTTGGACAAATCTACTTTAAAATATCAGATATACTTCAATAAGAGGCAAAAATGTGTTCAGAGGAAGATGGCAGAGGAGAATCTGGAGGCTAAACAAGCGCTGTCATAGAAAGCAAGTTTAGTGTTCAAGTAAACAGTCCTAGACTACAGAATCACACCAAGTGTGCCATCATAGTACAGAGAGTTTCGCAAGAGAGGGAAAATCCAGGCAAGGAGACAGATTTAAGCACGTGCTGGTAGCCATGGCTGTGGCGGCTGTGGCAACAGGGCCAGTGGTTATAGTCACCATACATACAACACAGATTCATGGGTCAAAGGAGCCAGACACAGAGGGCGAGCAGATTCTACTCAACAATAAGAAATGACAAGGAGCAGATATCTTCATCCTGCAGATCACAGACCAGAGACGGTCCAGGAACCAAGACTCTGGTGGTAGTAGAACCCTGACATCCTCACTCCTTCCCAGGAAGTAGAAGAGGGAAGGCATCCCCTCCCTGCCACCACCATCAGAGATATCTTTGATACTGACAAAGACTTATTTGAATAGCTATCTCCAACTCAGGCATTGGAAGAAAACAAGAATCATTTAGGAGGTGACAGGAGTTTGACCTGACCTGTCAGGCTCACCTCCAACCAAGGGAAAGTCAACCAGCCTAGGCAAGGAAGCCCCGACCTTGGAGGAGTGACTTTCTTCACTAGGTAAACAGAGTCAGGTTCCTCCCATCCCTAAGGCAGCCTAGACAATCAATTGAAATTCAGTAAACATAAACCTTGAGAATGGCTCCAGGCTGGGTTCTGTGAGTATCTCAGGAGCTAGCCCCTTAGTCAAAAGCTACTGTTTGCTGAAAGGCCTCAACCTAGCCTCGTCACAGCATCTCCAAACTAGAGGAAACAGCCATCTCCCTCTTTTGTGACACTCAAAGCAGATTTCCCTCTCACTGGACTAGCCTAGGAGGTGGTTCACAAAATCCTGGGTAATGCAGAGAATTTTTCTGCCTGGTCAAACAAACTGACTTAAAAAACCAATCAAGCCACAGGAAAACCAAACACCACAAGCCAGCCAGAGACTCCAAGAGACTGGTTACAGACACAGGGGAGAAACAGGGACTTCCCATTCTACACACTCCGAAAAAAATTAAAGAATATTTTTTAACATTTTTATTTTTAATTTTTTATAAATTGTTTTCTACTAATCTTTTCCCTCTCATAATTTTAATTTTAGGTCTGTATATGGGTGTGCTCTTTTTGTTATTACTCCTGACTTTTTGGTCCTTTTTTATTCCTTTAATTTTTGTAAGACTTAATTACTGTTCTGATAATCCCCAGATATTTACCCATCTTTGATAATTAGACTTTATCTGCCATTGTGTACACACTTAATCCAGAAATTTATTATTTAATTCACAGCCTCTTTGTCTTAAATTCTTTAATATCAGTATTACCAATTTATACCTATATAATTTTAAGGTAACTAATTTTGAAAATTTTTCTTTTTAGTTTTTCATGTCTCCTTTCTATCCTTGCCTTCCTCACATCCTATCCTTTTCTTCTCTCAATATCATATTTAAACATACATACTTGTTAAGTGTTTCAATTTTTTAATTTAATTTTTTTTCATTTTTTCTTGTTTATTTTTTTTTTCTTAATCTCTGTCCTATCATTCTGTCCAATCCATTTCCCTCTATGAGATTAGGACTTGGCTAAATTAACTCTCCTTTTATCTGTCCACATCCCTCTAATCCTATTTTTCCCCACATTTCTCCTTAAAACTAATAATTTCTGGTTTGCCAAATTCTGCTTTGTTGTTCTTAGCCCATTAATCCATAGTTGTTTGATATTGAATAAATTTTATCTGATGAACTAGATTGTATCTGCAGTCTTTGGACTGTGCTACTACAGGACTTTGGTTGATGCTTGCCTTTAAATGGTGTTCTAGCACAAAATTGGTGTTATTTTCATACCAAATGAGCAGAACAAGCCGGAAAAACACAAGAGAAATGGTAAGTCCAGATACCTGAACTCCCAATCATGATAATCAGTTGACAGAATAGTTAATAAATAATCCAGAGGAGAGTTCCCAAAAATCTCTACAAACACTATTGGTAAACACGGTGAATGAAAAGATTGAAAACCTGCAAAGGACGAGTGTGAGTGTGATACATAGAGACAGGCAAACCAAGGATTCATACTGGAATCTGGTGAGCATGAAGAAACTACTCAGAGATTGATACAGGAATTGCATGAGCAGGTTGAGGACAGTCAAAGAGAAATACAGAAATTGTGTGTGCAGGCTGAGAACAGTCAAAGAGAAAGAAAAGAATTACATGAGCAGCCTGAGAATAGACAAAGAGATACACAGGAATTGTGTGAGCAGGCTGAGAACAGTCAAAGAGAACTACAGGAATTGCATGAACATGAGGAAGCTAATCAAGAGTAATACAGGAATTGCGAGAGTGGGATGAGAATAGACAAAGTTCAATACAGGCATTCATGGAATCCATAAACAGACAGCTGAAAGAATTCTAGGAGACCACAAAAGGAATGATGAATGGAGACCACCAGAAGGAATAGGAGTCCAAGGAAACCATAACCAATCGACTAAGTGATTTGAGAATAAGCACAGAACACCAAATTAAGGAAGTAAAGAAGTTAATCCAAGACCTAAAACAAAGCTCCAACAAAAAATTTGAAGCCATCAAAGCCGATCAATTAGAAGGAAAAGAAATAAAACACAAAGAAGAAAGTCTCGGGTATTGAAGACAGCCTAGGTGTTATAGAGAAAGAACAATTACCTAAGACAAACCCAAGAAATATGATATATCTATTCAATATTTGGAAGACACCATCAGAAGTCCTAATCTGAGGAAAATGTGTGTAGAGCAGCACCTAGAAATAGACGTTAATGGTCTAAGAAATTTGTTTCAGGATCCTAGCAGAGAACTTCCCAAACATGCAAAAAGATAGGCCTATTCAGATACAAGGAGATTTTACCACCCCAAACAGACCAGACCAGAACAGGACATCCCACTGTCACATTATAATCTGCACAGTATCAATTCAGACCAAGGAAAAGAAGCTTAAAGCTGTCAAGGAGAAAAGATCAATCACTTATAAAGGGAAACTAGTTAGAATCACCTCAGATTTCTCAGCAGAGACAATTAAAGCAAGTGCCTGGAATGATGTATGCCATGCCCTAAAGACAAATAATTATCAAACATGAATACTGTTCCCAGCTAAACACTCTTTCATAACCAAAGGTCAAAAAAAACCTTCCATAGCAAAGAAAAACAAACAATATTTCTCCACCAAACCAGTCATACGAATTGTCATGTACTAGAAACCCTAAATCTCAGAGAGCAGCTCCAAAGGCATTTCTGGCACTATCACTTCTTATACATTCTTCTTAAAATCTTCTCTTTACATGATTGCTATTATTTTGGAATTATGGTTAATAATTATTTGACTTCTATTTTTAAATAATGCACCACCCAATTCTGGTTCTGTTTTCCAAATTTTTGTGTCTAATCTATTTCTGAAACATCTTTATTTGAATTAGATGAACTTCTTATTGTAGTTGAGTCATTGTTGAGTCTGTGTGCATGTCACTTTAAAATTGTACCTTTAAGCTTTTTATCTTAAAATCATCAATTTTTCATTATGTTTAAATTCTGATAAAATTTAGCCTCTCAACTCACACAATGTTAATGCAGTCTTATTTCATGCCTCCCAAAAGCAAACAACAATTTACTACTTATTTTAAAAATGTTTTTAATTTTTAAAATTATTATTTATTTTAAAATATATTTTAAAAAAATTACCCAAGTTAAATTGTTTCTTAGATATTTAGACTCATATTCAGTCTCTATTGTGGAAACAAGAAAGGGGAAATATTGCTTTTACTCTTCCTTGAGCCACTCTGATTTACTACATCTATTTCTAAATGAATGAAATTCTGGCTTTGAAGCCTTTTGCTTGATATCCACAATGTCACCCTTCCTTTATTAATAGAAGAATTTGTAGAAAGGATGAGAATTCACGCTAGAAAAAGGAGAAGAGGAAAAGAGAAGGAGAAATCTACACATTTTGTTCTTCCTCATCTCAATCACAAGCTCTGGATAATGATTGTGGATATTAGATACAGTGGTCTAGAGTGATTAAACACATTTATAGAAAAAGATAACCCCACAAGTGATCACATGGAGAATGATTATTTATAAAATAAAAATGTAATAGCATCAAACAGGAAGTGTTATCTTTTTGATTAGTTCTTGTTTAGTAATTGTTAAATTCTGGTGTGCTATAGTCAACTATCATAAAGGTATACAAGAATGGTAAGAAACTAACATCTTAATATTTTATTCTAATATTAGCTTAATTCTTGCTGTATTATACATATGTTGCTGTATTTGAGTTTTGCCTCAATTTCACATTCTATATTCTTACAGTATATAAGTTGAAAGAAGACTCCCTCTGGAAATATGCTATTTTTATTGCTAAGGGAAAAGAAGCCCGCTAATAGACCCAGACAAGGAGATAGAAATATTCCTCTAGAAATAGTCTTTGACCACTTCTGGTTCATTATTGTAAGCTGAAGTAAGTCACATGACCCAACTTGACTTTGCACAGTAGAGGTAAATGTCACCTACAGAAGCTGATGCAAGACATAGAGTAATATGCCAAGTTATGCGATCCTTGAGATAAAGAAGAAAATGAAGAGAACTATAATAGAATCAATCATACTTGCCATCACATGTCTCTGCAGGAAGGAAGGTATTAAGTAGCTTTGTTTCTAAAACTACTGAGATCTTCAAATCATGTCTTTTATTTTTGGATGTTACAGGAATTAGAGAACATTTTGATACTAAAACAGCATAAAATCTCAAAGAACGCTGGAGTAATCATTTCAATATTACATTTTGTTCTGCTAGGAAAAGAAACCATTTAATAGACAATGCTTTATACTTTCTTACCTAGTATCTTTTTTTTCCCAGAACTGGATTTTGTTAATATATGTGAATATCCACCAGGATAAATGTCATTTTTCTGCATCTTGTGCAGACAGCATAGTCAATTAGATGTAGGTGGGAGTTCATCAGTAGCACTTTTTTTAAAATTGCAAAAAATGTGGACAGGGAGCAAATATACATATTTTTCAACTATCATATTCCACTTCCTCCTTCTTCCTTCCTAGGAAACACACCCAATCAGCAAAAAGGCTTAGATATTGGGCTCTTGACCTTGACAGTGGAAGCAGAATGTTTTGGATGTCTGAGCTGTTAATAGTGTTTTCAATAATAATGTCACATGCAACAGCCCTATGTGTCCTGCAGATCAACACTGTACTTCCTTAGTGATATGATAGGAATGTCAACCTTACTGAACTTAGTATTGTTTTCCACTTCCTTTTCTACGACCTGGCCCAAATTATAATACAAAGTAATGGAAAGAAAAAGTAATGTCATCTTAAGAAAGTCATTTAGGGTTCTGAGAATTTGGCTTCATGGTACAGTGATTGCTTAGCATGCATGAAAGCCTAGGCTCAATTCCTCTATACCACATAAACAGAAAAAGAAACACTGGAAGTGGTGCTGTGCCTCAAGTGGTAGAGTGCTAGCCTTGAGCAAAAAAGAAGCAAAACGTCAGGAACATTTCCTTGGCCCTGAGTTCAAGCCCCAGGACTGGCAAAAATGTCACTTAGCTAGTAAATGCCGAATTGATGATCCATACTTGGAATATATAATTGCTCCTTCCAACTATTACCTAACAGTAGTCCTTAATTCATTTTTTTTTACCTATATTAGGATACTGTGTTGTTTTTTTTTTTTTTTTTAAAAAAAAAAGCAAAAACCTTTTTTTAACAGGTCACGGCAATTAGTGTCAGGAATGTGCTTAGATATCAGGTGAAGATTAATCCTGGAAATTCAAAGATTCCATGCTTTTGAGTGGTCACTTCTAATCACAATGAGAAGGGTATCTAAGTGAGATTTGGAAATCTTTTTTGGTCAGTTATGGCACCAAAAAGGCAGAGGCTAATTAATAGTTTTAACAGAATTGAAGGAATAACTCCAGCTCAAAGAAATAAATGATAATAATAACTAAATTATACCAGAAACTGTTCTAGGGAACCATTTTGGATTATTGAAGAACTAGTTATCAACTAGGCTCATTCCTCATTGCCTTTAGCATTCTGAATCACTTAGGCTAGTTCTTAATCTCTGTGTGATAAGTTTTATCTCCTTCTATGTTGTTCTTTCATACCTGATACCCTTTGCTTTCTAAAAATCTCAGTCCTTCTCTATTTCTCTATGAACAATTCCTAATACTAAATAACACCTACACAGATGGCAGAGGATGCTAATGTAAGTGTCCCATTGTTCATAAACCATTAATATAACAACATGGAAAAATGAGGACATATTTATTCCTACCTCAATTTTTCTGAAAAGCTGCAATGTCATCATTTGATTCAAATTTCCATTCTTTGTCTACATAGTGTCATTAGGTTCACTAAATTCAAATATGAGCCAGGTGCTAGTGGCTAACGCCAGTAATCCTAGCTACTCCGGAGGTTGAGACCAGAGGATTGTGGTTCAAAGCAAGACTGGTCAGGAGAGTCTATGAGACTTTTTTCTTCAATTAACCACCAGAAACTCGGAAGTGGTTCTGTAGCTAAAGCGGTAGAGTGCTCAACTTGAGCTGAAGAGCTGAGGGACAGTGCCCAAGATGAGAGTTCAAGCCCCATGACAACAAAAAAAGTGCAAATTTGACTTTCAGTTTCCCCAAAAGGAACTATGAAGTTAATAGTAATCATCCTAAGCATAAAAAATAATTCTGAAATGATTCAGTGCACCTACTTTAGCTGAGTTATTTAAGTTATGGCTTTTTGATGGATATATTCTATTATTTTAAAAATTATCAAATATTAGCTTTATAATAAACTTCTTCTAATATTTCTTGTTTCAAAAGAGAAGTCCATTTCTTCATGTGTCTATTGGCCATCCTTCTTTCTTCTTCAGAGAAGCTTCTCTTTAAGTCTTTCGCCCACTTACTTATTGGGCAGTTGTTTCTTTGAGGATTTGTTGTTGGGTGGTTTAATTTTTTGAGTTCCAAGTATATTTTAGATATGAGACCCTTGTCCGTTGTATGGCTAGTAAAGATCTTCTCCCAGTCCGTGGGCTTTCTATTGATCTTGCTAGCTATGTCATTTGCCCTGCAGAAGCTCTGCAACCTTATACAATCCCATTTGTCCAGCCTTTCTTTGATTTGTTGTGTTTCCGGGTCTCTATTCAGAAAATTTCGGCCTGAGCCAAGGAGACCCAGGGTTTCTCCTATTCCATCCTGTAATGTTTTCAGAGTGTCTGCTTTGAGTTCAAGGTCTTTGATCCATTTGGAGTTGATTCTGGTGCAGGGTGATATATAAGGATCTAGCTTTAGTTTTCTACATGTAGTTAACCAGTTTTGCCAGCACCGTTTACTGAAGAGGCTGTCTGTCTTCCATTCTATTGTTTTAGCTCCCTTATCGAAGATTAGATGGCTATAGGTCTGTAGGTTCATTTCTGGGTTTTCAATTCTATTCCATTGGTCCTGAGGTCTGTTCTTATGCCAATACCAAGCTGTTTTGATTACTATGGCTTTATAGTAGAGTTTGAAATTTGGTATTGATATTCCTCCAGCAGTATTCTTTCCGTTGAGGAGCGTTTTTGCTATTCGGGGTCTTTTATTGTTCCATATGAATTTTTGGATTGCCTCTTCTATTTCCTTGAAGAATGAGGGTGGAATTTTAATAGGTATTGCGTTGAATTTGTAGATAGCCTTGGGCAGTATTGCCATTTTCATAAAAGAAATGCAAATCAAAACAACATTGAGATATCACCTCACTCCAGTTAGAACAGCAAAAATCAAGAACTCCAACAACAACAGATGCTGGAGGGGATGTGGACAGAAAGGAACCTTACTCCATTGTTGGTGGGAATGTAAACTTGTTCAACCACTTTGGAAAGCAGTATGGAGGTTCCTCAAAAGACTCCACATAGAGCTCCCCAACGACCCAGCAATCCCACTTTTGGGCATTTACCCAAATGATCACAAACAAGGCCACACTAAAGCTACCAGCACAACTATGTTTATTGCAGCATTATTTACCATAGCTAAGACATGGAACCAACCCAGATGCCCCTCAGTAGATGAATGGATCAAGAAGATGTGGTATATATACACAATGGAATTCTATGCCTCCATCAGAAAGAATGACATTGCCCCATTTGTTAGGAAATGGAAAGGCTTGGAAAAAATTATATTAAGTGAAGTAAGCCAGGCCCAAAGAAACATAGGTCCCATGGTTTCCCTTATTTGCAATATCTAGTATAGGTATGAGTCAAGCGGAAAAAGTCAGAGAATGTGATGTTAGGAAAACAAAACCTCAAATATGTATTTTAATGTTTTTGTTTCTTTCATGCATGTGTTTCTAATGCATTTATAAGATTATTTCTTTGTTGCTTTGTATGTCCCTCCCCCACAGTGTAACCCCTGCTTTCACTATATTTGATGTCAGTATAACATGTGGAGGAGACGGGGACAAACAAGTCGTTTAAGGATTCAGGTGGACCTGTTGCAACAATGAGAAGTACAAAATGTCATGTCAAAACCAGCTTTACAATGTCGGTGGGGGGGGGGGGAGGGGGGGTATGATTGGGTGGGGGGAGGGGGGAGGCTGGGAAGGGAGGTGAAGGGTAAACAAAGGAGGAGGATGCAATGCTTGGTAAGAAATGTATGCATTATCCTGACCATGTAATTGTAACCCCTCTGTACAGTATGTTCTCAAATAAAATAAAATAAAATTTAAAAAAAAAAAAAAAAAGAGAAGTCCATACAGTTGATGTCACCTGGTTTTCTCAGTTCAAAGCCAACCCAGGCAGGAGAGTCTGTCACATTCTTATCTCTAATTAAACACCAAAAAAGCCAGACGTGGGGTTTTAGCTCAAGCAGTAGTGTACTAGATTTGAGGGCAGGTAGACAAGAAAGACAACTGTTTAGGGAGAGGGTCCAGCCACTGAGTTCAATCCCCAGATCCAGAAAAATCTATACAAATGAAGAAGCAAACAAAAAACCCCACATATTTCTTCGATACCATCCTTACAGCACTGGTTTGAGAAGAGGCTCCTTTTACTTATCATACTCACTGAATCCTGCTTTTTGGAATCCTCATTGCTATGGCGAACTCAGGACCAGATTAAAGGAATGGATAACTGACTTTTGCAACAAGAGAATCATCTCAGGAGTAAAATATCCATGCATAAGACACTTTAAAACCTCATGTCTTTGTTTCTTTGAAGTAGAATACTTTAAAATAAAGTTATTTTCTTTATTTTTCTATGCTGGCCTTCAAATGGCAGATTGTTTCCTTTTGTAATACTCTCAATTAGAAGTTTACAGAAAAGTTTTATGTGAGTAAAGAACACACTGGAACAAGTCAGAGACAGAGTTTCCTTCAAGCCTTGGATTATTTTCTTGTATAGTAAAAAGGACAGCACAAATTAACTTGAACTTGGTCATTTCCCTATATTCAATTCCTCTCTTGGAATCAATATCCACTTCCCATAACAGTTTCTTCCACTTACTTCCAGGAACAATCTATGGTGCTACTCCCGGTAAAATGAATATTTTCTGGCTTCATTGAACTAGCACAAGTACATCTTTGGACATGAGGTAACACGTGTTTCAGAGACAACTTACTAATGAGAAAATATGGAATTGTCATGGTTTATAAAACATTATCCATGTACATATGGCCGTATAAGATGATGCTGATAAAATGAACCCCAAGATAGGGACACAACTTGTTTTTTCTTTCTTGTTATTGTTTTAATGTACTAAATGTACTATGTGATTTTTTTTGTTTCTCTTCTATTTTCTTCCTCCATGGTGTAACCCCTGTTTTCACTGTATTTGGTGTTTTTAACCTGCACCTTGCATATACATTTTTTCTAATGTGGGGATGGGAAGGGAAATAAAACGCTGAAACAAAGATACAGCATGACCCATTGTAACAACGAGATGAACAAGACACTATGTTGAAAACGAACTTTAAAACTTGGGGATGAGAGGGGGGAGTTTGGATGGTGGGGAGAAAAAAGATGGCAGGGGAAAAACAAAGAGGAGGTAACAATGTTCATTAGATAATGTACTTATTAACTTACTTATGTAACTAACCCCTCTGTACATCATTTTCAAAATAAAAAACATGGAAAAAATTATCCTGGAGTACATTAAGTTGAAATTTCCTATGCTCTGTAAATTAAGACCGATTTTAAGTGGGAAGAAGATTCTCAGAAACCTTTTTTTGTGAGTGTGTGTGTTGTTCATTATTTCCCAAGTGTACATAAGTTAACAGGAGATACAATAAGAATAATAGGAGAAAGAGAAGTTCTGTGTTTAAGTATAATGGTCCAATACACTATAGAAGACTCTGCAAATAAGACAACTTTGAAACAATGAAGCCAAGGCCAGTATGTAGATCTATGGGAGTGATATAGAGAAAGCATTACTACTAATGAAACATGAAGGATGAGGCCACTCTCTTTCACCTACTAACTCTAAATCATGGTAGCTAATCATGCAAATTTGTAAAAAGTAGAATGGAAGAATAATTCTGGTTCCAAGCAAGTCAGCTATAAGAGTATGGACTTAATTGGGAAAAAAAAAGGCCATGTTGAGAAAGCAGGAATTAATTATACTGGCAATGAACTGGTGGTTAAGATCATATTTCTTTTTTTCTTTCTTTTTCTTTTTCTTTCTTTCTTTCTTTCTTTTGTTTGGATGGTTGTGGGGCTTGAAGTCTGGGCCTACACTCTTCAGTTCAAAGCTAGCGCTCTACCTCTTGAGCCACAGTGCTACTACCAGTTTTCTGGTGGTTAATTGGAGATAAGTGCCTCAGAAACTTTCCTACTCATGCTGGATTTGAACTGCAATTCTCAGATCTCAGCCTCGTGAGTAGCTAGCATTATAGGCGTGAGCCACCAGCATCCCACTTAACATCACATTTCTAACAGTGTACATTCAGTATATGTAATGTGTATGTTCCTCTATCTTTATATGAACTCGAGTTAAAAATCTGGGATACAGCTTTTGCACTCACAAAAAATGTTTCTAGTTTAAAAGTTGATACTCCTGGAAAAATAGAACCTAAGAATGTAAAGGAGTCTGGGAAGTTCAATTTGCATCCAGGCTGGGAGAACAGTCTTTGAGACGCTATTTATAATTACCAGCCAAAAGCTGCATTGGAAGAATGGTTCATGTGATGGAATACTAGTTATGAGCAAGATTGCTGAATAGAGCTTGAGGTTTTTACATATATATACAAACATGCACATACACACAGAGACACTTATATGTGCAAACACACATATGAAACAACACCCAGAATGTGTAGAAATGTTAGAAAATAATAAAAAAAAATATGTCCTAAGGCTAGAATCAAGTGATAATTTTTTAATATTAGAAAGTCCTCAAGTGAAATTTCCTCCAAAACGCTTGAGAATATTACATAGTTAAGGACCAGAGATAGTAAGAAAGTCAAGTAATCGTTATTGAAGGGGTTGGATCCATGGAGGAATGAATCAGAGACCCCTGCAGGTGTGTCTGAAAATGTTCGTATCCTGCGTCAAATGTTGGAAGATCTTCGAAAATATTTCATAAATATTTTGAGCCAACAGTCTTCTGAAAAATATTATCGGAGAAGTTCAGAAATGCTAGTCTGTATCAAGATTAAATAAACTAGCAAAGTATGGTAGGACAATGAGATACAAGCCTGGAATTCTAGCACTCAGATTAAGACAGGAGATTAGAGAGTGGAATTATATGGTGATACCTTCCCTGGACTAGGAAATATAATTTTGTCTCAATAAAACAAAACAAGAAAGGAATAAAAAACAAGAAAGGAATATACAGTTGCAAGTTTAGGCTAATTTTGTCATTATGTTTTAAGAAGTCAAGTTTCCTATTAAAATGCAACTCATATATAATCCTCAGTTGTGTTTTAAATGCTGTCATCATTACAGAAGATTCCTAGATGCAAAATAGCTCATGATTCCCAACCAAAAATTTGAAAAAGTAAGCATCATTCTGTTGGATTCCAAAGAAATGATGGATTACAAAAGCTTAAGGCTTTCATCTAATTTAAGACTTTGTAGACCTGGCTAAATTAGAATTTAGATTAAAAAAATATTTTTCTTTGTAATTTTTCTTTGTAATTTCATATTCTATTTCATATTCTATAAGATAGAAGATTTAATTCACAAATTCACAAATGATTCTGGCATTCTATTTGCCTAAAATATTCTTTCAAGTGAGGTATAATTAGAACTTAGTTAATAGATAATTGCAACAGTTCCTGTGTAACATGATAATGTGAATAATCTAGACAAAGTTGCCAACAAATTTATGATATTAATTTATAAATTTAGAAAAGGCGGAATTTTTTGAGACTTTGGTGCACTATGGTATGAATAGAGTAATTGTGTGACATCCTTTTTCTTCTACCTATATATAACACAGGAAGAAATTTCCTTAATTGCATACCTTTGTATACAATGAGAAAAATGCTAGGTTTGGGGTTGGTTTTTATTTTGTTTTTGTTGTTTGCTTTGTCCTAGGGCTTAAATTGTGGACTGGGGGACTGTCCCTGAGAATGTTTTGCTCAAGGCTACTGTTCTTCCACTTAAACAACAGTGCCACTTGTGTCTGGCTTTTCATGAGCAGCTTATTGGAGATAAGAATCTAAGTAACCTTCCTGCCTGGGTGGGCTTTGAACCATAAGCTTCACATATTCATATTCAGATCTCCTGAATATCTGTGATAGATAAAAATATAGCTATAAATAATATTTGCATGTGTTTTGATCTCAAGAATACCACTAGAGGGAAAATGATGCAGCAAAGTTTAGTGTAGCATTCTTTCCCCAATAAGAAGGGCATCACATTAGCAGACAAGTAGTATTTTTTCACAATAATGACAAACTAGTCCTGATGGGAATTTAGGGAATTTTAAGGTCCACCTTACTAGTTGGAAACTGTTGGGCTAGGATGATTTTACAGCATAAAAACTTAGGATTGATGGTCATAGAAATATTAGTTTACTTTGATGAACATATGTTTACATTTGAGGAATTTATTATAGATACTTCATAGTTTTATCTTCTACCAGAATGTGGCTATTTTTTCTGTTGACTTTTAAATATGTACTCCCCCCCCACTGGAAACTGCATTTATTGCAGAATAAAATGCAAACAGGTACTGTTTTGAATGTCTCTGGAATAGCATGTTGAGAATTTGAAAATGAGTAGTTAGTAGTCATAGGAATGTTGAAGAACACATATATTCTCTCCTCTTAACAATTAGTCAGTTTTCAAAGTTAGGAGTTTCCATAGAATTGAACTGTTTTCTGTTTTAGTATGACAATACTAAAATAATGTTTTTTTCCAAAATAATGGCAAGTTGATGACCCTCTGATAAAGAAAGAGATAATTAATACAAATTAGGCTTGGAAAAAATTATATTAAGTGAAGTAAGCCAGGCCCAAAGAAACATAGGTCCCATGGTTTCCCTTATTTGCAATATCTAGTATAGGTATGAGTCAAGCGGAAAAAGTCAGAGAAGGTGATGTTAGGAAAACGAACCCTCAAATATGTATTTTAATGTTTTTGTTTCTTTCATGCATGTGTTTCTAACGCATTTATAAGATTATTTCTTGGTTGCTTTGTATGTCCCTCCCCCACAGTGTAACCCCTGCTTTCACTATATTTGGTGTCAGTATAACATGTGGAGGAGATGGGGACAAACAAGTCGTTTAAGGATTCAGGTGGACCTGTTGCAACAATGAGAAGTACAAAATGTCATGTCAAAACCAGCTTTACAATGTCGGAGGGGGGGGAGGGGGGGTATGATTGGGTGGGGGGGAGGGGGGAGGCTGGGAAGGGAGGTGAAGGGTAAACAAAGGAGGAGGCTGCAATGCTTGGTAAGAAATGTATGCATTATCCTGACCATGTAATTGTAACCCCTCTGTACAGTATGTTCTCAAATAAAATAAAATAAAATTTAAAAAAAAATACAAATTAGAAGACAAATAGGGTTCATTTTTTTAAAAAAGTAATACACATAGAATAATACTTACTATACCAACATAGTGAAATTATATTTTATGTAGCTTATTTTTTAATTTGATTTTATTGTCAAGGTGATATATAGAAGGGGTCGCAGTAATTGTAAGGTAGTAAATACATAGCATGTTGAACTTTTTACCTCCTCCCTCATTTTTCTCATAATTTTCCTTAACCCCAATACCCCTTAAAAATTGTAATGTAAATTTCCAACAAGTCTTGTGAGTATTGCTATTGCACTGGTTTGTCTTTTGCCCTTTGTCTTTCCATTTTGTTGTTCCTCTTTCCTTGCCAAATTAAGATATGTGTATATACAATACACAGGATCCCGAAATCAAATACAGCAGGGGATAAACCATAGGGGAAAACACAAAAGAAAAAAGAAATCACATTGTACATTAAAAACAACAACCACAAAGAAAAACCTCTGTTTCCATTTCTAGGACTTTATTTTGCTCAGCATTATCTTATATGGTCATATAAACATAACTATTGAGACATTCGGCTCATCTGGTAGGACTATCCTAGACATTTCCTACTTATTACAAATGAGGGAAACCATGGAATCTCTTTGTGTCTTGCTTATTTTACTTAGTAGGATATTTCCAAGTCTTTCCATTTCCTTATGAATTAGAAGCATAGAATTCCACCGAGTGTGTGTGTGTGTGTGTGTGTGTGTGTGTGTGTGTGTGTGTGTGTGTGTGTATGTGTGTGTGTGTGTGTGTGTGTGTGTAACATTTTGTCAATTCGTCCATCAACTGAGTGGCATATTGGTTTAAGACATGATTGCAAGTAAGTATCACTTAGGGTCATTAAAAAATGACAGATGCCACTTCCCCAGACATTCTAAAAGCATGATTTCTAAGTAAGGCAGGATTTTATGGTTGCACAAGTGTTGAGATATCTGGATGAGTCTATGTATATCTTGCACTGAATTAGGCAGGAAGATATCCAATCTTATATAGGATAAAAATGGTAGTGACAAAATATTCCCTTGAGAAATATATAGGAGGTTGCCTGAAGTATGAAGTAGTTGAGATAATTTTGAAGAATTTAGAAATGCAAGCTCAGGTATGGCTCTTTAAATAATAATTATGTAAGTCGAAGGGCAAAAGAAGAGGAAGAGAAGAAAATAACTGACATCAGATAATTGTCCCAAATCAGAGTATAAAACATAATCAATAACTTTCAAGTTAAAAAGAGACCAATACAATATGTCGCACTTAATTTAGGTACATGCAAAATATTTACTTGGCTTTTTCCTACTTTAATGCTCTAAAATAAATGAAGACATAGAAAAGTTATGTGATTGCCATTATTTCAACTTGAACACTAACTGTGATGAGCCCTCTTTTTCTCACTTTGCACTTCGAAAATAGTAGCTAAGTTGATGATGTTGTGGCTGATTAGAGGTAGAGTAAGGGGCTTCTACTTGTACAATTATCCCAGAATAGTTTAAAGCAGTTTTTCTCTCAAGATATCCAACTACATTTTCTGAAGTTGTGCTTTGAACACACCCTCACACTTGAGCAGATTATTTGAAATTATACTTCAGCATTTCCTTAGCACATTCTACTTTGTGCCTTTGTCTTTTTTGCACATTCCTTTTGACTTCATAGTTGCTCTATTTCCATTTCATCTGTAAAAACTGCTAAGAACATTGTTCAACTACCACTTCTTGTTTGCACATGCCCAGTCTATGTATGAAGGTATTTTGTACATGTTAAGCAATAGGGTAGTACTCACTCTCTGAGGAGAAAAGTTCCACATTATGCACACATTAGAGGGCATACAATTTAAAGCTTTTTGAGACAAACAGTGATATTAGAATTGAAAGGCTCCTTAGGGACATTTTCTTGGAGCTCATTAGTTTACACAGGAGAAATATAAATATGCACAAAACATGGAGCTAATTAGTAAGTATCAGAATTAACACTAGATCCTAGATGTTGTGTTAATACAAGTCACGATTGTATTATTGTTAAATCAGAATCCTTCCCTACTTACAAATATGGATTAGAAAATGAAAGAAAGGCATTAAAGCAAAATGTCTTATCTTTTTAGGCATTTAATCCTAGTGGTGAGGGTAATGTCTGAACTCTTCCATTCAATAAACATTTAAAGTTTATAAGAGTACTTCCTACATATAAGAATTTGTGGCATGCTGATTAACAGGGTTATTTCAGCATGAAGATATCCCTAACAAGAACTAGATTAATAGAGTATAGGACAGTTATGATGTGTCAATCAGTCATTTTCTATTCTAAAGAAGAATCAATTGGAGGAGTGTTCAGTAACATCAGTAACATCAGTGTTACTTGTCCTAGATTTATAATGAATAGGCTGAAAAAATATCCAAACATATCTAAAGATATTTCAATAAAATCCCAAACTGATGTGGATACATGTGTCACTCATTGGAACTGTAGACAAATTAGTCTTATCTGTGCTGTAGTTCAATCTATAATCACCTGGCTAAACAAACTCTTCAAAAATATTCACAGAATTCCTCTTAGTAAAGATCATGAGTTATATCTGTACAATTCTTCTAAGGTCAGGATAAAAGCATTTGTTCCCAGCATTTAAAATCAACAGGATCTGTTGAATTCATGGATCCAGAATTTTATGACTTCACATTCATATCTCAAAATTTTATTAATATGACTTTCACCAAAACACTGTTCTTATTGAACTTGTCTATGTCCTTTTAGTGTTCAAATCCAAATAGTATATTTCCTTCAATATCTTCCTGACAATTCTTTCCCTCCTTTACTTCTGTAAATCTGTTTTTATTACTTTCTTGTTTCCTTATTTATCTCTTTCTTCTATTTTTGTCCACTATGATGCTCACATTGCTCTCATTTGTGTCAGAACTTTCCTTTTCCTCTTCCCTTTAATAATGTCCCAGATATTATTATTCTTTTTCATATTAATGGTCGTTGATATTTTAATGATTTCTAAAAAGACTTATCTATGCATCCGTTTAACATAAATTTTAGAACTATCAGAGAATTTTTTCCTCTAAATCCATCATTTCCACCTGTAGTCCTTATTACCAAGAATATTACTAACATGGTTGCCAGTCAGAGACGTGGAAGAACTTTAGATTTCTTCTTATCCTTCTACTTCCGTCCATTAGATAAGATGAATGATCAAGATTTTCTGTTTCTGTCACTAATATAATTTCTATGTACTCCTTTTTATGCCCCTGAAACTGGTCTGTTTCAAATTCTCATCATTGGACACTTAGTCCTAAAACAACCGCTTACATAGTATGCTTTTTCCCCATAGACTTTTCATATTGTTCTTCTCCATCACCAAATTACTGCTCTATGTAAGCCCACAGAGTGAAGATCTCAGAAACAAATTCTAGTATCATTATTTACTCACTACATTGACTGTTGGCATTACATTTCTTATCTGTAAATGGATATAATCTACCAGAAATATTGAAGAATATATTTGTTGACTTCTAGAGTAAGAATAAGAACAGTGAAGAGTCCTTACATTTTCCACCTTACCTTACAAATAAGAAAAGAGTCAAATTCAGTTTGTTGGTTTAAAATCACAAATTTTTTCATGCAGAAACAAAAATAAGTCATCATCAGGCTACACTGTAGCCATAATCCTCATCAAAATTATTATCACCATAAGTGCTAATTATTGAAACTCTGATATGTGTCTATGACTTTGCTATTATTTGTCTTTTGATTAATACTTTTAATGTTACAACTGTGCATACATCCATATTAAAATTTTGAACAAATAAAGAAACAAAAAAAACTAAACCATATCAGGTAGCTTGACTATGTGCTTATAACAAATTATGGAATAGATTTTTGAAACATTGCAAATTCCTAACCAGTATGAATTAACTTCCTCTCTCTCCGTCACTACACACAAATATTTAAGAGTTTGAACAGAACGTTTTTCAAGTGATATACTGTAAATGTTACTACAATATCATGTGTATATCTAAAATTTCCTTTAAAGTAATAATCTCCACTTTCAAATCAAGTATTAGTTATTTTATTCTTGGAAACTTTTAGGTAAAGACTGTATATCTTTGAAATGAAAAAGGTCAAAATAGTAGCATAAAAATTTTAGAAGGAGTCTGTCTTCAGAAATACATATATACATATATGTATATATACGTTATGTGCAGAAAGACATACATTTTTAGAGATTATTTTTCATCAGAAATATGTACAAATATCTAAATTTCTGTGTAGAACCATGTACATTATAGTGAAAGGTACACCTTAAAACATAATTAAAATTTAAAAGAATACATCAAACCAAATGCCAGTGACTCATGCTTATAATTTGAGCTATTCTGGGTGCTGAGATCGTAGAATTGTGTTCGAAACTAGCCCAGACAGAAAAGTACTTGTTAGAGTCTTATCTCCATTAATCACTAAAAACACTAAAATCACTAAAAGCTCTGTGCTTCAAGTTGTGGAGTGCTGGCCTTGAGCATAAAAAGCCTTGGAGACAATGCCAAAGTCTTGCAAACAAGAACAACAAGAAAATGTATCACATTAATTTCACAAAAGCAAATTTGAACTGCTGTGACCATTTCTTAGAAACATGAATACATGCCCCTGGAAAATGTTAAGTAAAAGTATAGAATATTTACTTCTATGTTAAAGACATGACTGTTTAGATTGTTTAAGATATTTAGGTGATGATTAGGAATTATGAATAATGAGAGTTGGGTAATAGATTGGGACGGGACTTTTATTCTATTTACAGTAGTAATAAAATGATATGTGTAATGATTATGTAAACTTATTCTTGCTTGGTATATGAATTATATTAAGTGATAAACATTTTAAAATGATTTCCAATGCAAAGGATTATCAGTTCTTTTTTAATTTCAAAACAATTAAGAAATGTATTCCAAGGCTAGTTTGCTCTAAGACTATATTTGTTTTCTAAAATTAATTTAGGAATGAGTTAAGATTTAGATAACTCTGCACAGCAGAGGAGAGTGAGAGGACATAGAATGATGGACCACATAGGAGCTGTATGTAATTGGTACTGTATTTCAAAAAACAGAAAGACTTCAGAGAAGAGAAAGTGGAATATAAGGTGTCCTGAATCAAGTTTCGTTTTAATCCACCTAATAGTTTTGACTGAGAGTCAGAGAACATGGGAAAATAGAAAATAAAATAGAAAATAAAGCATTGTAAAAACCTGTTACAAGGTAAGGAAATTGTAATAGGAAGATGATAATTTCCAAAGAAATAAAAGAAAGAATAGGTAAACTCTAAAGGGAAAAAGAATGAAGAGAGAAAAGAAGCAAAGTAAAACCTTCATCAACAACAAACACAAGAGTTTGGAAGTGGAAAGGCAGTAGAAATATTTTAAATAACAATAAAATAACAATAAAAATTGCTAACGTGGATAGAAGATGGATCACACTTTATTATATATGATTTTGAATTCATAGGAAATGAAAATTTTAAAGTCATAATTTAAAACAGTATTTGAATTATAACTAGACAGTATATCTCAGTGGTAAAACATTGGCCTAACATGTGTGAAGCAATGGTGTGATCGCCCACACATTACAAAGTACACACAAAGCACCCACACAAAAAATCCACATTAACACAGACACACACACACAATTTGGAATATTGATATTAACATATTAAACAGAGGAAATTAGCACAAATAGTAAAAATATGTTAATATGAAATCATATTACTGCTCATACTATTTAAAAGTTTAGTAGAAATAAAATAGTCACAATATACTTGGATTCTTATAGATCAACTAAATTGAAAATTAAGAAATAGAAGACATGAGAACCTTAGCAAACAAGTTTTAAATAATAAACATTTTGAAACATGTATACTTTTATTTTGGCAGAAAATTGATTTTAATGGTATTTTAACTCAAGATTTAAAATATGATAACCAGGTGCTCTATATCTCGCTAGAGATGGCTATATTTCTAATCATTTCACTCTGGATACTTTTATAATAAGGTCTCATCATTTCAAAGCCTCTCCCGAATCACAAACCCTACTAATACTTCCCACCTTAGTTAGAAAAATGGAAGCCACAAATCACCATGCCCTGCTCAAACATTTTTTTAATTCAAGTATAAACATTTCCAAAAAGTGACCAGGTAATGAAGCCTTCTTAATAAAGTATGTGCTTCTTGAAAACACAGTAACAACAAATATGTTTAGAACTACAAGAAATTAAATTTATTTAAATTCACCAACCATATAAAAATTAAGAAAATAATTTTTAAATATTCATGTTAAATATTTTAAAAGCAAAATATGTGTCTAAATAATTTACATGTGTAAAACTCATGCAAAATTAAATTAATTAATCCTATGACTGAAAAAAGAATTACTCTAAAGAAACAAAAGAAAATAATTAAATTCAAAATTTGAAATTTAGAAAATAAAATGAAATGCATTCTTTAGTTGACTTAAGTAACTGTAAACCCTCTGTATATCAATTTAATAATAAAAAATGCATGAACAAAGAAAGCAAAAATACCTATTGATCAATAGCAACAGCTAAAGCATCAGTATTTCTTTCTTTTACTGTACAAGAAAATCGATGGAGGGGATAACAATGTTCTTTCCATTAAAAAAAATACACATTACCTTACTTATGTAACTCTAACCCCTTCGTACATTACCTTTACAATAAAATTAAATTAAAGTTAAAAATAAACTAAATAATATAACAATTAAGAATTCTTAGCCGGGCGCTGGTGGCTCACGCCTGTAATCCTAGCTACTCAGGAGGCTGAGATCTGAGGATTGCGGTTCAAATCCAGCCCGGGCAGGAGAGACCGTGAGACTCCTATCTCCAATAAACCACCAGAAAACCGGACACAGTGGCGCTGTAGCTCAAGTGGTAGAGCACTCGCCTTGAGCTGAAGAGCTGAGGGACAGCGCCCAGGCCCAGAGTTCAAGCCCCACGACCGACCAAAAAACAAAACAAAAAATCAAAAAATAAACAAACAAACAAAAAAAAGAATTCTTAGAAGCCATTGTTTAAAAACTTTGTAAAAAGCTGCCCTAAGTACCCAAGGAATATACTTTGATGATACTATTTAAATACTTAAACTTCAGCAGAGAAGCAAAATTTTACAAATGTTACAAAGTAAAATAATAAATCAGAATATATTACTATTAATAAAAATCATAAGATGAATTTATAGTGGTAGTCAAATATGTGAGAAATGAGACGAATTGCCATCCGTTTGCAGTTAATAATTGAGAAAGAATTTTCTAGGTCTTTTAAATTTATCTTAAGATAATGAAGAAACGATTTTGTCACATCATGTGATAATCAGAAAAAGATGATATTAAACCAAAGAACAGATTGTACTAAGTTTTGGGATGTTAATATATTTACCTATTTTGGTTGTGGGTAATTGTGGGGATTTCAACTTGGAGTATTGTTCTTTCTAAGCTGGCGTCATATCAGTGGTTAATTTTAGAATAGGGGTTCCCTTTTCACAAGAACATGCACCCGATCTGTCCTTTTAGCCTTCCCATCATCAATGGCATCAGAGTTGCACACCAATTGGTCTAGCTGCCTACCTTGGCTGGCCTGGATTCTGCAGTCCTTCCAATCTTAACCTCTAGATAGCGCAGGATGGTTGAAATGATTCAGTCACCCAGCAACACATTGAGAAGGAAGTCCACTAAACTTTTGGCTTGGGTTCTGTTCTCAAGCCTCCTAAGTAGTTAAGATTAGAGATAGGAGCCCTTGGTGCCAAACAGTAACAATATTTTTAAAGCAACTAGACATATATATGAGTTAGGCTTGTGATTACCTCAGGAAAAGAATAAAAGAGCAGTGAAGCATAAAGGACAGTCAGAATTTTAACTAGCTACTCAGAGGCTGAATCAGCTTAGCTAGCTACTCAGGAGGCTGAGATCTGAAGACCACTGTTCAAAGCCAGTCCAATCATGAAAATACATGTGATTATCTCCAAAACATCAGAATACAGCAATGGCTCGAGTGGTAAAACACTATCCTTGGGCACAGAAGCTTAGGGATAGTGACCAGGCACTATCAAGCTTCAGGAATGATGAATATATGCATGAGCACCTGCACATGTGCGTGTGCATACACACGTGCGCGTGAACACACAAACACACCAATGAGTATTTCAATGTGACCTTCTTCATTTTTTATATTGTTGTATCCTATTGCCATGTATTAGTTCACAAATTAACAAAATCAGTTAAGCAGCTATTTACATCAACTCATCATGTTTCTCTAAAGTCTATTCTCTTTTTGCAAGCTTGCTTTTATTTGACCCAAAAGTAAAGTATTCAGGAGGGCAATTCATCTCCCTCAACTCTGTAGTATGGCATGATTGTTTAGGTTCTTCCTAGCTATATGATTTTGTGAAATTCTGCATCACACAGCGTATTTCTTTCACCAGAAGGGAAGCCTCTGTCAAACAATTCATAATAGGTTTTTCTCCACCTCGCAAGCATCTGTAGTTTTATTATCTTCATATATTTCATGATCTGTCTGTGTATGCTAAAGACTGTTGTGAAAATAAAAAGACCCTTCTCAGCACTTAGCATTCATATAACATTCATAGGTATGAAGGTGTTTAAATATTATTGAAATTGCTTTGGAATAAATAATGTTGACCTTGACTATCTTGAGAAAGAAGAATTGGTTTCTCAGCACTTAGGTAAGAACGTTAGTGAAAGAAACAAAAGGAAAGTTTGGAACAACTCAACATATACATTCAAATGAAACAAAACTACCCAAGAAAACACAAATTAATTCAGTACTCAAAAACCTGCAAGAAATGCAAAGATTTAAAAAAAAATCAGCTATGATAAGCTTTTGAAAATCCTGACTACGTGGGAGTCTACTGTTGTGAGGACAGTGGTTAAAACTTAGACTGGACAGAAAGATCTGTACACAATGCCATGCACCTGTTATTCTAAATTCCAGGAAGAATAACATAAAGTGGACTGAGCCCAAGATCATACACAAGAAGGAAGCCCGATTCTATTTGAAAAATAATCAGACTAATTTAGGGCTGGGGGCATGACAAAATGTTAAGAACACCCATTTAGGAGATACAAGACACTCAATGCAAAATATATTATGGTTATTGAAGAAAAAAGCTATGACTTTAAATAATTGGAATGATTGTAAGATTTGAGTATTTCAGTGGAGAAAAAACCCATGAGAGAGATAGAGTGAACCCATGTTGTGATCCTTTCTACTTAAGCTATAATGTTGTGTGGTACTCCAGACATAACAGAGTTATCTTGCAAATGAGCATGGATGTGCATTTGGGTGATGGAAATACTCTACTTACACAGGTGTAAATTAGATTTTTTGGCTAGATTATAGTTCTTGAACTAAGAGTCTGTGTGATGTCCCTGACCTTTTTCTATCAAGGCTACCACTCTACTACTTTGAGCCACAGTTCCAATTCTGATTTTTGGTTCGTTGTTTGGAGATAATAGTCTCATGGACTTACTTGCCCAAGATGGCTTCAAATCAGGATCGTCAGATCTCATCCTCCTGAGTAACCAAGATTCCAGGCATAAGCTGTCTATTTTTTAAATAATTTAGTAAATCATACAGTTACAGAAGTTATAAATTATCATTACAACCTGTGTAACAGATGTGTGTGTGTATATATTAATGCATAAAGATAGAAGTATTTTAACCTATCTTTGTATCTACAGTAGATTTATGAAAAATCAACCTTTGTTGTAAAAAAAATAGAAACAAAAGTTATTAATGAGGAAAACAAAGGGAATTGTCACATGTTTCTTGTTGTTGAATGGAATATGAATTGCAAGAATCAGTTTGGGAAAACAATCTTAATTTAACAAAATGGGTAATGGGTATTAATTCCAATCTCTCTATTTGCCCATATTGTGCATCCTCACACATGAATGTCAAAACCAAACCACAATTTTTGCTTGTGTATTTAATGCACCTGTTATAATTTAGGGGATTGATGAAGTAATCAAAAAATGATTAAAATAATAGTAAGTGAGGCTATGAGTTAGAGCTGAAAATGTTTTTAAATATTATAATAGCTAATTAAATTGAATTTATCTTACTTTTCCTCTATTGTCATGTCCCTCATTCCCAAATTAGAAAAGTACATAGAAGGTTCTTACTAAATTATGTGTACAATCATGAAAAAAATGTATTGTACAGTGTGGTTTTAGCTTATTGAGACCTGTAAGGTGTAGTATGTTTTTGAGGAATTGCAAAAAGTTGTGATGGAGATGAAAGGAGGGATGTGCTTATTCTGGAAAATTGCTTAGAGGATTGCTCCCAGAAAGATAGTGACGAATTCTTCCTAAAGATACAGTAAAATCACTTTCACAACCATGTTCACTGCTGCACTATTTACTGTAGCCAAGTTATGAAAACATCCCAGATGCCTTATGGTGGAGGAATGGTTGGAGAAAGTGGGGCACATATACACAATTGGATTGCACCCATCCATTATGAAGACTGTTACATAATTTGCAAAGAAATAGATAGATCTAAAAATATGTTAAGTAAATTAAGTCAGAGCCAGACACACAAAGGACCCATGTTCTGTCGTGTATTTGGAACATAGGTCTTTATGCAAGTTTACACAATAGTATTGCAGAAGAGTATTTAAAAGGTGTAATTTCTTATAAAATTGAACATTTATTCCAACAAAATGAACACCAAGAAGCTATCATTTGGCAGATATGAGAAAGTCAAAGGGAAGGAATAAAGAGAATTATGGACGAAGAGAGGGAATGTATAATATTCAATGCAGACACTAGAAGAAATGAAAGTGGGGTGAGGTTTGGAAGGGTGTGGGAAAGTTATGTAAAGATCCATCGTACTTATAAACTGATTTATTGAATGGAAATTCCTTCGTACGACTATTTAATAAAAATATAACTAAAAACAATGGAATCGTGGCTGGGAAGGTGGCTCAGTGGTAGAGAGCTTGCCTTACATGCCTAAGGCCCTGGGTTCGATCCCTGAGCACCACATAAGCAAAAAGTAAAAAGCTGGAAGTGGCGCTGTGGTTCAAGTGGTAGAGAGCTAGCCTTGAGCTGAAGAGCTAAGGAACAGCTCCCAGACCCAGCGTTCTGGACCCATAACAGGACCGCCTCCCCCCCCCCCAAAAAAAAAAACAATGGAGACATTTGAATCTTAAACTGTGTTCTCTTAAACCATGAGTCAAAATAATAGTTTCCTTCTCAGAAATTTTCTTTGCAGGTTTTTTCCTCAAAATGACATAAAAGTGACCAACAAAATGAATGTCAATACATCACGTTGCGTATCCTAAAGAGACACAATATAAAAATCACAGTAAAAATGTTAGAATTCATCACATAATAAAATAACAGGGAGAAAGGATCAAATGCTGATTGTTTTTCCAAGTACGTTACCCATGGTATCTAATTTAATCCTCACAATAATCCCATAAAGTAGAACTACTTCCATTTCTAATTCTGAGATGATGATATTGAAGTTTTCAGAGTTGGAATTACTAGTACAAAATTGCACAAATGGTAAATCGTAGCCTGCGCCCCATTCCCACCGTATCAAATAACTTCATTCTAATTTATGACTAAAATACCAGCACTTAGTCCACTAATTCTAGGAAAATTTCCCAGAATTATTGTCCACATTCTAATGATATTTCACTTTATCTTTGTTAGAAAATAGGAAACTAAGCGGGATGCCGGTGGCTCCACCTGTAACCCTAACTACTCATGAGGCTGAGATCTGAGGAATGCAGTTCAAAGCCAGCCCAGGCAGGATAGTCTGAGAGATTCTTATCTATAATAAACAGCTAGTAAACCAGAAGTGGCACTGTAGCTGAAGTGGTACAGTGATCAACTTGAGCGAAAGAACACAGGGACAGTACCCAAGCCCAGAGTTCAAGCGCCACGACCTACCAAAAAAAAAAAAAAAAAAAAAAAAGAAAAAGAAAAAAAGGAAATAAGTAACTGTAATATGAAAACTCCAAGTTCATAATCGATTTATACCTCCCTGGTGAAAGGAACTGCTAAACTATAACATTCTTGATTTCTAGCTCAAAATTTTAGAAATCATATTCTATCCCATGACAACACTGCATTGCCTGGGGACCCTCATCTCTGTTTAACACAATCATACTGAAAGAATAACCTCCCCAATTCCTGATGGAAACAGACTGCAGGTCTATAGACCAATCATTTCCACATTGTAGCTCAGATAAGTTGTTTACCATTAGAAGTATTTTGATTACTTTTTATACCCAACATTTTGAGAGAAATGTAGTACTTTAAAATGCTATTAAAGCAAGACTGATATAAAAATCACCTTTGACCCCAGATAAATATTTAACCTTTCATATACCCAAAAATGCAGTCTTAACTATCATTAATGTTAGGAATGAGAGGTTAAAAATCATAGACACCAAGACCTAAGCATCAATTAAAGACTCTCCAACTTGTGAATACAATTGGTTTAAAAAGACATCAATACTACTGCACGTTTTTCAAAATTTCTTGTGTTACTGAAGATTCAATCATAAAATATTAACACTTGAAAACAACTCATTTTCTTGAAAGTAGGACACAAAACACAAGATTAATCCTAATAATTTTCAAATACCTTTATTTTTCTATAAATTCGCTCTTATAATTATAAAGAGTATGAAACTAACTGAAGTACAGATCCACAAAGGAAATAATTTAACTGCATCATCTACATTCAAAAAACTGTTACTAGAAAACAAAATTATACTAATAATTAGCTTACCAAATTCACTTTTATTCAATTTCATTTACTTTCATAAAAACTGGGTTTTCATAAAATGATAGATAAAAAAGCCTATATACCCACTTACATCTTCAGATCTTAACAATATTTATTTCAGAAATGTCTTTAGCTCTATAGTCAATGAACTGAAATAATACTGAAATATTCAAAGGCTTTTCAGAAATTGCAAGACTCGCTTTGGGTTGTTATATATATTGGAAAAGATATTCGAAAAGCCTTATTTGTTAAAGTTGTGATAGTTACTCCCACAAAAGAGCCATTAGTGAAGGTCCAATTGCATGTACAAAACAACTTCAAATGCATCCACAATCTGGAGGTGACACAGGCTTTTTGTTTGTCTGTTTTTGAAAGGTATATCTAACAAGCATATCCACAATACTGATTTTCAGTCAATTTGATGGGATATTCAAATCTAATAAATACAGGGTTGATTATCTTAGTGAGAATAGATATGATGTTACAAAGAAAGTTATTTTCAACAGAAATCTGGAAAGAGTTTATCCACCTTGTGTTTCATGGGAATAACCCGAGAGTAATACCTGTTTGGTCAAGTAAGTCAAACTCACTCCATTAGTATATCTTAAAAGTATAACGAATTTAAGAGGTCAAATACATATTTTGTACTGACAGTCATCTTATAGCACTAACTTACTACCTAATTATATCTGCATCTTCTTACCTAACATATAATAAGAGCTGAAATTGGTCTCTTTTATCTAACTTAATGTTGTATATGCTTTGATTATGATGATGTTATTATTTGAAAATAAAATGTACAGAAGAGTGGCTCCACAGAAATGACATGACAAAACACTGATAACACAGTTAGCTCTTTTCACAGTTAGCTCTTTTCAGCCTCACCCTGTCCACATTGGCAAGCAACATTGAAACAGCACACTCACACATATACACATACACACATGTGTGCACATGTACACACATATATATGTATGCTAAATTCAGGGTTTAATACAAAAAGTACAAATAAAATATTAGTGATTTGGACAAACATTAATTTGCCTTATTACAAAATAATACACAATCCAGTCACTATGGGTGTTACATTTTACTTGCCTCGCCACATGTGACCACTTAATTTATTTTAATTCATTCATTCATTCATTTGTTTTGTGCTAATACTAGCCTTGAATTCAGGACCTGGTTCTGTCCCAGAATTTGTTGTTTTTTTGTTTTAGTTTTCTCAAGCCTAGAATTTTACTGCTTGTCGCACAGCTCCATTTCTAGCTTTTGCTGGTTACTTTCAAATCAGAATCTAATGGATGTTTTTAGCTTGGTATGGTTTCAAACCACAATCCTCAGATTTCATCTTTCTGATTAGCTAGGATAAACACATGAGCCACCAGTGTGGCTTCTAGATTTTCCTCTATAGCTATCTAATGCACATACTTAGATAGTAATTTAAAACTTAGAGTCTAGAAACAAGTTGTACAGTGATGATATTGTCCTGTCAGAAATTTAAGGTAGTAAATTTCTTCTTAAAACCATGAACAAAAATACAATGATATAAGAAAACTCACTATTGAACACATGAGCTTTAAGAGTTTTCTAATAGATCCATTATTTGTTACCCAACATTAGAAAAAAAACTGTATAATGCAGTAGTAAAAAAAAGTCTTTTGTAGGAATACTTAATTACCTTGTTTTTAAAGACACCTGTTTTCATCTAAAAAAGTAGGCCTGTCTATTGACTTCATGTGATTTGATGGTTGAAGGTCCTTAATGAGAAGTCAAAGTGTATTACTAATCCTTTGCTATCAATTAAATCTCACCTTTTCTTCTTGGAACATATAATGATTAAAGCAATAGTTCATAATCAGCAAGCAATAGTTCAGATTCACACTTCCAGTGCAAGTGGATCACTAGTAATTAATCCTTGATACCATTTTCCACAAAGTTTTGTCCCAGATACAATCGGTCTGCCTTCTCTAGCTGCTTTCCTAGCCTGGACCTATTCCTTCACTCTACAGGAATAGTGATATTCAACTGATTTCAGTCAGATCTGTTACTAGAATTATCAGGGATTTAGATCCTTGTCTGTAATTTGGTCAAAGCTATGTCTCTTTATGTAGGCTATTAAAAGTGTATTTACTAATTTCAAGTAAATACATAAATTCTATTTCCATCTCTTTTAAAAAATAAAATTGTTTTCTCTATAAATTGATCCGAGGCCTGGATTTTGTGGCTAGCTAGGTCATTGCACATCTGTCTCTCTCTTCCTCTCTCCCTTTCATGGTTCTCATAGATAATATGACTGCTCCATAATTATCCTAATTTATCTTGCTTTTATATTTTTGGTTGCATCATTTCACTTTCTGCTCTGCCATTCCCCAAATCATTTACATAGAAGGCATTATTTCATATTTTCTCATTCCTAGAATAAGCTGCACATGAAGACACCACTGGTCCTCATTTTCAGTCTGTACCTTTCAATATGGAGGAAAACATTTCCTCTGCTCTCTATCAATTCCCTACTCTCCAGTTAGAATAATTTCGAATAGTAAAAATGGAAAAAGAGAAAAAAATCATGGTGAAATAACAGATGTAGAAAATTCACTGGATTTTTCTGAGCAGTTCAACCAACGTGAACTATTGGGGAATACATGTGTACCTGATTCCCACTGGTACTCAGTGTCTCTGGTTAGGCAACTCTGATGAAGACAAGGAACAAGATAAAAAAGTGAGGAATGGTATCATTTGCAAAAAAAAGTGGAGACGTATTCAAGCAAATTTTTCTGTGGGCTGCTGAATGTAATCGGCTTACTACAGTGCAGAGACTACTTTCCAAAAAGGCCACTCATGTGAATACTAGGGATGATGATGAGTATACCTCTCTTCATCAGGAATCCTACATGAGTTGGTAGCTCAAGGCAGATATTCATGAAATTACTGTGAATGGCTGGACACCCCTGCTCAGTGCTTATATGTTGAATAATACAAGAGTGGCTTCTTTCTTAGTTCATCACTATGTAGATACCAATGCCCAAACTAAAGTTCTCTTAACCCCCTTGCATCTTGCTGCTTGGAATAGAAATAGCAAAGATGTGCTGGATCTCCTTCTATTGAAGCATTATATCAAACAAGGTCTGAAGCACAACTTGAAAGAAACTGCATTTAATATTGCCAAAAGAATAAATACGTATCACTACCTCGTTGAAGTTATGGAAGGCTGTAAAAATTGTTCTCCTAAGTCATAATGGTTTGGTTAAGTTTCTTAATTTTCAAAAATGCCAATCCATCTTTGTGTCTGTACAATTATTTTCACAATACAGAGCAACGGCCATATCTTACTTTAAAAATTCATCGATTCAATGGTATTCTTCAAGTGAATTGCCTGACTTTGATGTCAAATTGTATTCAAGAATTGTTTGTATACATCTATAATGATTTCTGCAGAGTTTGTGATTTTTTAAATCAGAAATCATTTTAACTTATCTGTTGAAATGAGTAGTACAGAAACTGAAAATATTTCTGATGCTTGTCTGAAAAAAGTATATTTTAAAATAATCTGTATTTTGTTTGTATAATGTCCATAATCTATTTCATTCTCTCCTAGATATAATACTTTGAATTCTACATTGTTTTATAATATATAGGTTCATTAATAAATGTGTTATTTCAGATAGCATTCCATATAGAAAAAGTTTAAGATTCCTTTTTTACCTAAGTCCTTATAGTATTTTACTTCTTTGGGATAAAATGACAATGTTATCTACTTTCAAAAGTTTTGTAAAGATTATGCTATATAAAGGCCTTTCTAAGGTGAGGATTTAATACACTGATGTCTAACTAACTTTCAGTTCAATGAATTATATGTGTTGTTACATTTGTATTTTTTTAGTTTTTTATTGTGAAAATACTGTACAGAGGGGTTACAATTACATGGGCAAGATAATGAGTAAATTTCTTATCAAGCATTGTAGCCTCCTCCTTTGTTTTCCCTTCCCATCCCTTCCCATCCTCCCTCTGCCCCCCCCCACTCAATCCTCCTCACAACCCTCCTCCCCGCACCAAAGATGTAAAGTTCATTTTTGACATAATGACTTGTATTTTTGTAATCAATTTTTTAATAACTTTTTCATTTCTTACATCTGAAGAATGAAAAATATGGAATACTTCACAAATTTTCATATCATCCTTGTGCAAGTGCCATGATAATCTCTATATTGTTGTAATTTGGGTAAATGTGCTGCTGAAGCATGTAGTATCCTGTAAAGTTAAGTAGTTAATGATGCAATCTTTATAAAGGCATATATCCTTAGTTGACTTTTTGTAACCAGGAAACCTTATTGTTCCTAAAAATGCTATTGATCTTACTTCTCTAAAATTCTGTGTATATTGGAAAAAACATATTGTTTGGTCGATTGCTCACATTTGCAATTTTTTTGTCAATGACTATTTTAAGTCTTTTTCATTTTAAATTTGATCATACTTTGAAGCCTTTATAGCTAGATCCAAAGGTGATAGCTTTTCAAGTACTTATTTATCAACTGAGTTAGCTTTGTGGAGCTAATGGATTCAAAGCAAGCCTTGCTTAAGAGCTCCTTCTAAACTTCTGCAGCTTAAAATTCCTAAATGAGGTCTTACTGGCACAAATGTCTACCTGACCCTTTACTCTTCTTCCATGTAGCAACAGACCAACCAGAATATCTTACCCTGACAGCATAGATTGTCTTACTGGAACAAAACTAATCTTAGTTATAAAGGACCATAGAGAGATGAACAATTAAGACAGAATCGTTTAGACTAGAAGGTATTTTATCAAAATATAATTGTTTCTTATACCTAATATTTCAAAAGTAGCTAAAACCAAGAAGGTAAAAAAGTTTTGACATGCATGATTACCTAATGTCCTGGCCAGTCTACCATCCAACCAGGCAGGAATTTACACTACTGCCTTTCTTTCACCCAATATTTTCATAGTTACAAGAGAAGTCTATATGTTTCTCCTTGATATTAGGCCTTAAATTGGTAATGTTTATCACATTGTTTCCTCTTGCCTCTAGTCTATAAATCTACAAATGGTAAAGCTTTAGGCCCAACTCTACCAACACTGAGGTAGAAATAATGGAATAATACTTTAAAACACAGTTGCTTTTGATACCCTAACCACAACAGTACATTGAAAAACATGTGCCTTTTTCTTATATTATATATAGTTACATATTTTATCTTTATACGTGCTAATATTTTATTTCACACAGTGAAACTTACTAGAATTAATTGGTAATTTGACAAATAAATAGATATTTATTACAATAAATAGATTGGAATATAAATAATAAGGTTTAGAATGTACATTTGAATATAAAAAGTATCAATGCAATGTCTTTGGTATAAACTTTTGATACCTTCTAAGTGTTCTTGGTCTTCTGAATTCACATTGTAAAAACAAATTGTTGTTTTCCTCTAATCTATAAGGGACTTTACTCTGCTGCTCTGTTTATTGTTTTAACTCACTGATTCCAAAATATTTTTCTCCAATTTCGGAAGCCTTCCTACTGATTATACCCAAATTTTATGATATGATATCTAAAATGTATTACTCTTCTGCAGGACCCATGGGTCCTAGGATCCCAGGTCCCAGTTATCTGCTTCATCAGATAACAAGGGCAAGATTTCTCACCTAGACTCATGAAACATGTCAACAGAAAGTAATTGGAAATCCATCTCAATTCCTTATGACACCGGAATTAGCAGTTTGCAATTGTGAAATGCAGTGCAACTTAAAATGAAAGATGAGATCACAAAATCTGAAAGTACAGTAATTCAAACTTTCAAACAAATGACCAGCCCATATGTGTGACCAAGATCACAAATGTCACAAAATTATTTTTAATACCCCTCTTGTGATGATTACTGAAAGATTTTTGTCCAGCATAAGTAGGCCAAAAAATTAGTTCCTAGAACGATAGATCCATAATTAGTCTACCAAGGCTAGGAAAACTTGACTTCAGGTCAAATATAATTCACAAAAACATTAATTGAGAATATCGTTAATGCTTCAAAATACTGGTACTTCAGTAAAACTTGGTTCTGTTGTATAAAAATGTTATCATTCACAAACAAATGACAACCTACATTTAATCTCCTGAAAACAGATTCCTTTTGAAATAATCTTTTAAAAATCACATTCACCAAAATAACATTTGACAAGTAGACGATAGTGACATTACAAATTTTTCAAGTTTAGGGTGAAAATTACAGTAGAGTTGATTTATTTATCCAGCACTAATGCCAAGCAGGTTCAACCATTCATTAAAGTGTAGAAATAGTACCACCCACCATTTGTGTTGTTCAGTAGGTGCCTTCCAGAAATGTGTCAAATAGAACAACCTCCCATAATACAAACCCAAAAACCAGCTAATAAAGCAAGTTTCATCACTTAATAAGGTACATTTTGAAAAGTCACAAATAGATGCCTTATCATATGTTGTTTTATGTTTTCCCTATCTAACATAGTAAGAAATATGACTTAAAGTCATGAATATGGGTACTCATCAGAGATGTGACAAACATAAAATCTGTCTTCTGTTTCTACCATATTCCTCTATAGTAGTAAATCGTGGTTTTCTTCTTTTTCCAAAACTTATAGGTAGTAGAAAATATTATCCCATGTAAAATAAAATAATCACAAACCTTTTTACAAAGCCATTTATAAAATTTTGTAGTTAGGAATATATTCTAAGCCATATTTAAACTTTCTTGTTGACTAAAGATTAATCTTCCAAATGGATGAGAATAAAATCATGTCTAGGTGCTTCACATCTCCAGTCTTGCAAATTGTTATTGCAGATGAATGAATTATGGAAATATAAGCTGACATCAGTTCAAGTATATGCAGGATTGAAACTCCTTGGAATGTATATAAACCTTTCAAAATATTAACAGACAGTTTAACAGAATGACTATCAGGAAGTTGAAACCAGAGAGGAATAATAGTAAAGGCATAGAATGAATGAAAAATGGAACAAGAGGCATGTACAGCTAGAATACTCAATGTACACATGTGATAAAGGAAGTGGTAAATCTGAAATAAATCTTGGAGAAGGGGTTGGTTGAGAATGATAGAAGGAGTCACTCTGATCAAGGAGCATTGGACAATTAGATGGACATATTTTTTGTAATACACTTGCAAAACCTTTTGTAATTTAGTTAGAAAACACAACAAAATACAAAAACACACAAAAATCACAACCAAACAGCAATCTCTAGAGAGGATGAATGTGACCTCTCAAAATTTTAAATAGTCAATGAAGGGTAGTGTTGGGAAAAGCAAACAAAGCTGTTCAAAGAGGGCAGTTTTGGGTAGCAGAGAATTTTGAACAGATTTAAATAGATTGTCTAAGGTTAAGAATCACCTACATCTGCTGCAAATATTTTCTTCTGTGAGTTCTCTTTGTCTGCAATGGATAATCCAGTCCTCAGCCACCCTTGATAGCTTGTGAAGATAGAATGGAAGAAACAAGATCAAGAACCCATTACTCCACTGGAGACAGAAAAGTCCTCTATGTTTTCTTACATCTCTCTTCACTACTCTTTCGTCAAACTTTTAAGTCAAGTGATTTTGAATTATATCTTTCATTCTTTGTTCTGGCAAAGTAATTAACCAAACTAATTTACTAAATATTATTTGCCATTTTTTCTACCATGCTGTTTACTTGTCTAAGAGAGTCCATTAAACTTCACCGTTGCATTTGGTTGCCACGAAAAACCAACATCTATGTTAATGAGGACAAACTCTAATGTAAAACTTTGTCTCCACAAAACCAGTCCAAGAAGTTGTGATCACAAATATTTAGCTATACTTTTTTCTTTTACCTTGAAAGTCTTCTTGTGTCTAAAGTGTCACAAAAATAAGTACTCCACTACTTTTTGGTTCAATCACTTCTAACCTCAAAGATATATTTTGCTAACAAGATGCTTAGAGGAAACCAAAGTATATTCCACTTTTATGTTCTCTCTTAGGACTCTCCTTAGATACCATATCAGGATCAGTGAAGTTATACTTTGCAAAAATATTTCAATAGATTATTTTTCTCTTGGTCTTGCATTTGCTCAGCAAGATGTATGGAAAAGAATAGAGTTAAATCATCCATACCTTGGGTGACAGTGTCTGTTACAAAAGACAATGCTTGTAAGTCCTAAATCTATGTCCTCCTCTTAGCTCTTGCCTGATTTCCAATTAAGCACAGCTTCTTGGCCTCAAGTCCAGTGAAGCTGAAAGTCTATAAGATATCCTCCTCACCCCGCCCCTCTATATCTTCATGGTTTCTCTTTTAAAACTCTTTGAAGTTGCCTCATTTGAACATAGAATTTATTTTCCTGTCTTCATTCAATCTATTCTGCATTGTAGTGAGCCATATAGGCTCTGTAAAATCACTTTAGGTAGCAAAAATATTAAGAAAATCTATATCAAAATTTCTGGCCCCCCTCCACTGCTGAAGTCAATATGCTTAGATACGGCTTGTAAGAACATTGTTTGCTTACCCTTTCAATTTTCTCAATTCTTTTCTGATCCCAAACTTTTTGGCTTATGTAATGAGAAGTCTTCACTACCTCATGTTGATAAGGATATTATTTTTTGTGAGCTGCTTAGAAATGTGTAATCATTGGAGTATCCAATCAGATTTTTTTTCTATGTTTGAGTGCTTCACGTGCAAAGACATTGGGGAAAGTGTTACAAACAGAAAAGCCTGAACCCAATACCTTCTTTCATTTTGGAGGGCACTTTCTGCCTAAATATTTTGACCCAAATTATCTTTTTCAAAGAATAATTTTGGTAATTAAAGTTCAATTCACAAATTTTGATGTCTTAGGTTTTTTTAAGAATTTTGAATTTCACACAGTGAGAGTATATTTCCTGCGTAAGGACAATTCTCAAGGGAACCTACAGGATTTACAGTAAGGTTTCTGAAGTTTGTTTGTTTATTGTGAAAATGAGCTATCTTTACCCACATTTCTCCCTCTCAACTAAGTCTCCATAGCTGTATTTGCATGAAAGCCTATTTTCCCAGGCAATTTTCTTAATAGGCTAAGTTGTTAAAAAGTTTGAACAATTAAAATATGCCTGTCATAATTTTTTAACTCTTTTGAAATCCCTTTATCAAAATCACGTTTTCCCCAATCCTAATTCAACCTTTACCATCAAAACTCTAACATGTTGTTCACATGATATAGTGTCCAGGCACCTATTATTTTCCAGTGGCTTTATGTGTCTATATGAAGATATAAGCTGATGCTGAGCAAAATGAACTCCAAGATATGGAAACAGAGATTTTTTTTGCAGTTGTTTTTAATGTACTATGTGATTTCTATTTTCTTTGGGTTTTTACCCCTATGGTTTGTCCTTGGCCTGTGTATACATTTACCTTAATTAGGGAAGGGAAGAGGAACAACAAAATGGCGAGAAAAAGGACAAAGGGGAAGACAATGCAATAGCATTACTCACAAGACAATATGTTGGAAATGTACATTACAACTTGTGAGGAGTATTGAGGTGAAAGAAAACTGTGAGAAAAATGAAAGAGGGGGTAACAAGTTTGAAATGTATTCACTACCTTACAATTACTGGAACCCCATTGTACATCAATTTGACAATAAAACTAAATTAAAAAATAAGCTGCATAAAATATAATTTCACTGTATTGTTAAAGTAAATATTATTCTTGATTTTATGTAGCAACTTTTTAAAAATCAATACTATTTGGCATCTAATTTGAATGGATTACTCCTTTTTATCAGAGAGTCATCAACTTGAATGTTATCCAACTAGACAATATTTTCACAATAAACTTGCCAATATTTTGAAAAAAGAATAAATATAGTAGTTTCTCATAATAAAACCGAAAACAGTTTAATTCTATGGAAACCCATAACTTTTAAAAGTAAATAAGTTGTTAAGAGGACAGAATATATATGTTCCTCAAAATTCCTATGACTAATAAATACTCATTTTCAAATTCTGAACATTCCATAACTGAGATATTCAAAACAGTACCTGTTTGCATGTTATGTAATTTTGCAATAGATGCAGTTTCCAATGGAGTGTTACAAATTGAGAAGTCAACAGAAAAATAGCCACATTCTTGAAGAGGAAAAAATTATGAAGCATCTGTTATTAATTCTTCAAGAGTAAGCAAATTTTATCAGAGTAAGCTATTATTTCTATGACCATCAATCCCAAGATTTATGCTATAAAGTCATCCTAGTCCAATAGTTTCCAACTTGTAAAGTGCACCTTAAAATTCCCTTAATTCACATCATGAATAGCTTATCTCTATTGTGAAAAATACTACACCTCTGATAATGTGATGCACTCCTTGTTCTGGAAAGAATACTACAATAAACTGAGTTGCATCATTTTTCCCCTAGTGAGATTCTTGAGATCACAACACTTGCAAATGTTATTCATTTTTATACTTTTTAAACTATCACAGATATTCAGGATGCTAAGGTCAGAAGATTATGGTTGAAATCTCCAATAAACTCAGAAAAAGTCAGACACAAGTGGCACTGAGATTGAAGTGGTAGCGCACGATCCTTGATTATAAACAGGCTCAGAGACAGTTTACAGGCCCAGATATCAAGGCCTAGGACAAACCAATAAAACAAAAACAAATCCCAAATGTAGCATTTTTCTCATTGTATACAGAGGCAGGTAATTAAGGAACTTGCTTCCTGTGTTACCTATAGGTAGAAGTAAGAAGATGTCACACAATTATTCTCTTCATACAATGTCATACAAAACCCTCAAAAATTGCAATTTTTTTCTATATTTATAAATTAATATTGATTTGTTGGCAACTCTGTCTAGATTATTTACATTATCATCTTATACATGAACTATTGGAATTATCTATTAACTAAGATCTAATTATAACTCTCTTGAAAGCATATTCTAGGCAAATAGAATGCTAGAAACATTAGTGAATTTGTCAATTAAACCCTCTACTTAAAAAGAATTTTGTAGCATCCTATAAAATATTAAATTACAAACAAAACTAAAATATTTATTTTAACTCTAAATTCTAATTTAGCAAGATCTACAAAGTCCTGCATTTGATGAACTTTGCTATTTCTCTAGGCTTAAGATTTTGTAATCCTTCGTCATTTCTTTGGAATCCAACAGAATGATGCTTACTTACTTTTTCAAATTTTGGGTGGGAATCATGAGCCATTTGGAATCTGGGAATGTTCTGTAATGAAGAGAGCTCTTAAAACACAACTGAAGATTATTATACGAGTTACATTTCAATAGGAATGTTGACTTTTCAAAACATAATGACAAAATTAGCCCAAACTTCCAACTGTGTATTCTTTTCTTGTTGTTTGGTTTGTTTTATTAGACAAAATTATACTACCTGGTCCAGGGAAAGTATCACTATTTAATTCTACTCTCTAATCTCCTGCTTTAGTCTGAGTACTAGAATTCCAAGCTTGTCTCATATTGCCCTGCCATGGATTGTTGGTTTATTTTAATCTAGACATAGACTAGCAAATCTGAACTTCTCCAATGATATTATCCACTAGAATGACTGCTCAGAGTGTTTATGTACTATTTTCAAAGATCTTCTAAATTTGACACAGGATATGATCATTTTCAGATGCACCTGCTGGTATCTCTGATTCATTCAATCCTTTTAATAATAATTACTTAACTCTCTTACTATTCCTCGTCCCTACCTATGTAATAGTCTCAAACTTTTTTGAAGAAAGTTCACTTGAGGACTTTCTAATATTAAAATTTATCTCTTAATTCTTACTCAGGACATATTTTCTATTGCTTTTTTAAAACTTTTCTGAATATTCTAAGAGTTGTTTCATTTCTGTATTTGTGTGTGCACATATAAGTGCCTCTGTGTGTATGTGTGTGTTTGTATGTATGTATGCAAAAGCCTCAAGCTCTTATTCATCAATCTTGCTCATGACTGGTATTCCATCACCTGAGACATTCTTCCAATCCAGGTTTTGGCTGGTAGTGTGGCAAAGACTGTTCTGCCCAGGCTGCATGCAAACTGAACTTGCCAGACTCCTTTACATTCATAGGTTTTATTTCTCCAGAAGTATCGACTTTTAAACTACAAACATTTTTGTGAGTGAAAAGTCTAAGCTGTAGTCCAGATTTTTAACTCAAAAATTCATAGAAAGATAGATGAACATATACATTGCATATGCTGAGTGTACACTGTTAGAAATGTAATCTTACGCCAGGTGGTGGAGAGATCTGAGGATTGGGGTTCAAAGCCAGCCCAGGTAGGAAAGTCCAAGAGACTATTTTCTCCAATTAACTACAAGAAAACTGGAAGTGGCACTGTGGCTCAAGTGGTAGAGCAGTAGCCTTGAGCTGAATAGCAGAGGGACAGCGCCCAGGCTCAGAGTTCAAGTGCCGAGACCAACAACAACAACAAAATGCAAGTAAAGGAAAGAAAAAGAAATGTGATCTTAGCCACTAGTTCATTGCTATTATAATCCCTGCTCTCTCAAGATGGACTTTTTTTCCAGTTAAATCCATGCCCTTATAGCTGACTTGCTTTGGAACCAGAATTATTCTTCCATTCTACTTTTAAAAATTCGTGCAATTAGCAAGCGTGATTTAGAAAGGGAAAAGCCTCATACTTCATATTCCACTTAGGAACACTCCCATAAATCTACATACTGGACTTGGCTTTATTGTTTTGATGTTGTCTTATTTGTAGTCTTCTATAGTGTATTGAACCCTTATACTTAAACACAGAACTTCTCTTTCTCCTATTATTGCAAAGGTTTCGCTTACTGTTAACTCATGTGCACTAGGGAAATAATGCACAGCATATACACTCACAAAAAGAATGATCTGAGGACCTTCTTCCCATTTAAAATTTGGCTTAATTTGCAGAGTAATTATGAAGTTTGAACTAAATGTACTCATGGATAATGTATTTATAAGCAATATAAATATATTTTCTCTTTACTAAGTTTTCTCTGAAACACCTGTTACCTCATGTCCAAAAGTGTCCTTGTTTTAGTTCAATGAAGCCCGAAAACATTCCTTAGACCTCAAGAAGCACCAATGATTGTTACTGGACTTTGTGGAAACTGATCCAGAAGAGGAATTGAACATAGAGGAATGATAGAGTTCAAATTAACTTCTGCTTTCCTTTTTACTTTACAAGAAAAGAATCGCAAGGCTTTAAGGAAACTCTGTCCCTTGCTTTTTCCAGTGTGTTTTTTATTCATATAAACTTGTCTGAAAACTTCTAGTTGAGAGTATTACAAAAGATAATAATATGCCATGTGAAGGCCAGCATAGAATAAAAGAAATTAATATTGTTGGTTTTTTTAGTTAGTTTGTATTTGTTTTTGCCAATTGTGTGGCTTTAACTCTGGACCTGGGCACTCTCCCTCAGCTCTTCAGCTCAAGGATAGTGCTCTACCACTTGAACCACAGCGCCATTTCTGACTTTTTCTGTTTATGTGGTACTGAAAAATCAGGGCCTCATGCATGCAAGGCAAGTACTCTACCACTGAACCACATTCCCATCCCCTAATAACATTGTTTTAAAATTGTTCTACTGCAAAGAAACAAAGACATGGAGGTTTAAAAGTGTCTTATAGATGGATATTTCACCCCTGAGATGATTCTCTTTTTGCAGGAGTCAGTTATCACTTCCTTTAGTCTGGTCCTGAGTTCTCCATAGCAATAAGAATTCCAAAAAAGCAGGATCATGTGAGTATGATTGGCACAAGCAGCCTCTTCTCAGACCAGTATCCCTTTAAGGAGAATCCCAAAGAAATATCGGGGGTTGTTTGTGTTTGCTTGTTTGTTTAGTTTGCCCTGGTTCTGGGGCTTGAACCCAGAGGCTGGACTCTGTCCCTGAACAGTTGTCTTTCTTGCCCACCTATCCTCAAAAATAGTACTCTACTGCTTGAGCCAAAACTCCACTTTAGGCTTTTTTAGTGTTTATTTACAGATAAGAGTTTCACAGACTTTTCTGTCTGGGTTGGCTTTGAACTAAGACAGTAAGAAAGACAAGTGAGATCAACAGTATGGACTTCTCTTTTGAAAAAAGAAATATTCGATGAAGTTTATTATAAAGCTAATATATGACAATTTTTAAAAGAAAAGAATATTCCCAGCAAAGAAGCCATAACTTAAATAACTCAGCAAAAGTAGGTGTACTGAATCATTTTGGAATTATTTTTTATTCTTGGAAAGATTACTATTGACCTTGTCATTCCTTTTGGGGAAACTGAAAGTCATATTTGCACTTTTTTTGTTGGTCATGGTGCTTTCACTCTGATCCTCGGCGCTGTCCCTCACCTCTTCATCCCAATTTGAGCACTCTATCATTTAGCTACAGCACCACTTCTGGGTTTCCTGTGATTAATTGAAGATAAGGGTCTCATGGACTTTCCTGACAAAGCTTGCTTTGAACCAAAATCCTCTGGACTCATCCTTCTGAGTAGCTAGGATTACAGGCTTAAGCTACCAGCACCTGGCTCATATTTGCATTTATGTGTACTTAAAGACACTATGTAGACAAAGAATGGAAATTTGAATCAAATGATGACATTGCAGCTTTTCAGAAAAATTGGGGTAGGAATAAATATGTCCTCATTTTTCCATGTTGTTATATTAATGACTCATGAGCTATGGGACTCTTACATTAGCATCCTATGCCATCTGTGTAGGTGTTATTTAGTATTAGACAATATTCATAGAGTAATATAGAAAGACTGAGATTTTTAGAAAGCAAAGGAGATCAGGTATGAAAGAACAGCATAGAAGGAGATACATTTATCACACAGATATTAAGAACTAGCCTAAGAGATTTAGAATGTTAAAGGCAATGAGGTATAAGCCTAGTTGATAACTAGTTCTTCAATAACCAAAAATATTTCCCTAGGACAGTTTCTGGTATACGTTAGTTACTATCATTTATTCCTTCCATCTGGAGTTATTCCTTCTCTTCTATCACAACTGTTAATTAGCCTCTGCCTTCTTGGTGCCATGACTGACCAAAAAGATTTCCAAATCTCACTTAGACTAGCCTTCTCTGTGATTAGCAGTGACCTCTCAAAAGCCTGGAATCTTTGAATTTCCAGAATTCACCTTCCCTTGACATCTAAGTTCATTCCTGGCATTAACTGCAGTGATCTAATGAACAAAACATTTTTTTTTCAACACAGTATCCTAATATAGGCAAAATGCATGAATTAGGGACTGTTGTCAGGTATCAATATGGAAGGAGCAATTATATATTCCAAGTATGTGTTCTTTATTTTGCATTTACTAACTGTTTTGTTTTGTTTTGTTTCTGACAGTCCAGGGAGCTTAAATTCAGGGCTAGGGAATTATTCCTGAGCTTTTTTTTTTGTTGTTGTTGTTCAAAGCCACCACTCTACCACTTGGGGCGCAGCACCACTTTCAGTGTTTTTCTGTGATGAATTGAACCCAGGTGTTCATGCATGCTAGGCAATCACCACACCATGAAGTCACATTCCCAGAGCCCTAAATGACTTTCTTAAGATGGCATTACATTTTCATTCCATAACTATGTATCATAATTTTGGCCAGGTGGTAGAAAATGACATACAAAACAATACTAAGTCCAGTAAGGCTGGATGGACAGTGAATAACCGTCATGGTCTAGCCAGGGCACAGAGGGGCTTACCTCACAGACCTGGTTAAACAGGCTGAGCAAGACAGCTCCTAACCCACAGCCTACCTCCAGAATGAGAGGGCCACCTTGGGTTCTAGCCACATGGGGACGCTGGGCCACCTCCTCCAGCACGCATTAAACCATTTCCTGTGAGAGAGAGAGAGAGAAAGTCAGAATTACACTTAAGCCGGGTGCCCATGGCTCAGACCTCTAATCCTAACTACATAGGAGGCTGAGATATGAGGATCATGGTTCACAGCCAGCCCAGGCAGGAACGTCTGTGAGAATCTTATCTCCAAAGAAGCACCAAAAAACTGGAAGCGGTGCTGTGGCTTAAGTAGTAGTGTGCGAGCCTTGATCTGAGGAGCTTGGGGACAGCGCCCAGGACCAGAGTTCAAGACCCAGACTGACAAGAATTGGACTTCTTGACAATAATAGCATTCATTTTCCCTGGGAGCATGGCAGAGAAGTCAGGCCAGGATTCCTGTGAACTGGAGGTCATGAGTATGTCACCTGGCTTCTCCTTGCCTCTGTATCCCCAGCTGCAAAACTGAACACAGTGAAGGATCCCCTTCCTTATGGGGATAAGGTAAGGATGAAAGAGAGCTATGTTTTGTTTCACAATCCCTCAACTGTTCCATGATTAATAACAGGCTCCACCTGAGCCTTTTCCAGGTATCTTCCTTTCATTTGCTCACAGAATTGCCAAGAATGGTATCTGATGGCCGCTCCCTCTGTGCCCTATGCCAGAGATCCCTCTGCATAAATCCCTTGTTTCCTCACAATTGTCCCAAGAGGAGACTGAGGTCCAATGGTTGAGGCCTAACCCAGGCTTGGCCTGTGGTCAAGAATTGTCTGCCGTGCACTAAGAATTTGAGATAATCCATCTAAACCGATGCCTGAACATGGTGCTACATGTCTACTATCCCAACTACAGAGGACCAGGCCTGGTGGAGCATGCCTGTCACAGATAGGAGGACCATGATCCAGCCCAGCCTGACCATATATTACTCTCTATCTTGGAAATGCCCGAGACAGAAAGGCTGGGCTCACATGGTGGAAGACCTGACTGGCAAGCATAAGGCCTTGAGTTCAAACCCTAATATACCAAAAAGAATCCGAGGCCCGGTGCCAGATGCTCATGCCTATAATCCTAGCTACTCAGGAGTCTGAGATCTGAATATCACAGGTCAAGATTTAAAATAGGTTTGGCATCACCCATCAGACATCATGGTGAGAAGACCTGGATTCTGATCTATGCTGGTGCACTCCATACTCGCAGGGTGCAGATCCTTACTAAGTTCTGGCCACACAATCTGTCCCCCTGGGAAACCACCCCCCTGTGGGACACACTCCCAGGTCCTCTCAAGCTCCCACTGCCACCAACCAGACCCAAGGGAGTAGACAGCTCAAGGACATACAAATCCCTTGGTCTTGTAATTTAATGATGATGAGTCCCCTTCAAGCACCTTACCCTTCCAGGCCCCTAGACCTCAGCTGTGAAGCCCTCAAAGATAGCAGGAAAAGTTACCAAAGGGTCCGACTATCTTTGTTGCAACCCACTTCTACACACACACAAATCCAGACTGGTGACAGAAGACTCATCCATGCAGCACCTGAAATTTGCCAATTGATCACTCACCTGAGCACTGTCAGGATGTACAAGTAGAAATATGATCTCTCTTTCTTTCCCTCTCTCTCTCTCTAATGCACACACACACACACACACACACACACACACACACGACTCAGAAGTGCCTCTGTTCATTCCTCATCTGGCACAATGTACAAGCTGGAGCATGGAGGTTCCCTTGAGAGAACCAGGGGCTCCCACCCAAGGGGAGCACCACTCAAATGAAACAGCACCACCACGCCTCTCCCTTTCTCCAGGGCCAGATCCTCCCCCTTGGGAACAACCAGCCTTGACTCCACATTCACCAAAACCCTAGACCAGGATGCTGGGTGAAGGAGTCCTGAGACAGGTGTCTCCTCAGAGCCTGGAAAAGGAAACTAGCAGAGGGTCATGGTGACCTCAGAGGGGTGTCTGACCAGGGGTGGGGGGAAATGGATGGAGTCCTAAGGATACATACATCGACATACTCCTTATTTCTAACCTACACGCTCCTGGGCTAATTGGTGGATTCTTGGGGAGGACGAGGAGATCAAATGGAACAAGAGCAACAGCACATGCTGGCAGAGCTGGTGATGATCCTGTGAGAACTGTTTACAGCTGAGGGGTAAGGGAACAGGCCAGGTGTATGTGTGAGGGGGGTTGGGGTATTCCTCCCAGATATTCACCTTCTGCTTTGACCCCCAGCGCCCTTCACCTCCTTCCTGGGCTTTTCTGGGACCCTCTTCAGTTGAAATGATGACCAAGCACAGAAGACAAGGGCTCAAACAGCAAGGGGGGTGTCTATCTTATGCATCCAACAACCCTCATGCAAAGAAAAAAAGAAAAGACCAGAGAAGGCAGGTGTGGAGGTGCTGCTCCCCACCTTTGACTAAAGCCACCAAGTTCCCACTAGGGAGAAAAAGGGTGCAGATGCATGGCTCTGTGTCTCCCACTGCTCCAGGCCAGGGACAATGTGGCACCCCCTCTGCACACGATGTGGCGCCCCCTCTTCACCCATCACTGCATCTGCCCTTTTCCTGGGACATTGGCCACTAGGGATTGGGGTGGGATCCCCGGGTTGACACCCACCCCCTACCCTTTTGGTGCATTAGTGGCAGAGCCCTGGCTGGACTGTTGGGTATGAGGGAGGTGCAAGTCTGGGACCTGGGGGGGGGGTCTCCAGGTACGAGTGTCGCACGGTGCAGGCCCACTGGGTGGCCACTCACCTGTGCTGCTGGGAAAAGTTGTTGGCTGATGCTCATGATGGAGTGAGCAGCAATGGAGGGGGCATTGCAGACACTCAGGTCCAGAGCAGAGGACCAGGGGCCGGGACCAGGTCAGGGTTGCAAGCTTACCAGAAGCTTGCCAACACCTGAGGTTTGAAATGTGGTGCCTTGGAGGAAGCAGAGGAGGGGGCTGGGAAGCAGGAGGGCACATCAATTTCCTACTCCAAAGTAGCTTCAAGTCTCTTGCTCACTACTCAGCCACCTCTAACTTCTTCAACTGCTGGTAGTGGTGACAACCAACTGAGGGAATCCCGGGGGTACAGGGCAGCATGGAATGTGGGCATGGCCACAATTCTTGTATTCCATTGGTCAGAAAGAAACATGAAAAAATGGGGTTGTGGCCAGAATCCTGTGATGCAGGCAGCATGTGCAGAGTCAAGATGACAGCAACTCCCCCAGCCACATTTTCTGGGAACTATGTCCAATTCAGTTGGGCACAAGAGCGTGACCTGCTTTAGTCAGATGGCTGCACAGATTCTTGTGTATGTCTGTTTGTTGTCAGTCCCAAACCTTGAACTCAGGATCTGGGCACAGCCCATGAGTTGCTTTTGCTCAAGGCTAGACCTCTACCACAAGAGCTACACGGCTCTACTTCTGGTTTTGTTGGCACTGAAGTTGGACAGGGGTCTCAAGGACTTTCCTACTTAGGATGACTTTGATCCTCCCATCACAGCCTTGTAAATAACAAGGAGGATTGCTGAGAGCCACTGGTGCCTGCCTCATCATTGGTCTTGCTGATGTTCTTGGACAGCCTTATGATTTCCCTATCCTCGGGTTTAAGTGGTGGGAGCTGGAGCCCACAGTTCGAATCCTGGTCCTGCCACCTCCAAATGGCAGGAGATCCTAAGAAATCCATTCCTATCCATATGATTACCAATGGAATGTGATTAATGTCATGAATTAATGAGCAGTTGTTGAGTTATTCTATGCACAATTATATTATAGGACACTGACCGATTTTAATTAATACTTTATTAAGCATTTAAACAATCACATTCATAAAATGGAGGCATAATGAAATACCGAAGAATTGGACCTCATATACTATAAAGGTGCCATTTTTTCTGCCAAGACTGGGATTGGAACTCATGGTCTGGGTAACTCTGTTGCACTGTGTGGGAAGGGGAAGATTTCCTCCTTGAAGACAAGAAATTCAAGTCTGTTCCTTAGGCCTGAAATTGATCCCCACCACTAGAAAACATCCTACAATTTACATATATGATTTATATTTATATACATATGTTGACTCCATATTGCATTCAGTGGAGTTTTTCATTTTATTTTTTGTTTTAATCATGTATTGACCGTTTATTTTATTGACTATTATGACACATAGAACATTGATTACATTGAATATATAGTATATAGGTCTGCATATGTATTCCACTTCATACCTGACACCCAGAAGATTCACAGTAAAGGAAAACATGTGTCAACATCAGTTTCTTACTCCACGATTCATTGTTTGGGAGTGCTGGCATCTGAACTCATGGCCTACAAGGCCAAATTCATGAATGGGTGAGTGTCAACACGCCATCCTGGGGCAAATTGAGCTGACAGGCAGTTCCTAGGACCTGAGATAAAGCACCAGGGGTTGACAAAATAAGAACAGATTGTCACACAGATGGAAGTATACTAATAAATATATATCTTTATAGCATGCCAGAGATGTCTGTCCATTATTCACTTATATAGACTACATGTGTACCAATTCTTGGGTATTTATTATGCTTCCATGTAATTATTGTTATTGTTTTCATCCTTAAACTATTAATGAAATCAATCAGTGTCTTGAAATTATTGTGTTCCTGTAAGTGATAGTATTCTTCTAATGCTTCATAATATTAAATAAAATCAATCAGCCTCCTAAAATTATGCTAATTTTATAGAAGCATCATTTACAATCAACTTATTCAACCGTGACATTGATAACATTCCATTGTTATTTCTATGGATGGGAACAAGTCTCTTAGAATCTCCTGGCATTGGTTGTGTCAGGACAGGGATTCGAAATCAGGGCCTACCTTGCCACTTGGGCTTATGGCTTCCCCGGTATTCTGCCAGCCTTCAGCAATGCAAGGTGAAGTACCCTTTGCAACAGTGTCAGTCAGACCCAGGAGGGTCACCGTGCAAAGGAAGAAAACATAAAAAGCTATCTCACAACATTTTTCTGTGCATTTTTTCCCTGCAAGGCCTGGGGGTTTAGGATCCCAGGAGCAGCTGTGGGTCCAGTGGCTCCATCCCAGCCTTGAGTGATCAAAGCTGAGGCAGAGTTGCCACGACATGAGTTCAAGTGCCGTGCTGAGCATAAAATAAAATAAAATAAAAAATAAATGAGCTCCCTGGCTTGCAATTCGCGCTGTTTATTCTGCCCGGTTTTAGGTTTGAACTCAGGGTCTGGGTACATCTGCAGCACTGTGGATGAAGGGGAATCTTACCATACTTGAAGATAAGAAAGTCAGGTCTGTTCATTAGGCCCGAATTCAAGCCCCAGCTCTGGAAAGCATACTATCTATATACATTGTAAAGATAGGATGTATACTTACCTATAGATGTTCAGTCCATACATGTTTGGTGTGGTTGTTCCTTGTATTTTTTTATTCATTTATTTACCATTGATTTTATTTACTACGATGACACTCACTCCATTTATTACATTGATGATATACAATCACATAGCATCTAGATTTGTAGACATGTTCTCCATCATGCCTAACACCCAGGACTCTGAGAAAAAGGAAAATAATTTTCACACTCAGTTTCTTACTTCATGATCCACTTATTGGTAGTGCTGGGATCTGTCTCAGGGCCTAGCAGGACCAATTGGTGAATAGGTCAAGGTGAACAAACCAGCCTGTGAGAAACTAAGGAGCTAGGCCATTCCCAGGATCTGACATTGATCCTCAGGGTGCCCCACGACAGCCATAAATTAATTATTTAAACATAGGATCTATATTAACATATATGTTTGGACAGCACCTTGCATTCGGTGTACTTCGTATTGTGTATTTTACTGAGTATGGTGATAGGTATAACTGTGATGACATGGATAACAACCTGTTCTTATGGCTGTAGAGTTGCCTATATAGCATTCTCCATCCTCTCTGAGACCCAGGACTTTCACAGGAGATGAAAACAGGTAGATCGATTGGATTCTCACATCAGAATGAACTTTTGGCTGTGCAAAGATTTGAACTCAAGGCCTAGCAGACCCAATTGGTGAAAGGGTCATGGTGAGCCTATAGCCACTAAGAGCTAGGCCATTCCCTGGACCTGAGATCAAGCCCTGGTGGGGGACAATATAGTCATAAATTCATAATTAAACCAAGGATCTATATTTCCATACATGGGTGGGCAGCATCCAATTTTAGACTCAACTGTTGCATGAACTACTCTTTCAATTGTTATTCGTATGCATAGGAACAAGTCCCTTGCGATCTCCTGCCATTGGTAGGTGTCAGGACGGGTTTGAACCAGAAACCTATGTTAACAGGTTGGACTATGGTTTCCCTGATAGCCCGCCAGCTTTCAGCAATGGCAGGTCAGCTCCAGTTTGCAACCAGGCAATTAAGACCCAGGATAGTCACCTTGCAAAGAAAAAATCGCAAAACCCTCCAGCCCTCTGCAGCTCACCACATTTTGTGCTTTCCAACTTTTTTTTTTCTTCTTGCAAGCCCTCTGGTCCTAGGATCCCCTGATCTAATATGGGTCCAGATGCTGCACCTCAGCCTAGGGTGATCGAAGCTAAGGCAGAGTTGCCACGACATGAGTTCAAGCCCCATGGTTGGCCAAAAAAAAAAAAAAAAACAAAAATTAATTAATTAAATTAAAAAATAAAGCTCTCTTTTTTTGGAATTTCTGCCAGTTTTCTTTCTTAGCCTGGAATTTGAACTCAGGGTCTTGGTAAATCTGTAGCAATGAGTGGGAAGGTGCAGCATTGTCACTACTTAAATTCAAACCCTGTGCCAAGCCAAAAATAAAAAAAAATAAGTCACTGACCAGGGCAGGGGGAGTAGTTGTGGAGATGGGAGAGAAGGTATGGTAGGAAGAATACAGAGGAGGAGGCAACAGTGCTCAATAGGAAATGTACTCATTACTTTGCTCATGTAACTGTAACCCCTCTGTACAACATATTTACAATAAAAATGTACAAAAAAAGAAACAATGTAGTTCTCAGAGAAGCACTTTAGGGGTAAAGGAAGGATATCTGAATAGCTGTACAAAATTCTCCACTGTATTTTTGTTTAATGTTCAGTATGAAACTGAATAAACATACCTGCTTCCATTAAAAAAAATTAAGTCTCAGTCTTGGAACTGGGGCCAGTATTTCTGCCATTGCTGGGATTTGATCTCACTGTCCAGGTAACTCTTTTGCACCATGGGTGAAGGCGAATCTCACTGTCCTTGAGGAAAAGAAATTCAGGCTAGAGTTCCCAGGGCCCGAATGAAGGCCCTGCAATGGAAAAACTATTTCTATACATGTGTAATATATGATATATACTTACATATGTATGTTTACTACATATTATGATTACTATTGATTTTGTATTTTATTTTTATTTGAGTCATTAATTTATTGTTTTATTATACACATAATATTTATTACATTTTGAACATACATTATAAAATTATACACAATAATTTAGGACATTATAACTCATTTTTCATTAATATTATATTAAGTGTTGAAACATGATACATAATTAAATGGAGACATTTGTCACAGTCTTCATGTTTAGAGTCTCACTCAAGTGTGAGCTGTGTTTTACCTTTGGACACCTTACTATAGTGATCTCTTTAGATGATTTATAGTCAGAAATATTTTCTTGAGGATAGGCAAGTTGAGGGATAAAATTGTAATGGTGGGGCAAGAAATGTGGCTTAGTGGTAAAGAGCTCACTCAGCTTGCATGAATGCCAGGGTTTGAATCCTCAGTGCCACATACTCAGAAAGCCAGAAGATGTGGAGTGGCTCAAGTGGTAGAGCGCTAGCCTTGAGAAAAAAAAGCCCCAAGACTGTCAAAAACAATAGACCAGATGCCAGTGGCTCACACTTGGAACCCTAGCTCCTCTGGAGGCTGAGATCTGAAGACCACTGTTCAAAGTCAGCCTAGATAAGGAAAACCTGTTAGACTGTTATCTCCAATGAACCAACAAAAGCCCACGTGGCGCTGTGGATCAAGTGGTGCAGTGTTTGCATTGCTCAGGAAAAGTGTCTAGACATGATTCAATTCACACAACTGGAAAAAAGTAAGGGTTAATCAAAGTACTTTTCCTATTTGCTAATTAGGAGAACATTGATGTAGAACGCTGATGTAGACCAGAATTCAAGGCAGAGCTCAAGGTTCAAGTGTAGCAGATCCATATGCCCAGCCTCTCAGACTCTAGCATTATAACCTGTGTCCTACGGGGTTCTGAAAGGTCCAATGTTGAAAGACTTAATATGCTCCCCAAGCACTTTGTGATGAGCAGTTGACTTTTATTGTCGATGTCATTACACTTCTGAACTCAGCAGAACAGCAGTGTCTCACACCCGTCACCTAGCTCAGGAGGCTGAGATCTGAGGATCACAGGGTGAAGCCAGCCAGAGCAGGAAAGTCTAGGACACTCTGACTTCCAATTCTGAAATGTCAGATGTTCAAGAGCTTCCTGTGTTTCTCTTGGTGATGAGAAGTTACTTGCACTCTAAATGTTCTTAGAATTCTTGAGCTATAGAAGCAGAAAAGAAACATTTTTGACCCATCCTGGGTTCAAATGAAGTTTTCAGGATCCAAGCCCTAGCCGTGTTAGCAGGAAGAACTCCAGTGTAACACTGTATTTGAAAGACAGTAAACAGTTTCAAAAGACATGCTAGGTGAAGAGACCTAGGCCTGCAGGATTAGGAGGCAGAATGTACATAATCAACAGGGAAGTCAGCTGCAAAAGCACTTCATGCATTCCAGGCACAGCTAGCAATGGGGGGATCCTTGAAACATTTGTTAGAGTTACATCAGGGTCAGGCTTTTCTCAGTCTCTTCAAACCTTCTCCCTCAAGTGAAGGGAGCCTCAGGCTATCTTTAGGTTAACAATAGAGAGCCAGTTTAGTGGGGGAGAGTGGATGAACAGAGAAGAAAAACCCTGCTCTCTGTCTTAAGGAGTGGGGTTTTGACTCTCCATCTGTCAGATTTGAAAGACCGTTCTTCTACCTCTGCCAATCCATTCTCCTTCCTTCATTCTGCACATCATTAATGCAAATTCCCAGTCCAAGGAGAAGCAGAGCCCTTTCACTTCTGTCTCCAAGCACCTGAGTTAGAACCTGGCTCTGCCCTCTTGGCTCTGGGAACTTCGTCTGCCTGAGAAGTGGGTCAGAGACAGTCTTCCTGCTCTGTGGTTGTGTGAAGACAATGTGGTGGCCTGGCACCCTGCAGAAGGCCTCACACTGGGAAGTATTCCCTTCTTTCCTCCTGACGTCCAAGATCTATCTATCCACCTACCTACCTACCTACCTTCCTACCTACCTAAGTACCTAGTGATCTCTTACTAGTTCTTGGGATGAATTCAAGGCCTGGGCACTGTCTCTAGCTCTCTGCTACTTGAGACAAAGCCACAATTCTGGCTTATTTTCTGTGTGCTACTGAGGAATTGAACCAAGGGCTTCTTGCATGCTAAACAAGCACTCTCTCACTAATCCACATTCCTAGCCCCCTCATCTTTTTCTTCCTGGTAGTTTTTACATAAGTATGCTCCAATTTTACGTCCCCAAGTTAAATTTTCTGAATATTGGTTATTTCTATGAACCCTAGCCTTTTCTTCCCCTGCATTATTTGTGCCTGTCCCTGCCTTGGCCTCATAATAAAATGTAAATAAAGGCTGCTGAGAGCTTAAGTGTGCATCATATAAAGACACAGGTCTGGAACCCTGGAAGAGAAAAGCCATGTGCTTGAAATGAAGAGAATGATGCAGTATGTGCAACGAGTATATCTAAAAATAAATCAGTAAATAACACAGAAGCATTGAATATGGTCTGTTTGCACTCAGGGTGGTAATATACACACATAAGTAGGTAGGGCACTGATACATAACTTGGTATTCTCTTTTTTAATTTATTTTGTGGCCATCTCAGTGCTTAAACTCAAAGCCCGATGCGTTCCTCAGCTGTTTTGCTCAAGAGTGAGGCTCTACCACCCCCACAGCTCCAGTTCAAGCCATCTGGTCATTAATTGGACATAAGCACCTTCCAAACTTTCTTGCCTGGTCTGGCCTATTTTTCCTGCTGGGCTTTCTTTCTCAAAGCTGCAGTTACCCTCTGGGCCAGTGCTCCACTTCTGGTTTTCTGTTGGTTTTTGGAGATAAGAGTCTCAAAGACTTTCCTGCTTGGGCTGGCTTTGAACAGCAATCTCCTGAGGAGGCTTCAAGTGGCTTTCCTCAAGGATTCTCCAAGGAGGTGCTCCACACAAATCCTTAGTCTACATCTTGAGACCAAGAGCTCAGAGCAGAAGCCCAGAGCTTTACCATTTTGTGCCACAGCTTCATTTCTGATCTGTGTGTATGTGTGTGTGTGTGTGTGTGTGTGTGTGTGTGTGTGTGTGTGTGTGTGTGTGTGTGCACGCACGCTTCTGCTCTGAGCTCATGGTCAGCACCTAGGCCCTGCATTCAACCCCAAAACCTAGCCACCCAGGGCCCAACTAAGAGAAGTGAAACATTTCAAAACCTGATGAGCTTCACCAGACTCATATGACAGGAAGCATTGTGATACCAGACATATGCTTGGATTTCCCAAGCTTCTAGAATCCTGGGAGAGGCATCATAGGTCCATCATTGCTGCAGGTCCTGGGGTTGAACTGTGAGCCTAGGCATACTCCCTGAGCTCCTTTTACTCAAGGGTATTGCATTAACCTTGAGTTCCAGCCTTAATTCTGGGGTTTTCTGTGAGCTCTCAGAAATAACAATGCCAGGGACTTTCCTATGCTGGCTGGATTAAAACTAAGATTATCTACATCTCAGCCTCCTCATGAGCTGGGATTACAGTCAGCAACCACTGGCACCTGCCTTTCTCTTCTTCATTTTTTAATCGGGACAATATGACTTCTTAACAGTGTCATTCCAGTGGTTTGAATTTATAAGTAAACTACCACAATGTTCTTTACAGCTGCTTTCTCTGAGGATTTTCTCTCCTCATCTTCTCCTCTAGTCACAGGTTTGAAGCCAAAAGTGAGAAATGAGTGCCACAGGATTTGGGAGCAAATGTCCACAGGACATGCCAGATTTGTCACTGCATTGAGCTGTAGTGAATTTACTGTGTCAGGATGAGAGGGCCGCAAGCTGGAGTGATCCTCATACTCTCTGCATTGCTCCTTTGGTCTATAAAATGACCTAATAATTATGAGTGCTTTGTGTCTCCAACCTTAAGTATCTAGAACACACTAGAAGCATCTTCATGTTTCTGTTTTCCTCTAGCACACACACATGCACGTACAGATTCACTTCTGGTCTGTGTATGTGTGTGTGTATGTGTGTGTGTGTGTGTATGTGCGCGCGCGCACGCATGCACATGCACATGTGTGCATATATCAGTCCTGGAGCATGAACTCAGGACCTGAGCACTGTTCCTAGTTTCTCTTATACAAGGATAGCCCTCTCCCATTTGAGCCACAGAGCCACTTCAGTTTTTTTCTAATGAAGTGGTCCTTAGAAATCAAGCCCAGGGTTTCATATGTGCAAAGTACTCTACCTCTAAGCTACCTTCCCAGCCCACTAATTCAGGTTTCTTTGTTTGTTTCTGTTTTTTTATTGTTGTTGTTTTATTGTAGGTGCTGTCTCTGAGCTCTTCAGTTCAAGTTTTGTGCTCTACCACTTGAGCCACAGAGCTACTTCAGGTTTTCTGGTGGTTCATTGGAGCTATGTGTCTCAAGGTCTTTCCTGCCCAGGTTAGCTTTGAACCATGATCCTCAGATCTCATCCTCCTGAGTAGCTAGGATGACAGGCATGAGTCACAAGCACCCAGCTTCCACTTCAGGTGTCTTAGTGGTGAAATGGAGATAATAGTCTCATGGGACCTTTTGTGTCTGGGATAGATGGGAACCCAGATCCACAGATCTAAGCTTCTTATAAGCCAAGGTGACAGACTTCAGCTATCAACTGCTAGGCCGTGGCACTCTGCTGCAAGGGGGTTAGTGGTTCCACGTGGTGGAGTGTTAGCCATGAGCCAAAGAGGTAAGTGTCAGCTCCTAGGCCCCGAGTTCAAGGTTTATGACTGAGAAAAATCAAAACACAGCACTTGTCCACAGGAGACAACTCACTAGTCTTCAGTAATACATAATTTTGTCTCTGCCATGGGGACATATCTGAGCCTCAATATTCTTGTCTGCATAATCATCTGAGTTGTGGAGGTCTTTGAGTACCAGGTGAAAGAATGCACCCTATGAAGGACACACTACATGTTACTCTTTGCAGGTCTCAGATGATAGCACCCTATGAAGGACTCAGCACATAGCTCTATTCCCTAAGCTGTCATTAGGATTAGGGTGCTTTCATCAGTATCACCATTCTTTGAGGAATATTTCACAAACTAAACAAGTTCACATCTAATGGTTTAATGGGATTTTTTTTGGGGGGGGCATTACCCAGGGTGCTTGAACTCAAAGCATGGGGATACTGTTCTAATAACATTTGTTCAAGACTAAAGCTGTACCACTTCAAGCCACATTTTAAAGTGTCTCTCAGACTTCCTGCTAGGACTGGATTTTAAAGCCCCCAAGCAGCCAGGATGATAGGGGTCAGCAAGCAGCGTCTGGTTCCTTGCAGCTGGGTTGCAGGGGTTTACATCTGGCTAAGTCAGGTTAGGTGGCAGCTGTCAGCATCAGACTCCTAGCTTGCTTTGTGATGAGGTATTTGAAGTCCTGTCCTTCTACAGTTGCAGGTAGGACATTCTGACTTTTTTGGCAGCAGTCCTTGGGCTTGAGTAAGGGCTTTGACACTGTCCCTAAGCATTTGTGCTCAAGGCTGGTGCTCAATTGATTGAAAGACAGCAGAACTTCCAGGTTTTCTGTTTATGTGGCTCTGAGGAATCAAAACCAGGGCTTTATGCTTACTAGGCGAGCACTCAACCACTGAGCCCCAGGAGTGAACAAGATATAAATAGATAGAGATTGCTGTATATAAATATTATATACACAAAAAGAGAGATGTCTGTATATTATTAAATTATAGATAATATTACTACCAATCACTAGGTATTAAATTATGTCTCCATTTAATGATGTGTCCCAGTTGAACCATTAATAAAGCATTAATTAATAATTATTCAATACCTTGTTATTATTTATCAAATATGTATATACATCCGTACATATAATTACATATTTTATAGAATGAGACAGATGTCTATATATAATTAAATTATGTATGCATCATGTGTTACTACCAATTATTATGTATTTAATTATGTCTTCATGCAATTTTTATTCTGTTAGTGCTTAATAAAATATTAACCTTAATGCAGTCCTATAGTTATTATATCTAATTTTATCTTACAATGATTCATTACTAATTCAATTTGTTTATCATTTATTGTAGTGATAACTTTTCCACCTATGACATTTATTATATTTATGATATCCTCTTACATAGCATATAGATTTGCATACAAATTATACACCCTACCTGACACCGAGCACTTTCAAAGAAAAAGAAAACATGTGTCATGCTCAGCTTCTCACTCCACGATTACGTTTTTGGCAGTGCTGGGATCTAAACTCAGGGCCTACAAGGTTCAATTCATGAATGGGTGACTGTCAGCACAGCAGCCTTTAGCCAATTCATCTGCCAGGCAGTTCCCAGGCCCTGAGATCAAGGCCCATATGTTGACTCCATATCGCGTTTAGTGTATTCATTTTACTTTTTGTATTATTCATTTATCTACCATTTATTTTATTGACTGTTATTACACATGGAATATTTATTACATTTATTACATAGGGCATAGAGTTGCCTGTGTATGAAACTTCACTCCTGACACCCAGGCCTTTCCCCGAAAAGGAAAATGTGTCACTATGGGCTTCTTAATCCACGATTCAATTTTTGTGAATGCTGGCATCTGAACTTACAGCCTACAAGGTGCAACTCATAAGTGGGTGAGTGTAAGCATGTCAGCCTGGGGCATATGGAGCTGACAAGCAGATCCCAGCACCTGAGATCGAGCCCCAGGGGTTACCAAAATAAGAACCAATTGACATGTAGATGGTAGTAAAATAAATATAGATATTTATAGTGCCAGAGATGTTTATACATTATTCAGTTATATATGTTACATTCCTACCAATTCATGGGTATTCATTATGACTCCATGTAATTAATATTATTGTTTTCCTCCTTAATAAATTATTAATTAAATCAACCACATCCTGAAATTATTGTGTCCATGTAATTAATTGTATTCTTTTAATGTGTCAAAAATATTAATTAAAATCCATCGGCCTCCTAAAATCACTCTAATTTTATAGTAGTATCATTCAAGAAGAACTAATTCAACCTTGACATTCAAAACCTTCCATTGGTATTCCTATGAATATGAACAAGACTCTTAGAATGTCCTGCCATTGTTAGGGGTCAGAACTGGGCTTCGAACTCAGGGCCTATGTTGCCATATTGGCCTATGGCTTCCCTGGTAGCCTGCCAGCTTTCAGCAAGCCACGTTAAGAACATTGTTCAGCTGAGTCATTCAGATCCAGAATGGTCACCTTGCAAAGAAAGCAAATGTAAAATCGTCAGCCATCTGCAAGTTGAACGGTTTTATTCTGTATTGATTTATTTACTTTTTTCCTGTCAGCCTTTGGGGCCTAGGAACCCAGGTTTGGCTGTGGATCCAGTGGCTGCACCCCAGGCTAGAGTGATCGAAGCTGAGGCAGAGTTACCACGACCTGTGTTCAAGCCCTGTGGCAAAATAAAAATACATATATACATACATACATACATACACACATACATACATACATACATATGTACACTACAAATATTTAAAAATTTATGAGGCTCCTTGGCTTGGACTACACGCCATTTTTTCTGGCAGGCTTGGGATTTGAACTCCGGATCTGGGTAAATCTACAGCACTATGTGGGAAGGGCAAGCTCACTCTGTTGGAAGAGAAGAAAGTCAGGCCTTTTTCCAGGGCCTGAATTCAACCCTAGCACTCAAAAAAATAATATCCGTATACATTTTAAATGCATGACTTATATTTACTTACAATTGTTCACTGCAGGGGCTGGGAAGGTGGCTCAGTAGTAGAGCGCTTGCCTTGAATGCCTGAGGCCCTGGGTTCGATTCCTCAGCACCCCATAAGCAAAAAGAAAAAAGCCAGAAATGGCCCTGTGGCTCAAGTGGTAGAGTGCTAGCCTTGAGTTGAAGAGCTGAGGGATAGCGCCCAGGCCCAGAGTTCAGGCCCCATGACCAGACCCAAAAACAAATGTTTACTGCATATTGCAGTTAGTGTAGTTAATCATTTTATTTTGTTTTTAATTATTTGTTATGTATTTTAGTGAGTATGATTAGACATATAGTATTTTTTACATCCTATCACATAGGACATAGATTTGCATATATATTGTACATCATACTTGAGGCCCAGGACTTTCATTGGTAAGGAAAACATGTGGGACAAATGGCTTCTTAAACCAGGATTAAGTTTTTGGCAATTCTGTGATTTGAACTCAGGGCCTAGAAGGCTCACTTCATGAATGGGTCAATGTTACCACACCAGTCTGATGCAAGTGAAGTTGTCGGGCAAATTTGAGGACTCAAGATCGCATCCTAGGAGTAGCCAATATATAAACAGATATATGTGTAGACTGAAGTGTGTGTGTGTGTGTATTTACATATGTATATGCATCTATCAATAAATGTATACAAAGACAGACATTTATGTAGATTCTAGTGTATAACTCCATACAAAGTGTGATGTCTATATTATATTTATATAGATACATATATTCTATTGCTACCAATTATTTGGTATAAAATTATGCCTCCATTAATTAATCATGGTAGAAGACTTAATAAAGTATTAATTAAATTAATCAATGATCTATATTTATTGTGTACACTCTTATACTAGAATGACTAGCTAATTAGTGATTCAATTAGTACATCTCAACACTCTATTAATGTTCCTATAGATAGGAATGAGTTTCCTAGGATCTTCAGCCATGTGTAGGTGGCAGTCCCAGGATTGAACTAAGGGCCTCTGTGCCTGGATTGGGCTCAGGCTTCGACAGTCCCCCAGCCTTTGGCTATGCAAGGTCACGTAAAATTTTCAAGCCTAGTCACTGTCCCCCAGGATGGTTACAGTGCAAAGGAAACAAAGGTAATATCCTTGTGTAAAACTTCCTGGTTTATTCATCCTCCATTTTTGTTGGTTTGATGTTTTTTTTTTGCCAGTGATGAGAGTTTAACTCAGGTCCTAGGATCCCTGGGTCATCTGTCGGTGTAAAAGCTGCACCTCAGCTTAGGGTAATCAAGGCTGAGGCAGAGTTAGGACAACCTAATTTGAAGACCCATGCCTGGGCTGGGAAGATGGCTCAGTGGTAGAGAGCTTGCCTTGCATGCCTGAGGCCCTGGGTTCGATTCCTTAGCACCACATAAGCAAAATGAAAAAAGCCGGAAGTGGCACTGTGGCTCAAGTGGTAGAGTGATAGCCTTGAGCTGAAGAGCTGAGGGACAGCGCCCAGGCCCAGAGTTCAGGCCCCACAACCGGACCCCCCCCAAAAAAAAGACCCACCAAATGTTAAGACCTTGACTTGGAATTTGGGCCATTTTATCTGCCATACCTGGGATTTGAACTCAGAGGCTGGGTAACTCTATTGTGTTCTGGGTGACATAGGAGCTCACCTGCCTTGAAGAAATAAATTCAGGAACATTTCCCAAGGCATGAATTCCAGGCCCAGGACTGGCAATAATATTTATATACATTTATAATATATATCATATATATGTATGTATTTGCATAGATATTACATATTGTACCTAGGACACAAGATTTTCACAGAAAGGAAAACAGTTCAACATTCGCTTCTTACTCCACCTATTGACTTTGGCACTGCTGAGATTTGAACTCAGGGCCAGGAATGCCCAATTCATCAAGTGGTCAGTAAGCACAGCAGCCTCAAAAAAATTTACTGCCAGGCAGATCCCAGGACCTGACTTCTAGCCCAAGGAGTCGCCAATATATCAATAGATAGGTGTGTAAATTGCTGCAAATATGGAGTTATACACTACAGAGAGAGAGAGAGAGAGAGAGAGAGAGAGAGAGAGAGGGCTGTGGGAGAGAGAGAGATTTATAGGTTTATTCGATTGTATATTTAAATACATAAAAATATTTATAGAATGCAAGATGTCTACATATTACATGTAATATATTGCATGTAACATATTACATGTAATATATTACTAAATTATATGTAATATATTACTTATAATTAATAGGTATTGAATTATGCCTCCATTTAATGATGTATCATGTTTAAAGGCACAATAAAATGCTTCCTTGAGCAAAAGGATCTCAGGGACAACGTCAAGACTCAGGAACTGCCGCAAAAAAAAAAAGAGCCAGTAACTCCACGTATCTGTGTACATATGCAAGTATTTCTATCAGTGAATATCCAGAGTCACTATGAAGAAAGGAACCCAGCTAAGAAATTTGCTTTGAAAAGCATGATTTCATAGCACAGCTTTCAAGACAGTGCATGTTCCAGAGCTCCCCTCACTGTTCCCAGTGTAACCTGAGGGTTTTTCCATACCCCAGGCTACTGGAGGAAGTCTGCTTCATTGTTGGAACAGGCAAACAAAAAGCCTTACTCCTGTACAGCTGTGTAACAAACATTTCACCCGGAGCAATTAGTGAGGATTAGTGTGGGTGGGATCTAAAGGCCAGGAGAAAAAGGCCTCTTTTTACCCGAAGGTATCTCTCTCTCCAGTGCTCTGTTTTGACAAGAAGTCTTCATTTGTGCCAATTCCTGTGGCAGGCCAAGTTCCCTGCACTCATCCTGTCTTTGTTGCACTATGTTACAGTGTTGAGACAAACTGCTACAATTAATTAAAGCGTCCTTCTGGCAGACAACGAGGGCCCTGAATCTAATGAAATGATTCACTATTGACAGTGTTGCCTCCCTAGGTTTCCAGAAGCTTGCTAAATCTAAGCACTTGTGCAAAATCACAATGCTTCCCGTCATCTAGGGCTGGTGGAAGCTCATCAGGATTTGAAACCTGTGACCTCTCATAGTTGGCCCCTCGGTGGCTAGGTTTTGGGGTTGAACACAGGGCGAAGGTGCTGACCATGAGTTCAGAGCAGAAGCTCAGTGCTTTCCCATTTGGTGTCACAGCTTCACTGCTGGTCTGTGTGTGTGTGTGTGTGTGTGTGTGTGTGTGTGTGTGTGTGTGTGTGTGTGTGCATACACCAGTCCTGAAGGATTCAGGACCTGACCACTGTACCTGAGTTTCTCCTGTACAAGGACAGCACTCTACCACATGAGCCACAGGGCACTTTACCTTTTTTTTCTAGTGATGTGGTACTGAGGATTCAAGCCCTCTACCCCTAAGACATATTCCCAGCACTCCACTTCAGGTTTCTTTTTACTTATAAGTTGGAGGAGTTGAAGTCTGGGCCTGGGTGCTGTCTCTGAGCTCTTCAGCTCAATCTAGATCTCTACCACTTGTGCTAAAGAGCCCCTTCAGATTTCTGGTGGTTTATTGGAGATAACCATCTCAAGGAATTTCCCGCTTAGGCTGTCTTTGGACTGTGATCCTCAGCTCTCAGCCTCCTGAGTATCTAGGATGACAGGCGTGAGTAACCGGTACCCCGGTTTCCACTTCAAGTTTCTAAATGGTGACTATGACATAATAGCCTCATGGGATAGTTTGGAACCCAGATCATCAGATTTCAGCTTCCTGAGTAGGCTGGATGACAGACCTCAGCTAAGGACACCTAAGCTCTGACACTTTACTGCAAGGGGTCGTTGGATCCACGTGGTAGAGTGCTAGCCATGAGTCCAAAATGAAAGTCAGCGCCTAAGCTCTGAGTTCAAGGTACATGATGGGAAAAACTAAACCAAAATAATTGTCTGCAGGAGACAACTTACTAGATTTCAGTACATACATCATTTTGGCCCTGACATGTGGGCATATCTGAGCCTCAACTTTCCCATCTGCACAATCATCTTACTTGTGAAGCTCTTACAAGGACCAGATGAAAGAATGAACCCCGTTTAGGACTAGGCACATAACAACTCATGAAGAACTCATCACATAGCTGTATCCCAAATGCTGTCATTAGAATTAGGGTGCTTTCATCAGTATCACCATTCTTTGAGAAACACATAACAAACCTCAAGAAGTTCACATGTAATGATTTAGAGGGGTGGTTTTTTTGGAGGGAGTCATCCACGTGGATTGCACTCAAAGATTGGGGGTACTATCCTAAGATGTTTAGCTCAAGCCTAGAGCTCTGCCACTTTGAGCCACAGGTCAGAGTTTCACAGACTTAATGCCAGGGCTGAGTTCTAAACCCACTAGTGTCAGATCTCAGCCCTTGAGTATCTTGGATGACAAGGGTGAGTGAGCCAGCAGCATCTGTTTCGGTGAAGATGAGTTGCAGTGGTTTACCTCTGGCTACGTCAGGTTAGAGGTCACCTGTCAACACCAGACTCCAAGCATGCTCTGTAATGAGGTATTTGCAGCTTATCCTTAAATCACTGCAGTCAGAACATGCTATCTTTTTTTTTGGTGCCACTACTAGGGTCTTGACTAAAGGTCTAGACACAGTCCCTATGCTTTTATGCTCAAAGCTAGTACTCGACTACTTAAGCGAGACAGCATTAATTGAAAATTAATGTAGTATAATTGAAAATTAATGTAGTATAATTGTTGCATATAGTTTTATAATATAATCATACACTAGTAATTTATTTGTTACTTTTATAACATTTCATTTGTACGGATGTATATCGGAATGTGCCATAGAATCTCCCACCATTCATTAGTGGCAGTACCAGGATTCAACCTCCAGTCCTAAGTTGCTTCTTTTGGCTATTGCTTCCCTAATAGCCCACCAAACATCAGCAATGCAAGGTCATGTACACTTTTTGGGCCTTGTCATTTAGACGCAGGATGGCCACAACGCAAAGGGAAAAAAAAGTAAAACCACTTCTTGAACTTCTCAGTTTTTTTTTTTTTTTATTGTGAGAATACCATACAGAGGAGTTACAATTACATGGGCAAGATAACTAGTACATTTCTTATCAAGCACTGTTGACTCCTTTTTGTTTGCCCTTCTCATCTCAGTTTTATTCTTCTCATTTGATTTTTTTTTGCCAGCCCCAAGATTTGAACTCTGGTCCTAGGATCTCAGGGTTGGTTGTGGCAGAGATGCCAAGACCTGAGTTCAAGCCCCATGCTTTGACCAAAATAATAATAACAATAATGCCCTGGCTTGGAATTTGCACCATTTTTCTGGCAGGCCTTTGATTTGAACTCAGGGTCTGGGTAAATCTGTGACACTGTGGGTGAAGGGGAAGATCACCGTCATTGAAAACAAGAAATTCAGACCAATTCCCAGAGCCTGAATTGAAGCCTCAGCACTGGAAAAACTAATATTTATATATGAGATCTATTTATATTGCATGGGTTTACAGCATATGACGTTTATTACACTTATTAATTTAGTATTATTACACATATAATGTTTCATTATCTCATATCACCTAGGATATATTTACATATGGATTATATATCACACTGAGATCAAGGACTGTCACAGAGAAGAAAAAAATGTGTCAAAATTAGCTTCTTACTCGACGAATAAGTTTTTGGCCATACTGGGATTTCAACTCACAATGCCCAATCCATAAATGGGGTCACAGTCTTAGCAGACCAGCCTGTGGCAAATTGAGCTGCCAGGAAGTTCTGAGGACCTGTGATCAAGCCACAATAGTGCCCAATATATAGATAGACAGAAAGATAGATAAATAGATAGAGAGATAGATGTGAATATATATATATATATATATATATATATATATATATATATATATGTGAGTGTGTGTGTATATATGCATATATATACAAAGAGGGAATGTGAAGATATTATATATATATATATATATATATATATATAAAACCAATTATTAGTGATTACATTATGCCTCCATTTAATGAAGTATTATGGTTGAATACTTACAAAATCTGTAATTAAAAATTAGTCAATATCCTTCCATTAGGTGCTAGAATGAAAGATATAAATCCAGTAATTTGTGTCTGGCATTCTAAAATAGAATCAAGAATTAACTACAAATTATTACTTTTATAACATTCGATTAGCATTCACATGAATAGGAATGAGTTTGTCAGATTCTCCCTCCATTTGTGGGGGGCAGTCCTAGCATTCGAACTCCAGGCCTGGGTAGTTCCCTTCGAATGCAAACCATTGGAATGGCACTGTGAAGACTTCATATTGTCATGATTAAAAAAGAACAAAAAGAAAAGAAAGCCAGGTGTCAGTGGCTTCTAATCAGCAGCTATAATCCTAGCTCCTCAGAAGGCTGAGATGTAGAGAATGCCAGTTTGAATTCAGCTGGGGCAGAAAGTTCCTGTCACTCTTATTTCTAAGAGACCACAGGAAAAAAATACACACATGGTTGGGGCTGTGTCTCAAGGGCAGAGCACTACCCTTGAGCAAAAGGAGCTCAGGGACATGGCCTAGGCTCATAGTTCAATCCCGGACCTGTCAAAAAAAAAAAAAAAAAAAAAAGAAAGAAGGCAGTAATTCTATGTCTCTTTGTATTGATGGATGGTGTATGGATGATGGGCATTAGCAGGTTACCCATGCCCAGCCCCCCAACCTGGGCAAGCTGGGACAAGCGCTGAGAAAATAATAAGTCTGAGCCGGCAGCTTGAACAAAGCATCCTTCTCTGCCATTTAAGTAGTAAAGCCCCAAAGGCTTTGCCTGTGCTGGTGTGTGCAACAGGTGCATTATGTTGTGGGTGAGGTATCCCATCAGGACACCTACAAACCAGACACTGCCTCCAGGAAGACCACTCTTCCTAGGCTGTAGGAGTTGTCCAAGGTTCTGGCTCCATATTCTAGATCCCTCTGTAGGATGTGGGGACTGGTGCCTATCACTCATTCATCATTCCTGATTGCCAAGTCTCAGGCTGGGAAAGATAGGAAATAGCCAGTGATTTCTGCGCTGAAAGGGGTTAGCCAATAAATCCCACCCTCATAGCTCCTGTTAGAAGTGAGCCTTGGGCTGTGAATGTGGCTTAGTGGTAGAGTGCTTACCTAGATTCCACGAAGTCCTAGGTTCGATTCCTCAGTACCACAGTAAAAGAAAAAGCCAAAAGTGGCACTGCGACTTAAGTGATAGAGTGCTAGCCTTGAGCAAAAGAAGCTCAGGAACATGCTCAGACCTTGAGTTTAAGCCCCAAGACTGGAAAAATAGGGACCCTGGTGAGACATATTCTTCTGGGACTCAGAGGAGGGCAAGGTTAGAAGTAAGAGGTAAAGGTCAGGTGCTGGGGGCTCACCCCTGTAATCTTAGCTACTCAAGAAGCTGAGATCTGAGGATCAAAATTACAAGCAGGAAAGACTATAATGAGACACTTTTCTCTTATTAAACACCCAAAAAGCCAGAAGTAGAGTTGTGGTTCAAGTACTGGAGTGCTAGCCTTGAGCACAAAAGTTCTGGGATACTGTCAAGGTCATGAATTCAAACCCCCAGACTGGCACTAACACACCCACCAAGATAGAACATTTGCCAGTCAGCCTTCACAAGTTCCATCTCTAGCAATTCGATATTTAAGAAAAAAAAGAGGGATAAAGGAAGGAAAGAGTTGCTCCAGGAGGTGATATAACCAGTGCCAAAATTCCACAGGAGTTCTAAGATGTGGAACAGGACAGAGAGCCTCAGGCAGAAGGTCCATCATGGGCAAAGGTCCTGAGGTATGGTGTAGAGGAGGTGGTGTGGGTAGAATAAAGGTTCTTTGGCTTCAGACAAGTCTGGCAGGACATTCAAGTCTGGGTCAAGGTTTGTACTTGAGTCACAGGTAGGGCAGAGGGTGGGGACCCAGAATGGGGCCCAGGGGGAAGATTAGCTTGGCTTTTCACCACGGACCCCAGCAATTTCCAGTTGCTGGAAGCCTATTTTTCACAGCTCATGACCCTCAGAGGCCTCCTTTGCATGGAGGAGTCAGGGCAAATGCAGGGAAGAACTCTTCCTTTAGAAAAGTTTCTATCAACCAGTGGCTCAACCCCTGTAAATCCTAGCTATTCAGGAGGCTGAGATCAGATATCATGGGTCAAATCCAACTCAGGGGAAGAAAGTTAGTGAGACTCTTTTCTTGCCAATGAACTACCAAAAGACCGAAATGGAAATGTGGCTCAAGTGGTAAAGTGCCAGCCTTTCGAAAAAGTTAAGAAACCAGGGCTCAAACTCTGAGTTCAAGCCCCAGTACTGGCACAGAAAAAAAATAAAGAAAAGCTTTAAGAAGTTCCTAGCCCACTGTGGTGAAAGGCCAGATCAGCTCAACGCATGTGGTTCATGCATGTCCTCCTAGATCCTCAGGAAGCTGAGATCAGAGGATTGTGGTTCAAAGCCAGCCCTGGCAAGAAAGTCCAGGAGACTCTGATCTTCAAGGAACCACCAGAAATCTGGAGGAGGTGCTGTGGATCAAGCGGTAAGCTGAAGAGCTGAGCTACAGTGCCCAGGCCCAGAGTTTGAGCCCCTTGACAAACACCTGTTTGGAGCTCACTCTGTGGCTCTAGGCAGAGTGCTTTCCAATGGGACTCTGAGGGTCGGGTCTCCCAATGTCTAGGTGTCTTTGGCGGCCTTTGTGTATGGAACAGGCCACAGTATCGAGAAGGGTCCCGCCTTGGGGCATGGAGGTCATCAGCCGGGTCCATCAGAATGGCATCAGTCATGGGTGCAGTGTGCATCTGAACAGTAAACCGACATTTCAGACCACGGTTCTGGGCCAGGAGGGCCAGGAGCTGCAAGATGGTACAGCAGGTAATGCCCACTCCTGCGGGTATCACAAGTTTGTGACTCTGTCAGCCACACCTTGGGCAGGTGTTGAGGTGGGCTCATGAAAGACTTGTAGGCTCAGGTATCCACAGCTGGCTGGCTGATGCTTGTAGCAGTCTCTATCCCAGGAGTCCCAGGGCTCAGAGCCCTGCTTTCCTCTCCACTGCTTTTGGGACAGATGAAGATCTGCAATCTTGGACTGACTACAAAGGAGCATCCATAGTGTCCTTCCGTTGGTCCTGTGGCCCCGTGCACAGATGGAGGGGCAGATTCCATGGAACTTACTGCCATGGCCCAGACCCACTCAGCCCAAGAAGGTCTTAGGGACAAAGCACTTGATCTACTTTGAGAGTTTACTAAGACTATGACTATGCCTCAGGACTGCCCCCAGTTCTAGCTCAGCTCGTGTGTGTGTGTGTGTGTGTGTGTGTGTGTGTGTGTGTGTGTGTCTGTGTCTGTGTCTGTGTCTGTGTCTTTGTATGAGTGTCTGTGTGTGTGTGAGCATGTGCGTGTGTGCACGCACACCCATGCATCTTGGTGCTAGGGCTTGAACTCAAGGCCTGGGCTCTGTCCCTCAGTTTTGTTTTTTTTTTTTTTTTGTCGGTCATGGGGCTTGAACTCTGGGCCTGGGTGCTGTCCCTCAGCTCTTCAGCTCAAGGTGAGCGCTCTACCACTTGAGCTACAGCGCCACTTCCGGTTTTCTGGTGGTTTATTGGAGATAGGAGTCTCACGGTCTTTCCTGCCCGGGCTGGCTTTGAACCACGATCCTCAGATCTCAGCCTCCTGAGTAGCTAGGATGACAGGCGTGAGCCACCAGCGCCCGGCTCCTCAGTTTTTTCGTTCAAGGCTATCACTCTACTACTTGAGCCACAGCTTTTCTTCCAGCTTTTGGGTCGTTATTTGCAGAAGAGAGTCTCACACACTTTTCTAGCTGGACTGGCTCTGAATGGTAATCCTCACATCACAGCCTCCTGAGGAGCTAGGAATAGGACATCATCAGCTATTAGCATCTGGCCACACTTTCCTTCTTGACTAAAACAGAGTACCTCTCTCCAAGCCGAGTACCCATCTGCAGCTACCCTTCCTAACCCAGGCTTCAGAGGAAACATTCCCTTCCCAGAGGACAAAGAAATAGGAACAATTTGGAGCTTTATGTTCTCCACACAGTCAGGGCCTGCTGGGAGCTGATGTGGAGGTCAGAGGATCTAGGCCAGGGCAAGAAGACAATGTGTTAGAACAGAAGAGAGTATGAGAAGACATCTTTGTAGCTGGATGCCAGTGGCTCATGTCTATAATCCTAGCTACTCAAGAGTGACACCTGAGGATCAATCAAGATTCAAAGCTAGCCTGGGTAGACTCTTCTCTCCAATGAATCACCAAAAAGCTGGGAAGCAGAGATACACTAGTTCAAGTGGTACAGCACCAACCTTGTACAAAGAAGCTAAAGGATACCACCTAGGCTTTGAGTTCAAGCCCTGGAAAACACAAACACACACATACACACACACACACACATTTACATGTGCACATACACACACCTACACACGGTAACATCCTTAGCAGTTGCCAATGGCTCATACCAGCAACCCCAGCTACTCAGAGGCTGAGCTCTTAAGATGGCAGCTTGAAGCCAGCCCAGGCAGGAAAGTCCACGAGACTCTTCTCTCCACTAAACTACTAAAAAAGATGAAAGGTGAGCTGTAGCTCAAGTGGTAGCGTGTTAGCTCAGGGACAGTGCCTAAGCCCTGAGTTCCAGATCTGAGATGTTTTTCTTAATAGAAACCCTTTGCCATCCCCATCCCCACACGCCATATATCCAGATTTTGGTTATCCTAGATCTCACTTCCACTCCTGCCACGTCCACAGCACTGCCACAAAAGGTGGTGTGTGGCCAACACTGGATTAAGAAGTGAACATACACAAGGGGGACATAGCCAGGTCAAGGCTAATGCCCCAGAACATTGAGGTATTGGCCATAACAGTCTCTCATCCCCCAGTTCCGTAGCCCTGGAATCTAAAGTCTGTGCTTCTGTGTTCTGGGCATCCAGAATAGTCTAGAAGGACCTAGAGAGGCCCAGCTGGGGCCGGAAGATAGACTTTCCTGTGGTAAGGTACATTGACATTTCCTAGACACCGACAGATACTTCCAAGCCACCTTGGGCCTCACCTCCCATGTAGCCCCGGAAGATCCTTGGTTGGGTGGCCTTCAGTCAGCTTTCATGCTTGAGTTGTCCAGAGCCACAGGCAACCACCCTTCCCCCACTCCACTACCAGCCTTCAGGAAGGGACATGCAGCCAGAGGCCCAGTTGAGGAAAACGATAGGACATCACATGACTGAGCCCCCGCCCCCCCCCCACCCTGTGTCAGGGGAGAACCTATGCCACCTGCCCTGCTAACCCAGAATCTCCTGGAGGTAGCCCAAAACATGGACGACTGGATTTGGGCCCCAAAGAAAAGCTGAAATATGCAGGTCTCTGGCAATTTAAGACTCATTGTAGACCCTGATAAGGGGCTAAAGGCAAGGCAAACTTGTGCACAGCAACTGTGCAGGAGGGGCACCATGTGAGGTCAGAAAGAGGCAAACAGGCACCAATGAAGGGGACAGAGAAAAATGATGGAAAAATACACACACACACACACACACACACACACACACACACACACACACACACACACATCACATGGGTAGCCCAAGGCCTCAGCAGTCCCTGAGCATCAGAATACCCCAACCCTTGAGAAGATGGCACTACCATCCTCAGACAAACTATAGACAAAACTCAGAGCTTCTCATATGTCTGGAATGGCTCATAACACAGCATGCCATTTCCTACTGTACATACCGCTATGTAGAAAACTCAGCTACCTTATTTTTGGTTGTTGGTTATGGGGTTTGAACTTTGAGCTTGTGCGGAATCCCTCAGCTCTTCAGTTGAAGGTGCATGCTCTACCACTGGAGCCACAGCGCCACTTCCGGTTTTCTGGTAGTTCACTGGAGAAAAAGTCTCACAGATTTTCCTGCCCGAGCTGGCTTTGAAACTGGATCCTCAGAGCTCAGCCTCCTGAGTAACTAGGATGACAGTTGTGAGCCACTGGCAATGCCTGGTTTCAGCCACCTTCTCACACCCAGAGGAAACCCACCTTGTCAGGCCACAAACCACATGCAGCCCTTCCCTTCAGACTTTGACACCAGTGTACAAAACCATTCTTCCATGGATGGGGAGAATATAATTGACACTACCCTCCCACCCCTATTCCCATTCGCCCACTCCCTGCCTAAGAAAGGCCACGACCTCTGGAGTTCTTGGTAAGGCAAAGCCCATCATGCTGTAACTTCAACCTTGGGCAAAACTGGGGAGTTCTTAGAAATGTCTGTACCCTGAGGCCAGCACCTGGTCTCCCAACCACAGCAACCCCACTCCTTAACCATCTCTTGCAGGCAAGGGGTGTCTTTCTTTTTTGGATTTTTGTTTTTTGTTTTTGTTTTTGTTTTGGTTGAGGGGCTTAAACTCAGGGCTTGGGTACTGTCCCTGATGATGATTTTTGCTCAAGGCCAGTACTCTACCATTTGAACCATGGTGCCACTTCTGGTTGGAGATTGGAGATGAGACTCCCCTGGGACGTTCCTGCCTGTGTTGGGGAAACAAGATACTCCCGAGTAGCCAGGATGATAGGTATGAGCCATCGGAGCATGGTTTATGGTGTCTCATTCTTTAGAATTTCCAACTAGTCCTCCTCTAGACACTCCAACCTAGTCACTCCTCTAGATCCCTTAGGGACAGCAAAGGGAGGTTCAGAATCTGGGTAGGGCCATAGGCATTAAAGTGCTCCTTCCATATCACTACCCCTCTATAACCTCCCAACCGCCTCCTCTGGAAGGCATGGTGATATGGGGCAGATCAGACCCACTAGGATTTCTGGCCTGTATCCCCCTGCCCCACTCAACCGGTATCTGAGGATTTCTGGGGCCAGCTGCTCCATGTCCTGGTGGAAGATGTTGGGAGGTTTGCTGATAACTGGGTCCAGGAGATGCCAGGGCAGAAGGAGTGTCCATCTTCCCTCTGTCAAAGAAGGCGACACATAAAATGGATGGATCTACTAAGAGCTACAGGGCATAGCCATCCACCTGTCACCAAGAACCCTTGGAGTGCTGTTTTATGTTGACAGTCCTGGGGCTTGACCTCGGGGCTTAGGTGTTGTACCCAAGCTTCTTTTGCTCCAGGCCAGTGCTCTTCCACCTGAGCCATGGTGCCACTTCCAGCTTTTTCTGTGTATGTGGAACCTAGGAATTGAACCCAGGGTTTCCTGTGTGCAAGGCAAGCCCACTACTGCTAAGACACAATCCCAACCCTGGATAGCTCTTCTTCTGTAACCACTCGGGCGTGTCTCAGGACAGTCCTGCACATCTGTACCGAGTTTCTCAGCAGCAGCTCTGGCTTGAAGTGAACATGCTCCTCTATGTTGTCCTTTATGTACAGCATCTTTGCTCTGTGTGCTTCCTGTCAGATACTCCTAGTTAAGCAAGACCCCTTTTCAAGTGCTGCTTCTAAGAATCCTGCTCCAATCACCCTGGCAGAGTAGGGTCCTCGCTGCTCTGCAGGCTGTTGGCCTTCTCCCTTCCTGCTGGTGTGGGTTGAAAGCACATGAAGGGGAAGGCCTGGTTTCCACCACCCAATTTTTGAAAGCTCTGATACACTAACCAGGGCCCAGTGCTGTATCACACTCCTTGAGAGGACAGTGGAGGCCCAAGCAGTCTGGGGACAACAAGATGGGTCCATTTCTTTGTGTGGGCTTGAACTGAGGATCTGGGAGCTGCGTCTCTGAGGTTTTGTACTCAAGGCTGGTGCTTTACCACTTAAGCCACAGCTCCACTTCTGACTTTTTGGTGGTTCCATGGAGAGAAGAGTCTCACCAGCTTTCCAGCTTATGGCTGGCTTCAATCTTTGATCCTCAGATGTCTGCCTCCCAAGTAGCCAGGATGTCAGGTGTGAGCCTGAGCCAGAGGTGATGGGCACCAGAGCCTTTCTTTTGAGCTTCTGTTTATCTCATGTCAACTAGCAAGCCCTAGTTAAAATACTTAGTTACAAGAAATCAAGTTCCTCTCCTAGGTCAGTAAATCCAAGGAGATGAAGTGTCTTTGGAAAAGACACTGAGTTGGCCTGGGTGAGTATGGGTATATGTGTGTGTGTGTGTGTAAGTTTCAGGGATACCTACCCTATTTCTCCGGTGCCTCATTCTCCCAGTGGTGAATACATACAGGATTCCCACCCCAAGGAAGGCGGGTAGGGGAGGGTACATAAGGTCACATTGAGTGGAATGATATGAATTCTATCCTGCAACTGAAGCCTGGAGAGATAATGGAGAGGAGAAGTTTAGAAGAACATCAAGAGAAGCCCATTACCTTTGGATACAAGTACCAGAGAGAAGACTGAATCCATCCTTTTTGGTAGTAAGGTAACTGATGCCCACTATTCATTTATTTCATTATTTTTTTGTGAGTCCTAGGGCTTGGATTCAGGGCCTGAATGTCATTCCTGAGCTTCTTTTACTCAAGGCTGAGGCTCTAACACTTGAGCCACAGCACCAAATCTGGCTTTTTGTGTGTGGGGGGTGGTGGTTGTTGGTTTATGGGAGATAAGAATCTCACAGACTCTCCTGCCTGGACTGGCTTTGTGTCACGTGCATCAGATGTCAGCCTCCCCAATAACCCGGTCAGGTGCAGGAACCACTGGCACCTGACCACCACCATCCATTTATAATCCCCTAGGGCCATTGCTGGACCACCTGCACTGCACCCCCTTTTTGTGCGTGGGAAGCAGACATGGGTGGGTTTGATACTTCAACAGACTACATACCTTTGAGCATTGTTCCAGGTCAGTCTGATGGCGGCTTCCTCGTCATACACAGCAATGACTTGGCTCTGTCACAAGAAGAAATGTCCCCCAGGAGGTGTCAGTTCTGGGGTCTTTCCTCTTCACACCCCCCACCCACTCCCCAAAACAACATCCCAGCAAAGCGATATAGGCATAGAGTGAATTCATTTTCTTACAACCAGAGTCTGGCCAGAAAGGTAGCAGTGAGGAATCCCGATCCAGATCAGCCTGAGCATATGTTGAGACTCTATCTAGGAAATGCCCAAGACAGAAAGTCTTGGCTCACATGTTAGAAGACCTGACTGGCAAGTCTAAAGCCTTGAATTCAAACCGTAATATACCAAAAAGAATAAGAGGCCCTGGTGCCAGAGGCTCATGCCAATAATCCTAGTTATTCAGGAGGCTGAGATCTGAAGATCACAGGTCAACATTTAAAATACGGTTGGCCTCGCCCATCAAACATCATGATAAGACCCAAAGTCTGAACCATGAAAGTGCGCTCCATATTAACAAGGCTCTCATCCTTACTAAGCGCTGGCCATGCTCTCTGTCCCCCTGGGGAGGCACCCCCTGCGGGCCCCATCCCCAGGTCCTCCCAAGCTCCTTCTGCCACCAACCATGCCCAAGGGAGTATGCCACGCCTATTCCAGTGGAGTCTGCTTAGCATGGAACATCTGCTATCTATTCTGAGAGTGGGGCTTCAAAGAAGCCTACGTCCTGGAAAGTCTGGCAAGCCCCTTGGAAAGATGTGTTCCTGTTCCTGTTTCTCTTTTCTTTGCTGCATAGGAGTGCCCATTATTCTTTTACTGTTCCTGCTGCTTGTTCTACTTACTCATGCTCAACATTCTCTTATTCAGGGCTCTTTCTTGGAAGTGATGATCACTCCAACATCCGATGAGTGTCCTGAGAATATGACTAATCCACCAGATTTAAGTGCTACGCTGAAAGCCCCTCTTATGGAGGCTATTAAACAAATCATAAGTAGAAATAAAAGCATTGGGGGTTTTATGACTTCACTTCAGCAGAAGGAATTGTTTGTAAGAGATTTACAAGAAGCTGTAGGCACGGCTAGAGCAGAAAGAGTGTATAGCTATTGGAGACTTCCCTTTAATCCTGAAGTATCTACAGTAGATATCCTGTAGATAAGAAAGATGTAGAGGGGTATTTAGACCAAAAACTAAATAAGGTTCCTAAAAGATTGGTGGATGGAAGATGGCAGTGGCTTATTAGGGGATGCTGGTGGGATCCTGCCTTATCAAGAGGGCCTCAAAGACTTCCCCCAGATCCATAGCCTTTTACAGGTGTGTATGATAAGGATGGCAACCATTGGGAAAATTACTTAGGAGAAAGAATTTCCTATTACTCTCTTCCATTTACTGAGAGACTTGCTAGATCTAGGACTCCTTGGTGCTTACTATCAAAAAATAAATAAAAAAGATCTTATGAGACAGTTAAGGCCTCTATGGAGAAGAGTAAACGATTATGTGAAAGGGTACAGAGAAGACACTATGAGCCTGAATTTGATGTATGGCCAGATTTAGCTAAGTATACTGAATATCATGATTTTTGGCAACAAATTGGGGACCTTCTAAAGAATGGCAAAGAAGCACAATTGCTTAGAAAAGATTTGAAATGCATAAAGTACAAAACTAAGCAGAAGTAAAAATAAAATACTAGAGTTTATGCCTTTATGTCTAACACCTTGCTCACATGCTCTTGTTAATGGTTAATATGTGATAAGCATCTCAAAACCGATTTACTTTGCTATTCTTATGGGGTTGATAAGGTAAAGCCAGGAACAAGTGCCTATCGTCATAGATCATCATCCAAGAACAAGATCAGGCAACCAGCTGGTGACCACCCAAAACCTTGCAACAAATTGTGCAACCTTTTGCCCTTTCTCATGGAGACTTTTTTCTATAAAAGATTGTCATCCTCTGCAATAAATCGCACTCAGCATTCACTCCTCTTGTGTGTGAGTTGTCTGTTTGCCATCTCCCTACCTGTTCCAGTTACCCCTACTAGGTGTCCTCCGCCGTCCCAACAGAGCCGGTCCGCGGCACAAGTAGACATCTCCAGGGCACACAGATCCCTTGGTCTTATAATTTAAGTGCTGAGTCCCCATTAAGCATCTCACCCTTCCAGGTCCCCAGACCTCAGCCACAAAGCCCATGTACCCCCAAAGAAAGCAAGCTGAAGTTACCAAAGGGTCCAATGCTCCTTGTTACAGCCCACTTCTACACTCACACACACACACAAACACACACACACACACACACACACACACACACACAACCTGCAGGGGTGGTTCATGTTTGTCTTCCTTGCTACTCAGGAGGCTGAGATTTGAAGATCAGGGTTCAAAGCCAGCCCATTCTGGAACGAATGTGAGGCTCTTATCTACAGTGAACCACCAAAAAGCCAGAGGTGGAGCTATGGCTCAAGTGTCAGAGCAATAGCTTTGAGCACAGAAGCTCAGGAACAGCACCTAGACCCTGAGTTCAAGGCCCAGGTCTTCTAACACCAAACACACACAGACACAGACATAGACACAGACAAAGACACAGACACAGACACACACACACACACACACACACACGCACACACATATACACACACACGGACAGCCCAAGGCTTCAGCAGTCCCTGAGAACAGAACTGTCTCCATTAGGATCACATCCTACCCTCAAGAAGGTGGCACTACCGACATTAGACCCACTATAGAAAAACCAGTAAGCCTCACACATATCTGGAATGTCTCATAGTCCAACATGGCAGTTCCTACTGTCCACACTGCTATGCGGAAAACTTAGCCTCCCCTTATTTTGTAGTTGGTCATGGGGTTTGAACTCCCGGCCAGGGTGCTGTCCCTCAGCTCTTCAGCTGAAGGTGAGCAATATCCCACTTGCGCCACAGCACCAAATCCTGTTCTCTGGTGGTCCATTGGACATCAAGTCTCACAGACTTTTCTTCCCATGCTGGCTTGGAACCATGGTCTTCACATCTCAGCCTTCTGAGTAGCTTGGATGACAGTTGTGAGCCACCAGCGGCTTCCGGCTTCAGCCAACTTCACATACCCAGAGGAAACCCATCCTCGTCAGGCCACACACTTCTTGCAACCCTTAACTTCAGACTTTGTCACCCAGCATCCAAATCCATCCTTCAATGGAGAGAATACAGACACAATAATCCCACCCCTGCACCCATTTGCCCACTCCCTTCCTGCCACAGGCCAAGTCCTCTTGAAGCTCTGGCTTCAAACTGGGGTAAACTTGGGGAGTTCTTAAAAATGTCTGTACAGTGATGCCAGCACCTGGTCTCCCAACCACAGCACCCTCCCCCAACCCCCACACACACCTCCACCATCCTTTGCAGGCAAAGATGGTTTGCTTTCTTTTTTTTTTTCAGTTGTGGGGCTTGAATTTTGGGCCTGCGTGCTGTCCCTGAGCTCTTCAACTCAAGGCAAGCATTCTACTACTTGAGCCACAGAACCACTTGCAGTTTTCATGTGGTCCATTGGAGATGAGTCTCAGGGTCTTTCCTCCCCATGATAGCTTTGAACCGTGATCCTCAGATCTCAGCTTCTGAGTACCTAGGATGACAGCCATGAGCTACTGGCACCTGGCCAAAGATAATTTTCTATCCTTTTCATCCTCTCCCCTCAGGAGACAGATCTGAGGACTACAGTTGGATTCCACCCTTGGCAGCAAAGTCCATTAGAACTCTTTTTCTACAATTAAACACCCAAAAAAGCTGGAAGTGAAGCTTTGGCTCAAATGGTAGAGTGCTAGCTTTAAACATCAAAGACAAGGGATAAGATCCGGTCCTTAGTTTCAAGTTTTTTCTAGCAAAGACCCACCCAAGAAAGGGAAGCAGGTTGGCACACGGGAGCTCAAAGTTCACACATAATACTCAGGACTCCCAGAACAGACCCCATCCGGCTCTGATTCTCTAGATTCTATGTCCTACATCAGGGCAGTCTTAGATGGGACTGACCATGCACCAAGTTAGGACATTCAAGTACAATCTCATATTGAGTATCCTCTGACCTTATCAAAGACTCAGGATCTCTCACTGTCCTGCCTTGACACTGGGCAGCAAGGTGAGTTCTAGTTATCCAACCACAGGATGTGAATATGAAAGGATATCTCGGCCAAGGGACTCCAACTGGAGGGGTGCTAGGTCCCTCTCTCTCTGGAAGGAGAAAAGTGCTGGTCCATCCCAGGAATGTTCTTAGGTTGTGAGTATCCTCAAAGAAACAACCCTGCTCAGAGCCCAGTGCCTCTTGTTTTCCCAACAGCCTCAACCCAAGCCTGCCCCACCTTCAGTCAGCCCTCTCTGAATCCCAGAATGCCATGTAGACTAAAGGTTGAGCCAGCAGAGACCCACCTCTGCCCCTGAGAATGGCAGTCACGTGGTCCTAGTGCCCCCTAGAGCAAGTCTCGAAGTCACTCGGGTCCCGACTCCTGTCCTCATTCCCTGGCTGTCCTGTGCCAGTGGTCCACTTACCTCTGTCTCTGGTGGAGGAATGAACACCCGGGGTGTCATCTGATTGAGCCGTGGAAAGTCCCAGTCCCCAAGGATGTACTGCACAGGCATCCTGCAGTGGACAACAGCCAGGCAGTCAATGGTGAACCCAAGGTTCAAGGACTCTTAATAGAAGTGTGGCTGGGTCTATGTTGTTAGGAGAGATCATGGCTTCAATGTCCTGACACACCTGACCTGGGATCGTCCTACCTCTTCATCTTCCTGATTATGCCTTGCCCCGCTCTTGACACTCCCTCACCCCAACACCTCCCTAGCCCTTAGACAATTTCTTATTATCTGACCAGGAAATAGACTTGCTAGGGCCGGGATAATTGAAACCTGGTGACACACCCTGAGCCCTAGGTCCTTCCTGAGGCTGCTTCCCCCTGCAGTTGGTGACCACACAGCTCCTGGATGTCATGAAGTTGCTGAAGGGTCAGTGGCTTAGTCCTACATACTGGCTTTAGGCTCTGAAATGTTACCCACAGAGATTGTGAGTGGTTGGCTCCCTTGATCCAAGGACTCCAACCAAAGCTCGCATGCTCCCTTCTTCCTTCCTTTCTTCTTTTTTTTCCCTTCGTCCTTCCCTCCTCTCTCTCTGTTTCCTTTCTTTGTCTCACTCCTGGCCTTGAATTAGGAGCTTTGGTGCTGTCCCTGAGCCTTTTTACTCAAGGCGACCAGTCTAAGGCTTGAGGTACACATCCATTTCTGGCATTTTCTTTTTGGTTGTTAGTTGGAGATAAGAGTCTTACAGTCTTTCCTGCCTGGGCCTTAAGCTTTGATCCTCCCATATCAACCTCCTAAGTATCTAGCATGACAGGCATGAAGCACCAGCATCCAGTTCAAACCAAGGTTTCTTTATGTGCCGTGGAACCAGCACTGGAACCTTTCATCATCTATGACAACCCTCACCCCTTCAAGCATGGCGCACACTGTAACTATTTGTTGGATAACTAAATGAGCATCTGTCTATGACCATACTACAGAAAAGTCCCATCCAATTCATGTAAGCATCCTGGGGCTGGGGGGGGCGGGGCGAGGCAAAGCCTGATGTAGCTCTCCCACAGTTCTCCCTCTTCCCTCTTCCCACCCTCCTGGTGCCACCGCACTTAACTGTTTTGGCTCCCAGGATGTGAGCCACGATGTTCTCTCTGGATTCTGGGGCCACTGGGATGCCTATCTTCCCAAAGATCTCTGTCCAGTGGCTGACCAACTCTGTGGCACTCAATTCCCCCTCAGGTGTGAACAAGGTTGCCATGAGCTAAACCCCTGGCTCAAGTGGCCTCCTTTCCTCTCTGTGGGACCAGACAGGATGGCCCACTATATCTGGCCCCCAAGTTGCATGTTACAGAGAAAGGATTCTCGAGGCATCCCGGGTTCCACTTCAGGTGCTGAAAATCGTCTCTGCTCACAGCTGGCAGGCTGGGGATGGCAAGGTCACTCTCTGCTCCCCATGACATCCTCAACTGTGGTGGTCACCCTAGAGAGAGCTGTAGAAGAATCAGCAGCTGCCAGAGAAAGGCAGTCAAGGCAAGACATTCATAGCAGGAGACCATCTGGCTTGGGAACTCTGCCTGTGCCTCTTTTAACGTCACTGTTTGACCGCTGAATTGGTTCATCTAATTTAACCCATGAACCCAGGCATTATTGGAAATTGCCAGCTTCAAGAAAAAAAATAACCTGGAAAAGGTGGCATTTCACTTGTCCCAATCAAACTTAAACGGTTCCAAAGTCAGTGGTCCCCTTTTCCTTCCAAGCAGCCTATAGCAGGTTACAGAAACTGGCATTCAGAGAGCCCACGCTAACTGCCACGGTATGATACCAAGCAGGATCCAGGAGTGGAAACTTGCCTACCACTGTCCAGCTGGAAACGGCCCAGGTGGGACACAGATTGGAGACTGCAGGACTCCAGGGAGGACTACACACGGATGCACTGCCCCAGGAGGGAATCCATGCCCTCAGTGGGGGCCCAGAGCCCCCTGCCCAGATGCCCACAGACACCGTCAATGCCCTGGGTAAGGTTCTCCTCTCATCCTTGGTTGTGGTGAAGCATCTGCCATGTTACACCGTTCACCACTTCCCAGACACTCCTAGCTTCACAGCCCCTGCCCTACTCCCACCCATCTCGTTCCTTAATTATGTTTGGCAGACACATTCCCAACCTTGAATTAACTCCAACTATACACATGAGAGCAGAGTGTCTGGCTGGAAGAGTGCAGCTGTGGTCACACTGGCCTCACAAGCCTTCTGGCTGAAGACAGGACAGGTGTCCACTCTGTTCTGTGGTTTACACAGGCCTCCTAGGGTGTCCCATGCAGGTCCAGCAGCTACTGTGGGCTGCAAGAAAGGGGAAGAGGGAGGTGGAAAGAGGTGGAAAGGCACATATACTGAAACCTTCCCCAAAGGAGCCATGAAATGGTGAAGGAGAAAACAAAACTTGTGGCTGGGCTCATACTGGCATTATGAAAAAAGAACAACAAATACACACATACACACAAATAAACTGCTTTTGCTCTTTTTAGATATGGTGACTTAAATATATTTTCATTTTTCTCATCTCCTAATCTCCCAACACACACACACACACACACACACACACACACACACACACACACACACACAAATCCAAATGGGTCACAAAAGACTCACCATGCAGCACCTGCAATTTGCCAACTGATCACTGACCTGAGCACAGACAGGCTGTACGAGGAGAAAGATGATCGATATCTCCCTCCCTCCCTCCCTCCCCCTCCCTCTCTCTGTCTCTGTCTCTGTCTCTCTCTCTCATATACACATACACACATACACACACACACACACACACACACACACACACACACAGACTCAGAGAAGTGCCTCTCCTGAGTTTGTTGGTTCCTCATCTGGGCAATGTACAAGCTCGAGCATGGCAGTTCCCTTGTCAGAACCAGGGGCTCCCACCCAAGGGGAACACTGCTCTTATAATGCAGAACCACCCTGCCTCTTCCTTTACCCAGGGCCAGACCTTTCCATTGGGAACAACCAGCCTTGACCCCCATTCACCAAAACCCTAGGCCCGGACACTGGGTCAAGGAATCCAGAGACATGATTCCTCAGAGCCCGGAGAGAAAACACAACAGGCAGTCCTGGTGCCTCCAGAGAGGTGTCTGACTTGGGGTGGGAGCGTTGTTGGGGAATTTGATGGGGTCATAAAGGCTACATACATGGATGGACTCCCTACTTCCAGCCTAGATGCTTCTGGGCTAATTGGCGGATTCTTGAGGAGGACTAGGAGACCAGAAGGACCAGGAGCACCAGCAGAAGCAGGCAGAGCTGGGAAATGTGATCACCCTGTGAGTACTGTTGACACCTGGGGGGGGGAACAGGACAGGTATATGTGTGTCAGAGGGGGTGTGTTCATCCCAGATAGTCACCTTCTGACCCCCAGTGCCCTCACCTCCCTAGTGGGTTCTTCTGGGACCTCCTCAGGTGAAAGGGTGACCTAGCACAGAAGACAAGGGCTCAAACAGCAAGGGGGGCCTATCTCCTGCATCCAACACCCCCCACCCCCAGCAAAAAGAAAAAGAGCCAAGAAGGCAGGTGTGGAGGTGCTCCTCCCCACATCTGACTAAAGTCACTAGGTTCCCACCTGGGAGAGGAAGGGTGCAGATGTGGCTTTCACTGCTCTAGGCCAGGGGTTCTGTGGTGCCCCTTCCTCACTGTATCTGACCTTTTCCTGTATCTGCCCTTTTCCTGGGACACTGGCCCCTAGGAATGGGGGTGGGATCCTTGGGGCAACACCCACCCCCCTCTCCTGGGGCGCATTTGTGGCAGAGCCAGGGTGGACTGTGGGGTGCAGGGGAGGTGCGGGCAGGATGGAGAGAGGAGACAGGAGGCGAGGGTCCGGGTCTGTGGGGGAGGAGGAAGGAGGGGGTCAGGGGGTTCGCCTGGTGCAGGAGTCGCCAGGTGTGGTCCCATAGAGCGGCCACTCATGTGTGCTGCTGGGAGAAGCTGTAGGCGATGGCTCTGGGTGCACCCAGGCCCAGAGTGCAAGGACCAGGGGCAGGGACTGGGTCGGGGCCTCATGCCAGGCAGGGACCCACCATTTCTGCTGGGCAACTGTGAAAAGGGTCTCGGATCAGATCAGGCAGAGCCATGTTTGAAACGCTGCTCTGCTGGGAGGTGGAGGGGGCATCTGCCGGCGTCTGTGCTTGCTGCCACCCCTGCCTCAGCTGCCATCAACAGCACCACCTCCGTCTCAGCTGCCTGCTTCCATTGCCTCCACCACTGAAGCCACCGCCGTGCTTCCCGTGCCAGGACCTCAGATTCAGGGCAGCCATGGCCGCCGTGCCCCCGTGAGGCTGCCCGCAGTGATGTGCCTGCCTTGCTGGCTCCAGGTGCTCTGTGCTCCTGTTCAGGACTGTGCTTTGATGGCAGCGACCACCAGCCTCTGGAACAGCTTCCCCTCATGCTTGTGCTTGCTCTTCTCTCTGCTTTCTCTCTCTCTGCCCCCACTCCACTCCTGGGCCACCACACAGGCCTGCCTGCTCCCCCCATCACTGCCACCACAGTGTATCCCAGGGCCCCGCCCCCTCCTCCACTTGGCCATGCCCACTCCTCCCTTAGGCCATGCCCCCCACCCCTAGCTGCAATCACAACCCTGACTGGGCTCTAAGGCTTCCAGGCCATGGCAATTGCAGCATCACCTCAGCTCAGCACTCTCCCCCAACCCCAGTACCTGCCCAAGGGATCGAATCTCCCCTCTTCTCCCCTGGAGAAGATTCTTCTCCATCCCCCTTCACTCCCACACACTAAGAAGGTGCATGGTGACCCTTGTGTATGTGTGTGTGTGTGTGTGTGTGTGTATGTGTGTGTGTGTGTGTGTGTGTGTGTGTGTGTGTGTGTGTGTGTGTGTGTGTATGTGATGTTGGGGATAACTACCTCTCAAGGACTCAGAACATAGCACTCTTTGGGATGACACACAGCACACTTCCAAAAACAGCGCAAAGCACCCTGTGTAGAGTACTCAGCACACAACACCCTTTGAAGGAGGGAGTCCATAGCTTGCAGCGTAAAGGACTCAGCACATTGCATGCTTTGAAAAACTCAGCACATAACAACTTTCCCAGGGGCTCATTACATAGCACCTTCTGTGATAAGACTCCACACAGCCCTTTGGAAGGCTGAGTAAAAAGCACCCTTTGTAAACCACTCATTGCATAGCACCCTTCAAAGAAAGCACATAGAAGAATTTTGAAGGTTTCCGCACATACCACACTATGGCAGGACTCAGCACATACCACACTGTGGAAGCACTCAGCACACAGCACCGTTTGAAGGACAATACAGAGCACCCTGTGAAAAGGACTCAGCACACAGCACTCAAAAAACACACCTCATCCCTCTCTTCTCAAGGGCACAGCACATATTAGGACCCTTTTGGATGAATTAGCACACCACACCTTTTGAAGGACTCAGCATACAGTATATTGTTTAATGGACCCAGCACACAGCACCCTTTGAAAAACTCAGCACGGCCCACTCTTTTCAGGAACTCAGCACATAGCAACCTATGGGATGACTCAGCAAACAGCACCTTTTTTAGGACTCAGCACATAGCTGTATGTCAAAGGTTCAGCATTCATTAGAATTAGGGTGCTTTCTTCAGTATCCCCATTCTTCAGAAACACTTGACAAATCCTACTAGTTCACATTTAGCCAACCTGTGTTTTATGGGGGAGGGTCAGCTGGGGGTCTTGAACTCAAAGTTTGGGGGCCCTATCCCTGAGCTCTTTGGTTCAAGGCTAGAGCTCTACCACTTGGAGGCACAGCTCCAATTTTGTTTTTTTGGGTTGTTCTTTGACAGGTCTTATGGTGATAAGCAAGGCCAAGTTGGGGTGTCTGTGTGCAAAGGCTCTTAGCTCAGCCTGGAGCTGACCTCTATCTTCCTGGTGCTCCTGGGAAGCTGGGCCTCATGGAGCTCTCTTGGCCTAGGGTGGAAAAGACCTGCTCTGGTATCAGCAATCAGGGTGAACAAAAGTCAGCTTGGCCCTGGTCACTTCTCAAAATTGAACTCTAGAGGACAATGGCACGGGGCTGCATATCCCGCATCGGGCCACCAGGGGGCAGGAGTGGCCCACCATAGGGATTGTACCTGAGAGTTGAGTTTACTCTTGCTTCCCTGGGGTCTCCATCATGCTTCCAAGTCACCCTGGACAGGAAAATCCTTGAGACACTTACCTACAATTAACAATCAAAAATCAAGTGGGGCTGTAGCTCAAGTGGCAGAGCAGTAGCCTTGAGCAAGAAAACTCTAGACCCTGAGTTCACACACACACACACACACACACACACACACACACACACACACACACACACACTCACACACACACCATGCATGCAAAATCAGAGATTTCTATAATGCAATCTTTGGATATTCTCTACTTTTTCCCCACTAAGCCTGGTGGCTGCTGGTTTAGGTGTCTGATGCATACACCACTACCTGGCATCTTTAATTTTGGGGAACAGAATGGGTAGAAGGTCATCCTTCTCTGATCCCAGCTCCTTGATTGGGTCATGGTCTATCCAGGCCCTTTGGGGCTCCTTTACAAAATCGCCAAGATGCCTTCAAAAGTCATCACATACTGGGCACTGGTGGCTCATGCCTGGCATCCTAGCTTCTCAGGAAGCTGAGATTTGGAGGATCACGGTGTCAAACCAGCCTGGGCAGAAAGTGTGTGAGAATCTTATCCTCGATGAACCGTCAGAAAACAAAAGTGGTCCTTTGGCTCAAGTGGTAGAGTGCCAGCCTCGAGAATAAGAGCTCAGGGAGAATGTTCATGTCCAACAACAAGGAGAGGCTTTGTATGTTGGGTTTGGGATTGGCATTGGCCAAATATAATTGGAATTTCAAGTGCTCCACTACAAAGCAGTGCCTCCTTAGTCCTGTGCTGGTCCATCGTGTCTCACCCCCTGGCCTTGTCAATGCTTTGGGTCAGCATGGCTCTGGATGGAAGGAAGGGCTCCAAGGAGGAAGATCCCAGAGTAATCACCCCACCTCCTTCTTCCATTCTCACCCTGCTGCTTCTGCTCTTTGTCATAGACTTTCTTCCTTGAATCCATCCATGAGGTCATCACCACCAACATAGTGGTGAGTGGTGGGTCTGGCCTAACTCGGGGAAGTCAGAGGTGGAAGTAGGTCTGGGATTAGGAGCTTCCACCCTGGGTGTGGGCTGAGCCCAGGGTTGACCTTTATTTCATCCTGAGCCTTACAGTGGTGGGAAGACAGTGTAGACTCCACATTGAGTCAGGTAAGATTGGAATCTAGAAGAATCCTTGTGTTGGGGAGGATGTGGGGCCACTGCTCTTGATACTCCTCTCTCAGGACTCCCCTGTCCCTCCCTCATCCCTCAATGGTAGAAGAGAAACTTCAACTAAGGGTGTGGGATTAGGGGGTGGGGAAGTATTTTGGTGTGAACCAGAAGTGCTTCATATTCATCCTAGCCCCTACTTCCTATTTATCTGAGGAATGGCCATTTGGGTTTGGGAGGGGTGCATCATCCTAGCTGAGAAGGTGCGTCAGTGGTAGAGTGGTCGCCTAGCATGACTGAAGGGTTAGGAATTGATGTGAGACATTACACTCAGAACTATATTGAAGGAGGAATCCAAAATTAGTTACCAAGATATACACTTAACGCACTGTTTTAAAAATGAAAGCTAAAGGAAATAATTTATGAAAAATTGATTCCACACAGAAAAAGCTGGAAGGGGAAGTGGGGCTCAACTGGTTGAGCACCAGCCTTGATCAAAAAGAGCTCAGGGAGAGTGGCCAGGCCCTTAGTTTAAGTCCCAGGACTGGAAGAACAAATCTTTGTTGGAGGCTTTTTTCCCCTTTGAAAACAATTTATTGTTATAAGCATAACATGGGTCTCTTCCCTGGCCACCAAAGGGCCACTATATCCCTTGAGCTTGGGCCACCTCCCGGCAGCCTCTGCTCTACCCAACCCCCAGTTTAACATTCCCATCACCCAGCAGATGGAGGCCTGAGAGAAGGCACCTGACCACCTACTTCTAGTGGCTTCCAAGGCTTTTGAGAGTCAATATGTCACATGGAGAGTCATTATCTGCATCAGTCTACAGAAGAAAGGGAGGGAGCGCTCCTCCCCTGAGCTGTGGGCAGATCTGTATCTGGGGCATCTACAGCAGGACGTGCTCCTTGGGGGAGTCCTCTATGGTGACGAGAACCCTGACCTATCCTCTGGCAGTTTCCACGCTGTCTTCAAGTTGCAATTCTTCAAAACCTTTCTGCTCCTCCCTCATTTCACACACCACAGGCCCTGATGCATCTGAAGCAGCATTGGTGAGGGGGGGGCTCAGCCTGTGCTGGCATCTGGAGCCTGCTGTCCATGCCTTCCTCTGTGAGGATCAACAGCAGCTCCTGCAGCACTCTCCTCTTCTTCATCTTCTCCTGGGACAGCCAGCATACACACTTGGCTTTCTCCCAAAACAGCTCATTCAGAGCCAACATCTGTTCTTTACACACCATGAGGGATTTCTCAATAGTTTGGATGTGTGCTGACAGCTGGCTGCATCGATGGTGGAGCTCACCTGCTGGATTCTGGAAGTCCACCTCATCAGGCAGGTTGTGAACGAAGCAGATTTACTTCTTGGACGCCCACATGTCTTGCTTCCCATCCCCATGAATGCTGTGGTGGCAGCACATGTGGCAGGGGGCTGTAGCTCCAGCTCAGTCTGTCACTGAGCTGCCAGGTGGGCCAGGTGCCTGCAGCTGGCCCACCGCTTCTGAGGTATGATTTCGCCCCCTGTAGATCTCAGACTCAGTGTGTTAACAGAGCCTCATCCATCTACCAGGCAACATGGAATGTGGGCGTAGCCACATTTCTTATATCCCATTGGTCAGAAAGAATCATGAAATAATGGGGGTGTGGCCAGAATCCTGTGATGCAGGCAGAATGGGCAGAGTTAAGATGACAGTGGCTCCCCCAGCCCCTTTCCCAGGGAACTCTGTCCAGTTCAGTTAGGGACAAGAGGATGACCTGCTTGAGCCAGATGGCTGCACAGATTGTTGTGTATGTCTGTTTGTTGCCAGTCTCGGACATTAAACTCAGGATCTGGCACAGTCCTTGAGCTGCTTTTGCTCAGAGCTGGCCCTCTACCACTGGAGTCACATGGCTCTACTTCTGGCTTTGTTGTGATTGAAGTTGGACAGGGGTCTCAAGTACTTTCTGGCTTAGAGTGACTTGACCATGATCCTCCTATCAGTCTTGTAAATATCAAGGAGGAGCCACTGGTGCCTGCCTCATCATTGGTTTTGCTGATGTTCTTGGACACACCCATGAGTTCCCTATCCTCAGGTTTAAGTGGTGGGAGCTGGAGCCCACAGTTGGAATCCTAGTCCTGCCACTTCCAAATGGCAGGAGATCCTAAGAAACTCATTTCTATCCATATGAATGCCAATGGAATGTGATGTATGTCATGATTGAATGGGCAGTTCTTGCATGATTCTAAGATAAAATTATACACAATTGTATTCTAGGACACTGATTGATTTTAATTAATACTTTATAAAGCATTTCAACAATCACATTCATTAAATGGAGGCAGAATGAAATACCAAAGAATTGGGCATCACATAGTATAGAGATGCCATTTTTTCTGCCCGGACTTTCTTACTTAATTGCTATATACCATTTTCTGAATGTACTTTGGTATATTCAACTAGGATATATAATACTTGATCTGGAAATCAATTATTCAAACTGTTTTTTTTTATCAAAAATGCTTATAGCAAAATAAAGAGGTAAATCCAAATTATGTACATTTGAAGACAATGCTTGGTTAGTCCTCTTCTCACATTACCCATTCCCTTCTTGAGAATAATACACATTTTAAGGAAATGCTTAGAATGTTTTGGAGAAGTAGGTTGACTTTAAACCAGTTACTCTACGCTGCATTTTGTTTATATCTAGAAAAGCTAAATTCTTACCTTATCATTTTCCTTAGGCTTTATATTCAGGTTTAATGTCTGATGGGTGACAGATAAAGATATACACATTTTTTAACAGCTGTTAAATTTAGGCTGAGGAATCTAGGTACAATTATGCTCATGCAGATAGGCCTCATCAGTCATGAGAACATGATACCAAAATGTTAACCAATGCTTACTGGTGTCATCCTTATGAGATTTTGTGTATTATAAACAATGGTTATTACCATTTGTTTTGTAATCAACATCATTTCATGGGTTAGGAATTGCTGTGAGACATTATACTCAGAACTATATTGAAGGAGGAATCCAAAATTAGTTACCAAGATATACACTTAACGCACTGTTTTAAAAATGTAAGCTAAAGGAAATAATTTATGAAAAAGTCAACATTTACAATAAATACAGAATCAGTATGACTGATCTTTCTTTTATCCCAGTTGCAATACGGCTTGCATGATGACTTTTATGGTTATATGTTAAGTTAGGTCTTGATATTTAGTTGAAGTTCCCTTTTTTCATATATTCATTTGTCAGATCAAAGAGGAAATGAATTCCATGCCAGAGTCAACATCCATAATAATGTTACAGTTGTATCCTGCTACTTTGCCAAAGTTTCAAATGAGCTTGAGTATCTTGGGTCTTTTTTGGATTTAACTAAATATGTATGCAATTTTGTCAGTAGTATAAAAAAATTTTTTACCACTATTTATTAAACTATTATTTTCCAGAAACTACTACTCTCTTTTCATGAGATTTTTTTTTTGGGGTCCGGTCGTGGGGCCTGAACTCTGGGCCTGGGTGCTGTCTCTCAGATCTTCAGCTCAAGGCTAGTGCTCTACCACTTGGGCCACAGCGCCACTTCCGGCTTCTTTATTTTTGCGTATGTGGTGCTGAGGAATCAAAACCAGGGCCTCATGCATGCAAGACAAACACTCTACCACTGAGCCACCTTCCCAGCCCTTTTCATGAGATTTTTAATGTCATTTATATCATGGGTTGATGTTTTCCTTTAGATAACCCACATTCTGTATTCTACAAAGTGTAATTTGAAGTAGTTTAAAATTATGTACACTTAGGTACACTGCTCAGATTCTACTATTGGCATATTTTGTTCTTGTTAAATCAGTAGGATTTAGGTCTCAATATGTATACTATTAGACTTATTCATTGCATTTCTGCATTTTGTAAGATGTCATGATTTTTGTTATTTTATTTTCTTAAATATGTGCAGATCTTACTCCACTTACAGTCACATTTCTTTTAAACAATTTGATCCATTCAAGGGATTTGCTATATCAGGTTCATCTAGATGAATTTAATTACAAATGAACACAACCGTATTTTTGAGACACAGTTATCTTTATGGTTCTAGTCAAGGGTAATATGTATTTGAGGTTTTTGTGCTTAAAAATAACTGGGCACAACATGTTTTTGTTCCTGGTGGACTTCTACTTTGTTGGTTGTTTTTTGAGCTCTGGTGACTTCAACGTATGTGTTTATTTTATTTCAATTGTTTTGTGTCTATATTTTGTTTCATATAACAGAAAGTACAAAGAGAATCAGTGATTTTAGAACTTTTCAAAATAGATTTCTAAGAGAGACACTTGAAGTTTTGTGACATCTGGGACCGGATAGGTCTTGTTAGTGGAGGGCGTAGTAGAATAAAACAGACATTGTTTGACATGATTTGAATTCTTCCTCTTATTGTCTCACTATTTCAAATAGTATTACTTCAAAGTCTTTAGTGGAAAGAAAATAATTTTGTCTGTATGAGCTCAGAATTGTTGCTTTAATTGGGACACACTACACATTTATAATTGATTTTAACTCTAAAACCTTCTTTCCTTCCTTTAAAATCACAGATGTGAATTTATAATGCTAAAATAGCATCTACTAATTTATATGAAATAGTCCAAACTATTTTCCCTTCACACTATATGTAATATAGACTGTAATAATAGTGAGTAATATAATATGTAATAATTGACTTTGGGGAATGTCAATTACAGTGGATTTTTTGAGATACTGCGTAATATTAAAAATTATATTTTATTCTATTAAAAAGTTCACAGTTACATCTAAAAATAACTCATAGTTATAAACTAATGCTAAAAAGTAAGATTGTTTATTGGAAAAAGCCAGACGTTTCAATAAGCTTGCTTTTTATACATTGACTTGGATCTGGGCTTTGGTGGCTCATGCATGTAATCCTAACTAGTCAGGAGTCTGAGATCGAGGATAGCGGTTCAAAGCCAGCCTGGACAGAAAAGTCTCTGAGAATTTTATCTCCAATAACCCACTTGAAAACTAGAAACGGCACTGTGGCTCAAGTGGTACAGTGGTATCAATGAGCAGAAGAGCTCATTAAAATCTGCGACCAGGTCCAGAGTTCAAGCCCCACGACCACCAAAAACAAAATGACATGGATTTTTACTTTATTATTTCATTATTTTTATTGTGAAAATACATACAGAAGGGTTACAATTACATGAGCAAGGTAATGATTACATTTGTTATCAAACATTGTTTCCCCGTCCTTTGTTTCCCCTTACCATTCCTTCCCATCTACCCCTCAAAGCAACCCAGGCGCCAAAGTTGTAAAGTTCACTTTCCGACATAACTTGTTGTATATCTGATTGTTGCATGGGACCACCTGTATCCCTATTTATACAACATGTTTTTCCCTTCCCCTCCACAAATTATAACAACATCAAATACAGTGAAAACAAGGGTTATGTCATGAGGGAGAGACACACAAAGCAACAAAGAAATCATCTTATAAATATGCTAAAAACAATAGCAAGAGAAAAAAAAAACATTTGAGTCCTTATCTTTGGGTTCATTTCACCTAACATCAATTTATCTGATCATTGCTGCTTGTCCAAGACATATACTAATAATTACAAATAAGGGAAACCATGAGACTTATATGTCTTTGGGTCTGGCTTACTTCACTTAATATAATTTTTTCCAAGTCTTTCAATTTCCTAAAAAAATAGGGCAATGTCATTCTTTCTGATGGAGGCATAGAATTCCATTGTGTATATATATCACATTTTCTTGATCCATTCATTTACTGAGGGGTATCTGGGTTGGTTCCATATTTTAGCTATGGTAAATAATGCTTTAATAAACATAGTTGTGCTGATAGCTTTAGTATGGTCATGTTTGTGATCATATGGGTAAGTGCCCAAAAGAGATATTGCTGGGAAATAGCGGAGCGCTATGTGTAGTCTTTTGAGGAACCTCCATACTACTTTCCACAGTGGTTGAACAAGTTTACATGCCCACCAACAACACAATAGAGTTCCCTTCTCTGCACATCCCCTCCAGGTTCTGTTGTTATTAGAGTTCTTATTTATAGCCATTTAAACTGGGGTGAGGTGGTATCTCAATGTTGTTTCATTTGCATTTCTTTTATGGCTAGGGAGGTGGAGCATTTCTTCATGTGTCTATTTTCTATCTTTCTTTCTTCTTCAGAGAAGTTTCTCTTTAAGTCTTTAGCCCACTTATTCATTGGGCAATTGTTTCTTTGAGAATTTGTTGCTGGGGGATTTAATTTTTTGAGTTCCAGGTATATTTTAGTTATGAGACCCTTGTCCGTTTTATAGCTAGTGAAGATCCATAATTTAACATGTTTTTCTACAAATTTATAGAATAGTGTAGCTTTGGAAAATCAATAAATGTTGCGTTTTCATGTAGGATTACATATCCTTGCAAGTGTTGTCTAAAACTGATCTACACTGAAATGATTGCCATTGATAGCTTTCTCAAGATTCCAGATGTTTATACTTTCTGCTGACCTTCCACAAAACTCATACCCCTAACGTAAGTTTTTAGTTTGTTCATGCATTTATAGAAACATAAACATATGAAACTGCTGTCATTAATGTAGTATAACTAATACAATTAAGTATACCTTGAGGAAAGTAAGATTCTTCCTTTGAAATACTTGCTTCAAGGAACACTCACTCACACACACACACACACACACACACACACACACACACACACACACACACATTTACCACTCTGTCTCAGGTTAGGTTCCTGACATTTGGTATCAGACAATCATCTAATAATCAATCTTTCCTGCCCAGACATAAAATACATTCATAATTCCACACATATAAAAGTACCAGATCATTCAAAATAATGAGAATATTTAACAGAATCACCCAGCTCCTGTACCATCTACTCCCTGATTTAATTCATTTATGACAATGCATTTTTCATATCATAATTAAAAATAATTTTGAGTCTCTCTGATTAGCAGAACAAAATATGTTATCATATAATAGAAAATGTAGGTAAAATTACTTTCCCCTGTTTAATCTTTTATATAACTTATCAAAAACTTCTTCTTCCTTGCATACTCTGTTTCTGGCATTTGGCCCTAATGTCTAATATTAAATTACAAAGGACATGCCATATTCCTTAGTTCATTTTTCCTAAAGGTTATGCTATGGTGTTAAATCTGATTTGTTTGATTATTCTAAATTAAATTTTCTCAACAACTTGAATTATTGTTTATGTTACTCCTAAGCCATTTGAAATATCAAAAAGAACTGCAAATTCACTTTGGCAATGATTTGTGAATGGCAGCAATGCTTGTGGGTGGAATGAAGGACTTCAATTATCTAGAGTGCCTTAAAAATGGCACTGTTCTTTAAAAGGCTGATCATTTAGTAAGCTTTTAAAGTGTGGTCTTCATATTTCATCTAAGAAGATAACAGTATGCTTTTCATCACATTCTTGCCTGCAAAGCACAGAAATTATTTCCGTTGTACAGTTCATGCCTAGCTGCTAATGTAGTGAAACCCACAAACAACTGCACAGCTGTGTTCGCTGCTCTAGATTTTGAAATTTTCTTCCAGTAGCCCTAGTGATTTGAGCCCAGATTCATGGGATAGGCACATAATATACAATTACAAAGCACCACAATATACAAAGACCACGTACAAAATGAGGTTCAATATTCTTCTTTGTTGTTTCCTTTTTTTCTTATTGATTGTCTTTTAAGGTGTTAGGGGCTGTTTATTTCTCATTACTGTTGATGTAACTTCAATAAATTACCAGATTTTTCAAATAAAATAAAGAGATATAAAAAAGAAATATTCAGTCATAAAATAAACATTTCAGTGATGTTTTTTATTCTAGTCCTGTTTTCAGTTATCTTCATATAATGTTGAGATGAGTCAAGCATATGTGTAAATTGACACGTATTAAGCACACCGAACTCTGGAATCTTTAGGTTTGATGTCTATATCAACCACCTAGAAAAGAAAATTATCACTTGCTTCATGTCTTAAGTAATCTACTTAAAACAAGTTGTATTAATTTTTTTTCTCTTAAAATATGTTTTCCTAGTCCTGGGTTTTATTATATATATATATTTTTATTATTATTATTATTAATTGTGAAAATACCCTATAGAGGGGTTACAATTACATGGGCAAGGTAATAAGTACATTTCTTATCAAACATTTTTGCCTCTTCCTTTGTTTCCCCTTCTCATTCCTTCACATCTCCCCGTTGGTATAATTTGTGGAAGGGAAGGGATAAAAATAAATTGTTTAAATAGAGATACAGGTGGACCCATTGCAACAATAAAATGTACAAGAAGTTCTGTCTAAAAACCATCTTTACTAGTTTTATTAATTTTATCAATAGATCTCATAATCTGTGGAATTGATTCATTGCAAAAGTATTTGATTTCTTATTTCCACTGGATTAATATTACATTTATTTTACTTTTTTTACACATGAAATAATGACATTCTTGTGTATAAAACATCCCTGTTTTTCATTTTGGTTGCCAAAATGGAATTATTACATACTTTGAAAATTTAACTTTAAACCTGAACCTTCAAATTTCACTAGGACTTGAATTGTGTTACTTACAAATTTAATGTTAAAATAAAAAGCATTATTAAATACAAAGCAACATTGTAAGTTATCATACCATAGTCCCTGAATTGACTTTATGATAAAAAACAATTATATTTATATAACATGATATACATACTCAAACAAACTATGAGACATGGAAACAGAAGTCTCCTATTTTGTTTTGTGTTTGTTGTTCTTTATAGTTTGTGAAGAAACTGTCTTTACCTTACGTGTGATATATTCATTGTACGTCTTCAGGAAGATGAGGGGTGGGCACAGAGCCTTAGGGAAAAGGGTAAAATATTGCAGCAGTGGAGTTCATTGAACATTGATGAAAGTAAACTATTTAATACATGGATGGGGACAGGAGTGAGGGACTAGGAACAAGTGAGGGAACCAAAGACATTTCATAAAAGGAAATGTACTCATTACCTGACTCATGCAATTGTAATCCCTCTATAAATCACCTTAATAATAACAACAGAGAAATTTTTTAAAGTCAAATAGAATATTGCTTTTTAGAATTCTAGAAGCTTTTTTGTTCACTGGTTTGAGCTGTTTGAGTCTATCTCTGAAAATAGCTACATTGACATTCATTGAGTGAACTCGTGAGTTACTAGTAGATAAAAGTCAATTATGATTGCTTGTATGTTTTTTTGAAACTCTGATTTATTTATTGCTTTAATCTAATTTGTATTATTTCTGTCTACAGGTTTTTGGTTTGGCTTGTTCCTGTTTTTCAAGGACCTAGTGGTGCACCATTAGTGCTGATTTAAGATTGTTCTAATTTATTGCTGTACATACTCAAAACTATACATTTTCCTCCGAATATTGCCTGTGCTGTTGTGTCCCAGAGGAGGTAGTATTTTGTGTGTTCACTTCCACTGAGTTCCATAAACGTTGGAACTTCCCTGCATATTTCTTCAGTGACTCACTGATGATTTAGCAATGTTTTATTCAGTCTCTGTGAGTTTCAGAATTTTCTATGATGCCTTTTGATGTCAATATCTAATTTGGTCCCATCATAATCTGACAGGATACAAGGAGTAATTTCATTTTTATTTTTGAATTTTCATAGATTTTCCTTATGATCTAAGATATATATTTTTGGAGAGCATTTCATTGGCTGCTGAGAGAGATATATATTGTGATGCTGCTAGGTGAAATATTCTGTACATATCTATTAGGAATACCTTGTCATTGCAGTTACTTAGGTCTGAAGATTTTTTTTGCTAAGTTTTTACCTGGCTGGCCTATCCAGAGGTAAGAATGATGTGTTCAAGCAACCAACTATGTGTTTGGATGTATGAATATTTCTACGTTAAGTGGCATTTTTCTGATGAACTTGGGAGCTCTAGGATTCAGGGCATTGATATTTAGAATTGTTATATCCCCGTGATGGAGAGTTTTCTTTGTCAATATTTAATGTCGTTTTTTGTCTCTTTTTACTTTCATCCAACTTTTTATCTAAAGCCTATTTTATCTAATATTTGTATACCTACTCTAGCCTGTTTATGAAGTCCATTTTTAATCTGTGAACCCTAAGATATGTATTCAAATGTTTTTTCTTTCATGCGATTGTTTCCAACATATTTATAAGATTATTTCTTAGTTGCTTTGCATGTCCCTCCCAACGGTATAACCCTTGCTTTCACTCTATTTGATGTTGATATAATTTATGGAGGGGAAGGGAAAAAACAAATCGTTTAAATAGGGATACAGGTGGACCCATTGCAACAATGAGACAGGCAAGTCGTTATATCGAAAACGAACTTTACAACTTTGGTGGGGGGGAGGGATGGAGGTGGATTCAGTGAGAGGGGAGGATGGGAAGGGATGGAATGGGGAAACAAAGGAGGAGGCTACAATGCTTGATAAGAAATGTACTCATATCTTGCCCATGTAATTGTAACCCCTCTGTACAGTATTTTCACAATAAAAAAAGATGATGTAGAGAAGGGTTACAATTATATGATCAGATATTGGACACTCTTTTGAACAGTCTCACCTATTCCCTCATGTTCTCCCAGATTTTCCATTTGAACCTCCCTCCCGTATAAGTTGTATAGTTCATTTTCAATGTAGTGTTTATTGAGTAGAACTGCTGCCTTTGTTCACCCTTTGCCCCACCATTTCTCTTTCCCCTTGACTTTTCCAAACTTACATATAAGACCAAAGGTACAAAAATCAAAAGAGCAACAGAAGACAGGAGGAAAAAGCAAAATAATAAAACTCTCATTATCATTTCTTCTAGATACTTTTGCTGAATATTATTTTATATGATAATACTCATACAGCTATTGAGCCTTTGTGATCTTCTCCAAAGGGTATCCTCCATTGATCTCACTGTATAATTTTTTTGAATCCCATATAATATATCTTGTCCATGTTTAATGTTTTCTCTTTTACCATCTAAGTGTGTTTACTTGTAGAATTATAGGCACATTCTAATACAACAAATAAGGGAAATCAGGCAACCTACATACACACACACACACACACACACACACACACACACACACACATACATACATACATATGTACATATATACATATACATACAAGACATATATATATAATTTTATTGATCCCTATTTATATGTATGTATATATACACATATATATACATATATATATATATATATATATAAATAATCAAATTCCATTAATCCATCAGAAAGAATAATATTGCACCATTCTTAAGGAAAATGAAATACTTAGGAATAATATTAAGTGAAATTAACTGCACTCAGAGAAACCTAGGTTGGATGATTTTCTTCATTTGTGGTAGATAGAAGGTTCTTATAAATGTAAAATTCTTTTTTAATTAATTAATTTTCTTGTGAAAATACCGTACAGAGGAGTTACAATTATATGGGAAAGATAACAAGTTCATTTCTTATCAAGGATTGTTGCCTCCTCTTTGTTTCCCCTTCCCATCCCTTCCCATACAATTCCCACGTCTTTCCACCTGATCCTCCCCCCCTCCACCAAAGTTGTAAAGCTCGTTTTTCGACATAACGACTTGTACATCTCATTGTTGCAATGGGTCCACCTGTATCCCTAGTTAAACGATTTGTTTTTGCCCTTCCCCTCCACAAATTACACCAACATCAAATGCAGTGAAATCGGGGGTTATACCATGGGGGTTAAACATACTGGATGGTATACAAACAGGTACAAATGAATTATCTCAAGTATCAGAGCCCATGGAGAGTGAAATACTGTTATTATTCTCTTAAAAGATTAAGTCAAAGCCCCACAAAATAAATACCAATAAATGTGTACTGCAAGAGAGGACAATGGGGAAAATGTGAGAGGGGTAGGAAATTGAAGGGGAAAAGGATAGAATACAGGCATTATACTATTGCATACTTCCCAGAATTGAAATATACAAAGCAAGGAGTAATGTGAAATGGGAGTAAAGTTATTGAAATGGTAACACAATTCCAGGTGCATTGTACACATAAATTGCTTTGTTAAATGGCAAATAATTCCATACATAACATAATATTGAGACACGTAAAGACTGGGGTTGATTGGGAGGAGGGGTTGAGAATATTGAAAGGGGTGACATTGACCAAGATGCACTGCATCCATAAACTGTTTCAGTGAATGGCAACTCCTTTGTACAACTTCTTAAAGATATTAAAATATTCAAAAAATTAATTATGTTAGTTGAATAGAGAGTTGCACATCAATTCAATTCCCATTTAAAAATATTTTTAACCTGAAGGTTTGGAGAATAAAGTTCAAATAATAAAACATTATGAATCTTTTTTTCTGAAAATTGAAATTTAAATCAAAACTACTTTGCTTTTTGTCAATCATTGGGCTTTTATAAGAGAATACTTCAAAGTAAGTGGCTTACAAACATCAGGAGTATATTACTCATAATCTAGAAGCTTGAACATTGATTATAAAAAATGGTTATTCAAATCAATTCCTTGTCTTATGGGGGTCTACTTTCTAGTTCATTATACTTTATTTGCTGGATGTTCGCATGGCAGAGTAGTTATATTGGGCTTCTTTTATCAGGATCATTATTTCAGGGTCATCTCTGAAAGGGTAATTCTAATGTCACCAGACAGGTGAATACAATTTCAAAATATGTATTTGGGAGGAGTTACATCGTCCAATATATTTTGCAACTTTTGCTTTAACTCAGTGTAGTTTATCATTTGGATATTATTTCATAGAAAATAATAACTTAAGGACAAACCTATAACAAGTAAATTATATGAATGATTCTTCTTACAATGGGAATATTTATAGTGATAGCAAAACGAAGTATGATTATTTTGTGGCTCTTGAACTACATCAAAGCTAATCATGTAAACATGGTGTAACCTTTCTAAGGCCCTTCTGATGTATTTGAACAATCTCCATTGAGTTAATTGCTTTCAGAAATACAGATCTCCTTTGATTCTAATAATGTCTGCTATGAGGACTCCCAAAGACACCAAAATTAGAGGATGCTAATTTCTCTGATAAAATACATAATTGTTATGATTAATATAAAATGAAGATTGTAATATTATTAGCATTATAAATACTAGAGTTCACATTATATGATACATTTACATCCTTTGGTTGCATCAATTTTTAGAATATTTATAAGTAAATGTAAATTGTTTGTAAATAGTTATTTGATGATGTATAGAAAATGAGAAAAAGCTTTGTGAACGTATTTACTACAGATACAAACATTCACGTGGTTATTTCTGATCCTTCATTTGTTGGTTTCATTCATGCATAGAGAACAGGCAGAGAAATGACAATTACAAACTTGCATTTACTAAAGGGTTAACTTACATGAAATTTATGTTGGGCTAAATAGCAGATTTTATAAATTAAATTGTTTTGGTTCCTTCCTTCCTTCCCTCCTTTCTTCTTTCCTTTCTCCCTCCTTCCCTCCATCCCTACCTCTCTCTTTCTTTCTTCTTTCTTTCTCTTGCTTTCTTTCTTTTCTTTCTTCCTTTTCTTTCTTTCTTTCTTTCTATCTTTCTTTCTGTCTGTCTGTCTTTCTTCTTCTTTCTTTCTTTCTTTCTTTCTTCCATTCTTCCTTTCTTTCTTTTACTACGAATACTTCTTAAGACTATAGAAAAATACCAAATGTTGTACTCCAAGGTGTTATGAGGAATTATACCTATTAAGTAGATTAATATTAATTTTAATAACCTATGCTATATCTTAAAACAAATTTTACTAAAAACCACGTCACAAAAGTTGCAGTATATGTAACAAATATGACTTTTCATGATATCGTTTATTTCTTCAAACTAAAATAAGAATTTAGACATAATATTTTCCATGTCTCTCTGTGTATGTGTGTGCGTGTGTTTTGTTCTTGTAATTTGAACTCAAGGCCTATCCCTTAGTTTTATTCACTCAAGTATAGTGTCCTAACATTTGATCCACAACTCCACTCCTGGCTCTCTCTCTCTCTCTCTCTCTCTCTCTCTCTCTCTCTCTCTGTGTGTGTGTGTGTGTGTGTGTGTGTGTGTGATTGAGATGTGTCTCACAACATTTCTTGCCAAGGCTGGCATTTAACTGCAGCTTCCAGAGTACCCAGCATTAGAAGCTTGAGACACTCATATTCAGCATGGATATAATATATCTAAATATAAAATAAATTTCTTGTTATTTGAATTCCAGAGGTCAATTTAACAAATTAACATTTAGATATTTATTTAGTTATTAAACCTGAACCTGCACTGTGGAAAAATACTTTTCATTTTTATGAAAAAATATACACTCGAAGGTTTAAATGACAGAATCTTTGGACAAATTGAAATACTCTATTATTCAAAAGCGACAAAAAGATCATTAATCAAATGTCTCATGTAAGCTAAAATCAATAGGCTCTGTCAGGCTGAATGAAGCAATTTGTCATTAACATTAATTTTTATCTATTGTGGCTACATGATTTTCTATTCTTTTTACCCTAAACTTTTTTGACATAAAATATCGATTCATATAATTTTTGAGTATGCAGAAATCTTAGTTACTGGTCATGTGTTTCTGAGGTTTGAGTAGAAGTCATTTCAGAGGTTAATTTCATGTATTTTATGTCAACACTGACTTTTAGAAATTGAATCAATCTAAATATGAGATAACTAAAGCAAGATATTCCATGACTTATCCAATTATTCGTATAGATCTGAATATAACTTATTGTTGAATGGCAGGAAAACCATATTATACCTACTCTCTATAGAAGTGATAGTATTCATTTTCCTTCTACTTGAAAGAATGAACCTCACTATAGATGACAAAATACTTGAATAAAATGCCATAAAATTATGAAAAATTCAAGTCATTATTAGTTAGATGAAATAGTCATTTTTTAAGATAAAAAAATGAAATCTCTTGACACTTCCTTATCTGTTAAATAAAATGTATTTGCACTCAAAATATTTCATTCATGTATAACGTAACCAACTCCGAGCCAAATATCTCCTCTGATTAATTCAAGTAAATATTTAGGAACAGAAGTTATACAATTGTACAGAAATGTCTACCCACCACTCTAGAAATTAAATCTGAAATCATAAAGGATTGGGATTAATAATTAGTTTTCACTATGTTACCATAAAGAGGTGGTGAACATTTTCAAGTGGGCACAGTTGTAGAGATTTGGTCACTCTGAACTTGTGATCAAAGAGGACAATAAAATCAAAGTCCTTTCCTCTTCTTCCTTCTTTTTCTTCTCTGTCTCCTTCTCCGTTTCCTTCTCCCTTTCCTTCTCCCTCTTCCTCTCCCCCTCCTCCTTTTTCTTCCTCTCCCACTCTTATTCCTCCTCTTCTTTTTTTTTTTTTGGTCGGCCGTGGGGCTTGAACTCTGGGCCTGGGTGCTGTCCCTCAGCCCTTCAGCTCAAGGCGGGCACTCTACCACTTGAGCTACAGCGCCACTTCCGGTTTTCTGGTGGTTTATTGGAGATAGGAGTCTCACGGTCTCTCCTGCCCGGGCTAGCTTTGAACTGCGATCCTCAGATCTCAGCCTCCTGAGTAACTAGGATTACAGGTGTGAGCCACCAGCGCCCGGCTCTTCCTCCTCTTCTTTACTTCCTCGCTTCCATGAAAACACATACTCCATCACATGTTCCTGACATGGGGTACTGTGCCACCACCAACCCAAAGCAATGAGGATAAGAAACATGAACTGAAATGTATAAAATCAGAAGCCAAGATTAATCTTTCCTCCTTTTAGGTTAATTTTATAAAGTATTTTGTCATACTAATAGGAGACTGACATAGCATCCTCTCATTTAGTACAAGGGATAAGATTTACTAGAAAATCTGACCAACATCGCCCTAATGAAATGATTGATTAAATTAATATTATAGTAGGGAAAATCTACTTTAAAATATCAGTTGTACTTCAACAAGAGGCAAAAAACTCATCACTATGATTTGCTATGAAAAGACAGCAGAATTCAATCTGTTCCTCAATGAAATTGACCTATAATTGGCAGTATTGTCAATTTTATAAATTATTTATTAAGACTGAAGAACAAATGCCAACTCAAACATCGTGATATAAAATTTACTTTGCCCTTGTAAACAACCTTTGAATTCTATCTATATTTGGTCCCTAAGATGACTTGTATTTTATTCTAAGCATATTTTTAATTAACTTTAAGTACGTAATTGGGGGTTGCTGTTTGACCATGCAGTTTATGAATAATGTTTAGTGAGTTATATTAGTTTCCTTTTTTCTCTCCTGAGGTATGAACTCTGGGCCTGGGCGCTGCCCCGAGCTCTTTTGGATGAACACTAGAACTCTATTACTGGAGGAACAGTCGCACTTTCAGATTTTTCTGAGATTTAAGTGGAGATAAGAATCTCACAGACTTTCCTGCCTGGGCTGGCTTCAAACCTCAATCCTCACCCTCCTGATTATTTAGGATTACAGGCATGAGCCACTAGTGCCTGTCTTAATACAATGCTTCCTTTTTTTTTTGGCCAGTCCTGGGTCTTGAACTTAAGGTCTTGACAATGGGCAATGTCCTTGAACTTCTTTTCCTCAGGCTAGCACTCTACAATTTGTATCACAGTGCCAATTCCATAATTTTTGTTTATATAGTACTGAGGAATCAAACCGAGGGCTTCACACTACCACTAAGTCTACCACTAAGCCACATTTCCAGCCCAGTATAATACATCTTGATGATAATTTTCCCTCATCCTTCTCAATCCTATCTCATCCCTCAATTTACATAATTTTGTAGAATATTCACTGACTCGCAATATCATATATAGTCACTTAGAGGATATGCCACAGATGATATTTATTGATAGTCTCATTCACCAACATAATAAGCTTATGCATTACAGAATTCTGTGATTTTAATTTCTAAATTATCTCTCAGAATCACCCACTATTATTCTAAAATTTTTCCTAAGGTTAATGCAAATGCAATCTGTAATGCAATCTGTAATTCTTCGATAAAGTACAATGATTCATAGAAAGTTAGAGTTGGACTATGAACATCACCTTCAGTTCTAGAACATTTTGTCATCATAACCCTCTCAAAATACTCCAGTATTTATTAGTAGTCACTTCCTGTCATCATTTCAACCTACCATCCATTGACCAACCATGACTTCATAGTCTACCACTGCAGATGTGCCAATTTTAAAAAGCTAATTTAATTAGAAAATGAAGTTTATTTTATCCATTTCTCCCATGTAATATTAGTGTTTCCCAAGTAAGTTCATGTAAATTTTTCTCAATTATAGAGCATATTGTTTTGTATGCATGTGTATAATTGTATAATGTCCTCAATTGGCATTTCAATATTTTATTATATATTATTGTAAAAGGTTTTGCTATGTATATTCTTGTACATGTGTCTCATTGGGCATGTGTTGAAATCTATTTTGTATATAAAATTATGATTCAAAATGCTGGATAATAGAGCAACTATATGTGTAATATCTTAAAGATTGTCAGTATGTTTAACAAACTGACTATATCATTTTAAGTGCTAAACACCAATGTATAAGGATTCCAATTACTACATAGTGGTTGTGCAGTGCTATCTTGTTTCTATTTCCACTAATCTCTATATGTATGCAATGTCTAGGTAGATTATGATCTTTCCATATGTTATTTGGTTGATGATATATTATTAAAGAGATATGTATTTGGACTTTTAGATAACTTAGTCAGGGTGGTTAAGTTTTTCATTGGCATTAGTATGCTCTTAATATATTTCTGATTCAAGTCTCTTTAAATAAGTGTATATGTATACATACTATGTGTACTATGCATATATTCATACTTACATGTGTATATATACAAATAACTATATATGTATACACATAAATGAATATGCAGATGTATATAGACATGTATATAGACATATATGTATATTATTATTTTCATTTGTCCGTAAGCTATCATTTTACTTTATTTGCCAAACATGTCCTTTATTGACTTTAGCAATAAGCAGTCTTAAATATAGGTTCAAGTCTAACATTTTAGTATTATTTTAGACACCAATGGCCTTCTCTTCTAATGAGCCATGAGCCCCGACTGTTGACCACATTTCTTAGTTTGTTTACACAATTACTATAACCATGTATTTTCTCATCTATTATTGTTTCATTTCACCACAGAATCTGTATTTATCCTTTATGTCATGCTTGAATACCAATGCATTTGGAAGATATTAATTAATTGGTGTATATTAATTTTATGAAGAAATCGTATTGAAATATTTTGCACACTCACATATTGATCAAGGGCCTGATTAACTTGTTTCTGTCTTTCTCTTTTCCCATATCCCTTTATTTTTCAATGGTTTTCTGTGAATGTCTTTGTGCTATCTCCACACATCGTCAAAATCTATTTCAGTGTTGTTCACCCACCATCATTGAAAATTATACCATGCTGAATATAAAGACAAAAATCTAAATAAGTAGAGACATATAATTTTTATGGATTGGAGGATGCATATTGTCTCCTCCTTCCTCCCCCATTTTTTTGGTCATACTTGGGGCTTAAAATCTGGGCCTGGGTACTGTCCCTCAGCTCTTCACCTCAAAGTGAGTGCTCTACTCCTTGAGCAACTTTGCCACTTCTAGATTTCTCATGGTTAATTGGAGATAATAGTCTCACAGACATTCCCATTCCAGCTGCATTTGAACCACAATCCTCAGATATCAGCCTCCTATGCAGCAAGGATTATAAGCATGAGCTATCAGCGCCCAGCTTCACAATTTTATTTATAAGTTTTTGACAATTTCTTAAAACACCTGACCAACACACTTTGATTCATTGACAAAGGAATATAAACTGGAATATATTTCTCTGTCCAATATTAAAACTATTAGTGTAAAATTGTCATATTTGTAGAGGAAAGATTATATAGCTCAATGGGTCTTTAGGGCACCATATTAGAGCCACATACATATTATCAAGGAATATTTAATAAAAGTGTAAAACCAAACACTTGTGGAATGACATTTTCTTTAATAGTGGTGATAGATTAGACAGTATTGGGGAGAATTAAAAAGTGAATGTTGACTTAAATATAATAATTTCTTCAAATATTCTCTTAAAGCAGGTTTTGAAGGTGGCATATAAAACAAAAAGAGTGATGTAAATATAAAGCAAAGGAAGATGTCTTGACAATTTGGAGATGAAGCGTACTTAAATATGGCATTAAAATTATAGGAAAGGAAAACTTGATATAGTAGAACTCAATAAAAGTGTAAAATAATTTAGTCTGTAAAAGCTCATATACAAGTAGTGAATAGAAGTTGGGAGCAGGTGGCTCATGTATCACATCCTAGCTACTTGGGAGGCTGTGATTTGAGTATTGCTGTTTGAAGGCAGCCCACAAAATAAATTTCCTGAGAATCTTATCTCTGCTTAATCAGCAAGAAAGCCAGAACTGAGGCATGACTCAAATGGTAAATTGTTAACAAAATGCAACAAATCTCAGGGACCCTGAGTTCAAACCCCAGGACCATACATACATGTAAAAAAGTAATAGTAGTAATACTAATAGTGATGATGATGATGATGGTGATGATGATGATGAAAGGTACCCATAGTCAAGGATAAAATAGTTACAATTCCTGTATCTGAAGCATGCCTCAAACCTAGAGTGTACATAGAACTCTCAAAACCTAATGTTAAAAAAATCAATTAGAAAACATCAAAATACCTCTTGTGAAAAATAAGCACAAGAAAATTATCATCAGTCATCAAATGAATGAACATTAGAACTAACATGACATCATAAAACATATATGAGAATTACTTCACATAATACAATAATGTCCATACTAAATGCAATCAAGAAACCGAGAAACTGGATGCTGGCAGGAAAACACAAGATATAAATGAATGGGATTACCACTCCATACTTCATAAATGTGTAAAAATAATTATGTAGTAGGTGCCAGTTGTTCATACTTGTAATCCTAGCTACTAAGTATTCGGAGAGCTGAGAATCATGGTTCAAAACCAGCCTAGGCAGGAAAGTCCCTGAGACTCTTATCTCCAATGAGCCAACAAAAAACTGGCAGTGGCTCAAGTGGTAGAGCACTAGCTTTGAGCTGAACAGTTGAGAGAAAACGTCCAGGCCCAGATTTCAAACCCCACAGCCGCCAAAAGTAAAAATAAATAGGTAAAAATAAATATTTTGACATAAATGTTAAAATATATATTCTAAAACTCTTTAAATCTTCCTCAGATATAATAGTTTACATAAAGGTAGGGAAGTGTTTTCTGGTCTTAGTCGTCATTGAATCAATTGTGTAAATCACATATTTCTCACTCAATTCATATTTATGTTTATATACTCATATGTCGTAGGTATAATTAACTGATAAGTGATAGCCAGTGCTGTTTATGGAATCTCTCTTGGCTTTCTAACATTAACCCTTCTACCCTAAATCTATATGTCCTCCAACCTTGCCAGAGGTTTCATTTACAGTAAAGTTACTCATTTTATTGAAGCGGAAAAGTATAAGCCATAGTCATTGTTTGGAATAACTGTCACATTTACATGCATTTCACTTAGTTTAAGAACCAGGCCAGTAATGGCAAAATGTCTTCTGACCTATTCAATCTCGTAAGTGATGAAAATCTTTGTTATACAACTATTTTTTGACTAACATCTTATTCCTTAGGAAGATCTTTTTGTGAAACTCTGTGCTCCTGATTAGAGGATGGAACAAAGGCAATAATGAAAATAGCCAAGGAAAATACTTGAAAACATTTTAAAAAGCAAGAACAGACACTCTTGTTTTCACTGGTTTCAATGAAAATGTACATTAAAGTATCACGTTTTTGTTATCATTTAAACTTCAATTAGCAGTGTAGAAGGGAACAGAAAATTTTGTTTGAAGAAAGCTTGACTTTGAACAATTCAACATAAGCATAATGGATTTATCTTGCTTTTTTGTGTAGTTGACAAAATAATAGAGAGCAATGCCCAAATGCAGGAAAAAACTAAGCCAAAGCAATAAACTTTTGCCTATAAAATAATTATGAAGTTCTGACTCTTTCAAAATCAGGCTTGCAAAGAGGAAAAGTGTATTTGCTTTAGTGTGAACAATAAAAAATATAAAAAAACTTTTATTAATGTTTTACATATCTTGACTAGGATTTCTCTTGTTGAAGAAGAGGAAAGGTATGAAAAAGATCAAGATTGTTTGACTATTCCCAAAGATCATTCTTATTTATTAGCTATAGCAACACAAGTAGCCTTCGTTACTCTTAGTATCATTCTTTTTTACATTTAGAAGCATTATTTGTTGCTGGGTTATAAGCTGCAAACCCTTAAGTATTAATAAAGAGTCATTTCCTATGAGAGGAAAGTTGCTGTGTAAACAAACCTAAAATATCAAAGACAGAATAGTGGAAACTTTTCTAGCTATATCACAATCTGTAGGTGTAGATTTTGTTTCCCATTTTTCCAAGGGACCCATTTTTGTTATCTTCTTTTTCACCATCTAGTGATCTTATAACATCCTTACCATTCTGGAACTGTTGTATCTTTAATGGATTCCCTAATTTCTGTTGGAAAGTTATGAAGGATAGAAAACTGAATTTCTGTTTCTGTTTTACTTCATTTTTTATTACTTTAGAAACTATAACTCAAAATGACATAAATTATCTTTATAATATTAAGAGACAGATTTCATTTCCATATTCTTACCTTAGCTTTCTACATAACTGTAGTACTTATTGATCCCCAAATGTGAAAATAAAGATAGGGAGCTCCTTATTTAGTTATTATTTTGAATTTCAAGACTTCATTAATGCAAGGCCTTTAGTAGTATGTACATCATACATGCATACAAAGCCATTGGCAACTTTATCTTATTCTCAGAAACTAGGACATGTGTTGTCTCTGTAGTTGCATCAGTAAAAGGCTGTAGTTGACTTGGTTTACTCTATCAAATCTGTCAAATTTCGACAAGTTAAGTGGCTTGTATAATCCGTATTTATCATTTTGGTTCTAAAGGACAGAAATCTAAAAGAAGTCTCACTAGATTAAAATCGAGCCACCGACAGAACTGAAATACTTTTCAGATGATTCTAGTGGAAATGGCATTTACTTCCTGTTATGCTTTCCAGAAAGGTAAGAATCTGGGTTGTTGTCTTTTCCTTTATCTTCTAATGTAGCAACTTTACATCTTTCTTAAGGTTCTTACCCTAATCATGCCCCTTTCCCACTACAGCTGGGACTTTTAAGTACCCATTTGAATATACTTCCCCCATCTGATAATTATTCAAATTTGGGCTCCTTGGGTAATGAAAGGTGATTATTTTACAAACTTAGATAGATAGATAGATAGATAGATAGATAGATAGATAGATAGATAGATAGATAGATAGATAGATAGATAGATAGATAATGTGTAAAATGCAAATCTACATTTGAGGAATTAGATATTTGGGGATGATATTTTGGGAAGGTATTTCACTGCCTACCACAATAAGTGTGTAGCATTCTTTCTAATATAAACTGTTATCCTTTCTTTAAATTTGAACAACAGATTTCTTCTATGAATTATAACTAAAAAATATTTAGTTCCTGAAAGCAATTAATCTTGGTTAAAACATCCTCATGTACTAGAAGCCCTAAATCCCAGAGAGCAGCTCCTGAAGCAGTGCTGGCACTGGCACTTTTTATATATTCTGTTTAAAATCTTCTCTTTTCAAGAGCATTTGACTGGTATTATTTCGGAATTATGGTTAATATTTATTTGTCAGCTATTTTTAAAGACTATACTACACAATACTGGTTCTCTTTTTCTAACTTTTTGTGTCATCTATTTCTGAAACATAGTTATTTGAATTACATGAACTGCTTAGGAAAAAGATGTCTCTGTATGTATGTCACGTTAAAAATGTACCTAAGGGGGCGGGGAGAGATTGGGTTGGTGGGCGGGGGGAGGCAGGGAAGGGATGTAAAGGGTAAACAAAGAAGGAGTCTGCAATGCTTGATAAGAAATGTACTCATTATCTTGCTCATGTAATTGTAACCCCCTGTACTGTATGTTCACAAAAAATAAAAATTAAAATTAAAAAAATAAAAAAATGTACCTAACAGCTATTTATCTTAAAATCATTTATTTTTCATTATGTTTAGATTCTGATAAAATTTAGCCTCTCAACTCACAAAATGTTAATGCAGTCTTATTTCATGCCTGCCAAAACAAACAACAAATTACTATTTATTTAAAAATTATTTTTAAAATTTTTAAAAAATTACTATTTATTTAAAAAACTATTTTAAGAAATTAGCCAAGGCAAATGGTTTATTAGATATTTAGTCATGGTCCCACATTATGGTGGAAGCCAGACAGGGAAAAATCATATTTTTATTCTTCTTCGAGCCACTCTGATTTACTTTTAAGTGGAAGCAGAATGTTATGGATGTCAGAGATGACTGTTAGTGGTGCTTTGCATAATAATGTCACATGTAACAGCCCTATGAATCCTGCAGGTCTTAACACTGTACTTCATTAGTGATGTCTGGCTTTTCCTGAACAATTTATTGGAGATAAGAAGCTAAGGAAACTTCCTGCCTCGGTGGGATTTGAACCATAATCTTCAGATCTTAATATTCAGATATTTGGATCTCCTGAATTTCTATGATAGATAAAATAATAATAATAATATATAATAAAATAAATATAACAATAAATAATATTTGAAAGTGTTCTGATCTCAAGAATGAAACTTGGGGGAAAATGATGCAGCAAAGTTTATTGTAGTGTTCTTCGCACAATTGGGAGGGTATCACAGCAGATGTGTAGTATTTTTTCACAATAGTGATAAGCAAGTCATGATGTGAATTTAGGAAATTTTAAGGTGCACTTTACAAATTGGAAACTGTTGTGCTAGGATGACTTTATGGCATAAAAATTTGGGATTGATTGTCATAGAAATAATAGCTTACTCTGATGAACAAATGTATACTCTTCAGGAATTAATTATTATAGTTAGTTCATAGGTTTATCTTCTACCAGAATGTGGCCATTTTTTGTTGACTTTTAAATATGTAACATCCCATTGGAAACTGCATCTATTGCAGAATTAAATAAAAGGCAAACAGATACTATTTTAAATGTCTCTGGTATGGTATGTTCAGAATTTGAAAATGAGTATTTAGTAGTCATAGGAATTTTGAAGAACACATATATTTTGTCCTCTTAACAATTATTCAGTTTTAAAAGTTAGTACTTTCCATAGAGTAGAACTGTTTTCTGTTTTAGTATAAGACATTACTAAAATAATGTTTTTTTCAAAATAATGGCAAGTATATTCTGAAAATATTGTATAGTTTGATAACATTCAAGTTGATGACCCTCTGATAAAGAAAGGAGTAATTGAATAATATTGACTATACCAATACAGTGAAATTATATTTTATGTAGCTTATATTTTAATTAAATTTTATTGTCAAGGGGATATATAGAAGGGATTGAAGTAATTGTAAGGTAGTGAATATATAACATGAACTTTTTACCCACTCCCTCATTTTCCTTACTGTTTTCCTTGACCCCAATACCCCTCACAAGTTGTAATGTAAATTTCCAAAATTTTGTTTTGTGAGTATTGCCATTTTGTTGTTCCTCTTCCCTTGCCAAATTAAGATAAATATATATACAATGACACATGATACTGAAAACAAATACAGCAAGGAACAAGCCATAGGAGAAAACACAAAAGAAAAAAGAAATCACATAGTACATTAAAAACAACAACCACAAAGAAAAACCTCTGTTTCCATATGTAGGAGTTCATTTTGCTCAGCATCATCTTACACATAGCTATTGAACAATTGTGCTCATCTGCTAGGACAATCCTAGATATTCCTACTTATTACAAATGAGGGAAACCATGGAATCTATTTCTTTGTGTCTCGTGTATTTTACTTAGTAGGATTTTCCCAAATCTTTCCATTTCCTTATGAATTGGAAGGATATAATTCCACCTGGTATATATATATATCACATTTTGTCAATTCGCTCATCTACTGAGTGGCACATTGGTTTGAAACAGATTGCATGTAAGTATCACGTAGGGCCATTCAAAAATGACAGAACCACTTCCCCAGACATTTTAAAATCATGATTTCTATATAAGATAGGATTTCATGGTGGTCCAAGTATTGAGACATGTGTATCAGCCTAATGTATATCTTGCACTGGATTAGGCAGGAAGGTATCCAGCATCATATAGGATAAAAATGGTAGTGACAAAATATTCCCTTGAGAAAGATATAGGAGGTTGCCAGAAGTATGAAGCAGTTCAGATAATTTTGAAGGATTTAGAAATGCAAGCGCAAGTATGTCTCTTTAAATAAAAATTATGCAAGTGAAAGGGCAAAAGAAGCAGAAGAGAAGAAATAACTGACCGCAGATCATTGTACCAAGTATAAAAGGACACAATCTATAACTTCCAAGTTAAAAAGAGACCAATATAATACGTCTCACTTAATTTAGGTGTTTTTTTTTTCCAGGGCTGAGGACTGAACCCAGGGCTTTGCGCGTGCCGGAAGGGCACCCTTCTGCTGGGATAACCCCCCAGCCCCAGTCCCACTTAATTAAGGTACTTGCAAAATGTTTACTTGGCTTTTTCCTAGTTTAATGCTCCAAAATAAATGAAGACGTACTTCAACCTGAACACTAACTCTGAGGAGCCCTCTTTTTCTCACTTTGCACATGGAATATAATCCCTAAGTTGATTATGTTGTAGCTGATTAGAGTCAGACTAAGGGGCTTCTACTTGTACAATTATCCCAGAATAGTTTAAAGAAGTTTCGCCCGAAGATATCCAATTACATTGTCTGAAGCTATACTTTGAACACTCCCTCACACTTGAACACATAATTTCAAATTACACTTCAGCATTTCTGTGGCACATTCTACTTTGTGCCTCTGTCTTTTTGCACATTCCTTTTGAGTTCATAGTTGCTCTATTTCCATTTCATCTGTAAAAATTGCTAAGAACATTGTTCAACTACCACTTTTTGTTTAGTACTTTGTCCATGTTAAGCAATAGGGTAGTACTCACTCTCTGAGGCGAAAAGTTCCACAATATAACCGTATGACCACATTAGAGAATGTAGAATTTAAAGCATTTTGAGACAAACAGTGATATTAGAATTGAAAGGCTTCTTAGGGACATTTTCTTGGAGCTCATTAGTTTACCCAGGAGAAATATAAATATCCACAAAATCTGGAGCTAATTAGTAAGTATCCGAATTAACACTAGATCTTAGACGTTGTGTTAAAACAAGTCACCATTGTATTGTTGTTACATCAGAATCCTTCCCTACTTGCAAATGGCTATAAGAAAATGAAAGAAAGGCATTAAAGCAAAATGTCTTACCTCTATAGGCATTTAATCCTAGTGGTGAGGGAAATGTCTGAACTCTTCCATTCAATAAAAGCTTGAAGTTTATAAGAGTAAGTCCTACATATAAGAATTTGTGGCCGATTCATTGATTTATTTCAGCGTGGAGATATCCCTAACAAGAACTAGAGTTAAATAGTGTATACGGCAGTTATGATGTGTCAATGGCTTTTGAGGCATTTTCTACTCTAAAGAGGAATCAATTCCAAAAGTCTTCAATCACATCAGCAAAGCTGTATGTTCAACCTAATACTTGGTTTTACTTTTCCTACATTTATAATGAATAGGCTGATAAAATATCCAAACATATCTAAAGATATTTCAATAAAATCTCAAACTGTTGTTGATACATGGGTCACTAATTGGAACTGTAGGACAAATTAGGCTTGTCTGTGCTGTAGTTCAATCTCTAATCTGCTGGCTGAACAAAGTATTCAAAAATATTCACAGAATACCTCTAAGTAAAGTTCATGAGAGTTATATCTGTATAATTTTGCTAAGGTCAGGATAAAAAGCATTTGTTCCCAGCATTTAAAATCAACAGGATCTGTTGAATTCATGGATCCAGAATTTTATGGGCTCAAAATTTTATCAATATAACTTTCAACAAAACACTGTTCTTTTTAAACTTGTCTATATCCTTTCACTTTTCAAATCCAAATAGCATATTCCCTTCAATATCTTCCTGAAAATTCTTTCCTTCCTTTACTTAGGAAAATGTGTGTTTATTACTTTTTTGGTTCCTTGTTTTTCACTTTGTTCCAATCTTGTCCACACTGGTGCTCACATTGCTCACATTTGTGTGAGAACTTTTCTTTTCCTCTTCTCTTCAATAATACTCCCCCTATTTTATTATCCTTTCTCATATCCATGGTCGTTGATATTTTGATGATGTCTAAACAGACCTATCTTTGCATCTGTTTAATATGAACTTTAGACCTATCAGAGTTTTATCCCCTAAATCCATCATTTCCACCTGTGGTCCTTATTACTAAGAATATCACTAATACAGTTGCTAGCCAGACCTGTGGAAGGACCTTAGATTTCTTCTTACCTCTCTACTCCCTCCCATTAGATAAGATGAATGATCAAGATTTTCTCAGGTTTTGTCACTAATATGATTTCTATGTACTCCTTTTCATGCCCCTGACACCAGCCTGTTTCATTTACTCATCACTGTCACCTAGTCCTAAAACAACCATTTCCAAAGTATGCTTTTGCCCCATAGTCTTTTCATATTGGTCCTCTCCATCAGCAAATTACTCTTTGTAAGCACACAGAGTGAAGACCTCAGACAAAAATTCTGCTATCATTCTTTGCTCACTACATTGACTGTTGGCCTTACATTTCCCATCTCTAAATGGATGTAATCTACCAGAAATAATGAAGAATATATTTGTTGACTTCTAGAGCAAGAAAAGAGAAGAGTGAAGAGACCTTACATTTTCCAACTTATCTTACAAATAAGGGAAGAGTCAAATTCAGTTTGTTGGTATAAAGTCACAAATTGTTTCATGCAGAAATAAAAATAAATTTTACCTCCTTGCTCTAAGGCCTAAGTCCTTTTAAGGTAACTACAGATATGTAAGTAGTATTATGTAAATATTGTCATGTGTTACAGCTGTATTGAAGAACATACTCTTAACATATTACTGGAAAACATTGGTTATTGAATAGTATGTATATGAGAGCCATGGCTTTCATGTTATTTGAACTAATCACACTAAGTTGAAAAGTACATCTTATTCCATCAGAATGTGGAAATTAATGATTTTATTTATAAGAAAGCAATACCGCCAAGAATAGTGAGAATACATGAAAGAGACTGTAGGAATTACATTAGGGTTTTTACTGTCTCTACCTGTTTATGTGATTACATTTCTTGATATTGAAACTCTCGTCTTGTTATTCTTATTGTATGTAATCCAAAGCTGTTGATTACTATGTATTCAATGTGGGAAATCTAGCTTCAAAATTGTGTAAAGTTTTTTTTTTCCTTTTGAATCACAACATGGTCATTATCAGGGTACACTGTGGTCCTCCTTCTCATCATCAAAATTAATATTAGCATCATAATTGCTAACTATTGAAGTCTGATATGTATCTATGATTTTGCAATTATTTTCTGTTGATTAATAATTTTAATGTTACCACTGTGCATACATCCATATTAAAATTTTGATCAAATAAATAAGCAAAAAAAACTAAGCCAAAACAGGTAACTTGACTATGTGCTTATAACAAATTATGGAATAGAATTTTGAAGTATTGCAAATTCCTAACCAGTATGAATTCACTTCCTCTCTCCCCACCACTACACACAAATATTTAAGAGTTTGAACAGAATCATTTCAAGTAATATACTGTAAATGTTATTACAATATCATGTGTATATCTAAAATACCCTTGAAAGTAATAAACTCTACTTTCTATTGAAGGTTAGTCATTCTATTCTAGGAAACTTTTGGAAAAATATACTGTATATCTTTGAAATGAAAAAAGGTCAAAAAAGAGCATAAAGTTTTACAAGCTGTCTATCTTCAGAAATATATACATATATATATATGTATATATATATATATACATATATATATATATATATATATATATATATTTTTGTGTGTGTGTGTGAATAGAAAGACATACATTTTTCGAGATTATTTGTCATCAGAAATATATACATATGTCTACATTTATGTGTCGAATGATGTACATTATAATGAAACAAACATTTTAAAACATATTTAAAATTAAAAAATACATCAAACCAAGTGCCACTGACACACGCCTATAAATGGAGCTATTCTGGGTAATGAGATCTTAGATTTGATTTTGAAACTAGCCCAGACAGAAAAGTACTTGTTAGATTCTTATCTCCAATTAGCCACTATAAACAGGAATTAGCTCTGTGCCTCAAGTTGTAGAGTGCTGGCATTGAGCATAAAAAGGCTTAAGGACAATGCACAGGCCTTGTAAACAACAACAACAACAACAGCAACAAAATATATTACCTTAATTTCTCAAAAGCATCTTTTAAGTGCTGTGAACATTTCTTAGAAACATGAATACATGCCCCTGCAAAATGTTAAGTAAAAGTATAGAATATTTACATCTATGTTAAATACATGACTATTTAGATTGTTTAAGATATTTAGGTAATGATTAGGAATTAAAAATAATGATAACATATCAAGACTGGTGTTTTATTCTATTTTACGATAGCAATAAAATAATATTTGTAATGATTATGTAAAATTACTCTTGTTTGGTATTTGAATTATAATAAATGTTAAACATTTTTAAATGATTTCCATAGGAAAGAAGCATTTTTTAATGGTATCAATTCTTTTGTAATTTCAAAACTATTAAGAAATTTATTCCAAGTCTGGTTACTCTAAGACTGTATTTGTTTTCTTATTCTAGTTTTCATATGTTGGTAGAAATTAAAATTCCAAAAATTCAGTGGATGTTGGCATTCAGGAACATCTTCATAGATACTAATATTAGAGCCCCATAAATGGAATTGCTTTATTTCATTTGTTATTTTCACAAATAAATCAAGATTATTGTGTATTTTGTTTCTTTTCATTGCTATTGGCTCTTATCCTGAGAATACTTTTTTCCTATCAAAGTAGAAAAAAACAATTTTATTGAGCAAGTAACATATGGCTTTCATAAATCACAGGTGTACGGATTTGGGTCTTCTGTCATTTGCTAAACGTTTCTTCCAGAAAAGGCTATCAATTACTTATAAGTCATGCATAATCCCTAGCTATTCCAGTTATCACATACACTTTTTGATTGAGTTATCTCTGTAAAACTAAAATAAACAGACCAAAAAACTCAAAATAAACAGAAATCAAATCTTTGTTCTAAAAGCTGTAGTTTACAAATAGATTTAGCCAACACCGAAAACATCTTTTTAGGTATTCTTCAATTTGTGTGAAGTATCTTTAACAATAGTTTTTTTTTTTTTTTTGCTAACATGTAATTCACGTGCCATATATTATCTCCTTCTACAGTATACAATTTAGTGCTTTGAAAGTGAATTGTACAATCATAGATTTTCCAAGCCTAATTTTCCCTTGCATTTCTTCAAATAGAAATGGTGTAAATTTTAGAACAGACATTAAAATAGATATAAAATTCCCTTACAATAATTTGTCCAGCATACATCCTCTATTGTGTGTCTTATCAAAATTCGTTTTTGGGGATTATTTCCAATGTCTCACACAGACTAATCAAGTGCACTGTCAGTGAACTACATTCTATGTCCAAATAAGTTTTTTAATTCTCTTTAATACATACATAGAAGTGTAATGGCTGAATCATATACAATTCTCTTTGACCTTTTGAAGACTTGAAAACTTGCTTGTTAAAATGATTGCAGTATTATACAAATCAATCTAGTATGTGGAGTATATCAATTTCTCCACAAATGCATTACTATATTTTGCGTCATCTTTTTATATTATGGTCATACTAGTGAGTTTTCATTTTATTTTTTTCTTAGAAACTAAAGAGGAGCTTATTTCATATGCTCCTCCTATTGACTATTAATTTACATATGTTCTTTAAAGAAATATCCTGTTTGGGAAAAAAAATATATAGAATTAGAAGATATAAAAGTACTTAAGACTCAGTATCATTGTAGCATTAACATTGTTCCATTAACAAATATGTGCCCTCTATCTGTTGGGTATGTTTTCACTTCTTTCATAGAATTATAAAAGGTAATCAGTTGATATTAACCAGTACATTCTTCTTTCTTTAGCCACTAATTCTTTCCATGTCAAATTTTTAGAAACCTTTACTCATCCAATGTCATGAATTTTTACATTAATGTTTTATAGGTTTTTATATCTCACATTTAGTTTGATAATCATATTTTATTTTAAAATTTTGTACAAGGTTTGAGGAAGTAGTCTAAGCTCATTCTTTAAATCTAAAGAGGCAATAGTGCCAATACACCCATTTAAGATTCTATTTTTATTTAATAATGTCATGGCATCCTCTTCAAAATCTGTTGACAATAAAACTAAGAATTTATTTTTGATAAATCTGTTACATTCTTCTATGTGTCTGTTCTTATAGTAGACTACACATGGTAATAAGATTCATATCTAGTATGAGGGCTCAAGCTACATCATTTTACAAAATTGTTCTGACTGACCTGTATTCCTTGAATTTACATACAAGTTTATTGAGCAGGTGGACCACTATTTAACAGAGTTATCTAGATGTTTGATAGTCACTCATATTTGGCACTTTGTGAAAACACACGATCCCAGATATTACATATAGTAAAATGTCTTAAGAGAATGCTTGAAACAACTAAAATTAATTTAGGAATGAGTTAAAATTTAGATAACACTATAGCACAATAAACCTGAATGATGACTTGAGCTGTACTACAGAGGAGAGTGAGAGGGGATAGAATAGAATGATGGACCACATACGAGCTATATGTCATTGGTTTTGTGTTTCAAAAAACAGAAAGTCTTCAGAGAAGAGGAGGAGGAAAATAATTAAAGTGTCCTGAATCAAGTTTCTTTTTAATCCACCTAATAGTGTGGACTGAGTCAGAGAAGATGGGAAAAAATACAATAGAAAATAATGCATTGTATAGACTTGTTACAATGTAAAGAAATTGCAATAAGAATGTGATAATTAATTACCAAAGAAATAAGAGAAAGAATAGGTAAAATCTAAAGGCAAAAAGAATGAAGAGAGAAAAGAACCAAAGTAAAACCTTTATCAACAAACGCAAGAGTTTGGAAGTGGAAATATTCTAAGTAACAATAAAATTTGCTAACATGGATAGAATATGGATCACATTGTAGAATATATAATTTTGAAAAAAACATACTAGGAATGAAAATTTAAAAGTCATAATTTAAAGCACTATTTACATTATAACTGCACAGTATAGTTCAGAGGTAAAAACTTGGTTTAGCATATGTGAAACAATGCTATCCCAAGTGATATCCCAAGCATTACAAAATATTCACATATCATCATACACACACAAAAACCACATAAACACACACACATACCACATACACACATTTGGATTATTATTATCATATTAAACAAAAGAAATTACCACAAATAGTAAAAGTAATTTAATATAGGAAATTATAATATTGCTTGTACTATTTAAAAGTTTAGTAGAAATAAAATAGTTACAATATACTTGGATTCTTATAGATTAAGTTAATTGAAAAATAAGAAATTGAAGACATGAGAACCTTTGCAAACAAGTTTTAAATAATGAACATTTTGAAGAGTTTATCCTTTTATTTTGACAAAATATTGATGCTACTGGTGATAACCAGCTGCTCTATATCTCACTAGGGATGGCCATATCTCTAATAATTTCAGTCTGGATATTTTTATAATGAGGTCTCAGTTTCTTAAGCTCTCCTGAATTACAAACCCTATTCACAGTTACTACCATAGCTAGAAAATGGAAGCTACAAATCACCTTGCCCAGCTCAAACTTTTTTTTATTAATTCAAGTACAAATATTTACAAAAAAAAGTAACCAGGTTATGAAGATTTTCTTAATAAAGTATGTGCTTCTTGGAAATATAGTAAGTATTTGTTACCTGGAAAATATGTTTAGAACTATAAGAAAATAAATTTATTTAAATTCACCTACCATATATAAATTAAGGAAATAATTTTAGATATTCACATGTTAAATATTTTAAAAGCAAAATATATGTGTCTGAATAATTTACATGTGTTAAAAATCATGCAAAATTAAATTAACAAACTTACAACTATGAAAAAAGAATTACCCTAAAGAAACAAAGGAAGTTCAAAATTTGAAATTCAGAAAATAAAATGAATTGTACTGTTTAGTTGACCTAAATAACTGCAAACCATCTGTATATCAATTTTAAAATGAAAGTACATGAACAAAGAAAACAAAAGTACAGTAGTTGTTTGAGTGTAGAAATAAAACCCAGGGAGGGGATAACAATGTTCCTTCCATAAGAAATGTACTCATTACCTTATGTAACTGTAACCCCTCTGTACATTACCTTCACAGTAAATTAAATTGAAATTAAAAATGAAACAAATAATATACCAATTAAGAATTCTTAAAAGCCATTGGTTAAACACTTTGTAAAATCTGCCCCCAGTACACAAACGATATACTTTGATGATAATATTTAAATACATAAATTTCAGCAGAGCAGCAAAAAGTTTAAAAACTGTTACAAAGTAAATAAGTCAGAATATAAGACTATAATAATAATAGATGATTATTTTTAATTTTAATTTTAATTTTTACTGTGAAAATACTGTACAGAGGGATTACAATTATATGGGAAAAATAATGAGTACATTTCTATCAAGCATAGTAGCCTCCTCCTTTGTTTCCCCTTCCAATCCTCTCCCAGTCTCCCCACCCAATCTTCCTCATCGCCCACCAAAGTTGTTAATTCGTTTTTCCATATAACGACTTGTACATCTCATTGTTGAAATGGATTCACAAGTATACCTATTTAAATGATTTGTTTTTCCCTTCCCCACCACAAATTATACCAACCTCAAATACAGTGAAAGCAGGGGTTATGCTATTGGGGAGGGACATACAAAGAAACAAAGAAATAATCTTATAAATGTGTTAGAAACAATCACCTGAAAGAAAAAGAAAACATTGAAATATGTATCTTGGTGTTCATTTCCCTAACATCAACTTACCTGAACTTTTCTGCTTGAATCAGACACATAATAGTTATTGCAAATAAGGGAAACCATGGGTCCTAAGTTACTTTGGGCCTGGATTACTTCAGTTAATATAATTTTTTCCAAGTCTTTCCATTTCCTAACAAATGGTGCAATATCATTCTTTCTGACGGAGGCATAGAATTCCATTGTGTATATATACCACATTTTCTTGATCCATGCATCCACAGAGCGGCATCTGGGTTGGTTCCATATTTTAGCTAGGGTAAATAAGTCTGCAATAAACATAGTCGTTCTGGTAGCTTAAGTGTTGTCTTGTTTGTGAACATTTGGGTAAATGCCCAAAAGTGGGATTGCTAGGTCATAGGGGAGCTCTATGTGGAGTCTTTTGAGGAACCTCCATACTGCTTTCCAAAGTGGTTGAACAAGTTTACACTCCCACCAACAATGCAGTAAGGTTCCCTTCTGTCCACATCCCCTCCAGCATCTGTTGTTATTAGAGTAATTGATTATAGCCATTCTAACTGGGGTGAGGCAGTATCTCAATGTTGTTTTTATTTGCATTACTTTTATGGCTAGAGAGGTTGAGCATTTCTTCATATGTCTATTGGAAATCCTTCTTTCCACTTCTGAGAAATTTCTCTGTAAGTCTTTAGCCCACTTATTTATTGGGCACTTGTTTCTTTGAAAATTTGTTGTTGGGGAATTTAATTTTTTGAGTTCCAAGTATATTTTAGATATGAGACCCTTGTCTGTTATATGGCTAGTGAAGATCTTCTCCCAATCCGTGGGCTTTCTATTGATCTTGCTAGCTATGTCCTTTGCCATGCAGAAAATCTGCAATTTCATGCAATCCCATTTGTCCAACCTTTCTTTGATGTGTTGTGTTTCTGGGTCTATATAAAAAAATTCCAGCCTGTGCCATGGAGACCTGGGGTTTCTCCTGTTCCATCCTGTAATGTTTTAAGAGTGGCTACTTTGACTCTGAGGTCTTTGATACATTTGGAGTTAATTCTGGTGCAGGGTGATATATAAGTATCTAGATTTAGTTTTCTAGAAGTGATGAACCTATTTTGCTAGCAGCATTTACTGAAGAGGCTGACTTTATTCCATTCTATTTTTTTAGCTCCCTTATCGAAGATTAAATGGGTATAGGTCGGTAGGTTCATTTCAGGGTTTTCAATTGTATTACATTGGTCCTGAGGTCTGTTCTTGTGGCAGTACCAAGCTGTTTTTGATATTATGGCTTTGTAGTAGAGTTTGAAATTTGGTACTGATATTCCTCCAGCACTGTTCATTCTGTTAAGGATCGTTTTAGATATTACGGGGACTTTTATTGTTCCATATACATTTTTGGATTGCCGCTTTTATTTCCTTGAAGAATGAGGATGGAATATTGATAGGTATCGCATTGGATTTGAAGATAGCCTTGTGAAGTATCGCCATTTTGACGACGTTGATCTTTCCAATCCAAGAGCATGAGAGTTATTGCCACTTTTTTTTGATAAGGCAAAGTTCTTTGATTATTTAATCTCAAAATTAAATAATGACATTACAATTCCATATTTGATTAAATAATTCTTATAAAACTCTTAGCTACTTTAAATGCTCAGGTATTTTTTTTTATTTTAATTTTTTGTGAACATACTGTACAGAGGGGTTACAATTACATGGGCAAGATAATGAGTAAATTTCATATCAAGCATTGCTGCCTCCTCCTTTGTTTACCTTTCACATCACTTACCAGCCACCCCCCGCGCTCCCACCCAATGCCCCCCGCCCCCGCACCAAAGTTGTAAAGTTCGTTTTTGACATGACAACTTGTACTTCTCATAGTTTCATCGGGTCCACCTGTATCCTTAAACGACTTGTTTTTCCCCATCTCCTCCACAAATTATACCGAAATCAAATATAGTGAAAGCAGGGGTTATACCGTGGGGGAGGGACATACAAAGCTACAGTGAAATAATCTTATAAATGAGTTAGAAAAACATGCACGAAAGAAAAAAAAACATTTAAATACATATTTAAGGGTTCATTTTCCTAACATCACATTATCTGACCTTTCTGCTTGTCTCATACATATACTAGATATTGCAAATAAGGGAAAGCATGGGACTTATTTTTCTTTGGGCTTGGATTACTTCATGTAATATATTTTTTTCCAAGCCTTTCCATTTCCTAACAAATGGGGAAATGTCATTTTTTCTGATGGAGGCATAGAATTCCATTGTGTATATATACCACCTTTTCTTGATCCATTCATCTACTGAGGGGCATCTGGGTTGGTTCCAGAACTTAGCTATGGTAAATAATGCTGCAATAAACATAGTTGTGCTGGTAGCTTTAGTGTGTTCTTGTTTGTAAACATTTGGGTAAATGCCCAAAAGTGGGATTGCTGGGTCATAGGGGAGCTCTATGTGAAGTCTTTTCAGGAACATCTATACTGCTTTCCAAAGTGGTTGAACAAGTTTACTCTCCCACCAACAATGAAGTAAGGTTCCTTTCTGTCCACATCCCCTCCAGGATCTGTTGTTTTTAGAGTTCTTGGTTATAGCCATTCTAACTGGGGTGAGGTGGTACCTCAATGTTGTTTTGATTTGCATTTCTTTTATGGCTAGGGAGGTGAGCATTTCTTCATGTGTCTATTGGCCATCCTTCTCTCTTCTTCAGAGAAGTTTCTCTTTAAGTCTTTCGCCCACTTATTTATTGGGCAGTTGTTTCTTTGAGGATTTGTTGTTGGGGGGTTTAATTTTTTGAGTTCCAAGTATATTTTAGATATGAGACCCTTGTCCGTTACATGGCTAGTGAAGATCTTCTCCCAATCTGTGGGCTTTCTATTGATCTTGCTAGCTATGTCCTTTGCCATGTAGAAGCTCTGCAACTTCATGCAATCCCATTTATCCAATCTTTCTTTGATTTGTTGTGTTTCCAGTCTCTATTAAGAAAATTTCGGCCAGAGCCAAGGAGGCCTAGAGATTCTCCTATTTCGTCCTGTAATGTTTTCTTAGTGTCTGCTTTGACTCTGAGGTCTTTGATCCATTTGGAGTTGATTCTGGTGCAGGGTGACATATAAGGATCTAGTTTAGTTTTCTCCAAGTAGTTAACCAATTTTGCCAGCACCATTTACTGAAGAGGCTGTCTTTCTTCCATTCTATTATTTTAGCTTCCTTATCCAAGATTAGGTGGCATAGGTCTGTAGGTTCATTTCTGGGTTTTCAGTTCTATTCCATTGGTCCTGAGGTCTATTCTTATGCCAGTACCAAGCTGTTTTGATTACTATAGCTTTATAGTAGAGCTTGAAATTTGGTATTGATATTCCTCCAGCAGTATTCTTTCCGTTGAGGAGCGTTTTTGCTATTCGGGGTCTTTTATTGTTCCACATGAATTTTTGGATTGCCTCTTCTATTTCCTTGAAGAATGAGGTTGGAATTTTGATAGGTATCGCATTGAATTTGTTGATAGCCTTGGGAAGTATTGCTATTTTCACGATGTTAATCTTTCCAATCCAGGAGCATGGGAGGTTTTGCCATTTTCTAAGTTCTGTTTTCATTTTCTTTTTCAAGATTTTAAGTTTTCACCATGGACATCCTTCACTTCATTGGTTAAGTTAATTCCTAGATATTTTATATTTTGAGGGGCTATTACAAATGGAGTTAATTTCCTAATTTCAGACACACTTTTCTAATTGTTGGCATACAGAAAAGCCATTGATTTGGGGGGGTTAATTTTATAACCTGCTACTTTGTCAAAGGTTTGAATCAGCTTCAGTAATTTGGGAGTGGAGTCTACGGCATTCTTTAAATACAAGATCATGTTATCTGCAAAGAGGGAGAGTTTTATTTCTTCTTTCCCTATTCAGATCACCTTTATGTTTACATCTTGTCTTATTGCTGTAGCTAGACATTCTAATACCAGAATGAACAGAAGTGGAGAGAGTGGACATCCTTGTCTTGTTCCTCAGTAAAGAGGAAATGGCTTTAGTTTTTCACCATTAAGTATAAGGCTGGCTGTAGGTTTGTCATATCCAGCCTTTACTGTATTGAGGAATGTTCCATGGATTCCTAATTTTTCCAAAACCTTCATCATAAAGGGGTCTTGGATCTTGTTGGACCCTTTTTCTGCATCTATTGAGATAACCATGTGGTTCTTATCCTTGCTCCTGTTGATGTGATGAATAATATTAATTGATTTCCATATATTGAACCAGCTTTGCATCCCTGCAATGAATCCTGTTTGATCTCGGTGTATGATTTTTTGGATGAATTGTTGAAGTCGGTTGGCCAAAATTTTGTTGAGAAGTTTTGCATCAATGTTCATCAAAGAACTGGGTCTATAGTTCTCTTTCTTTGATGAGTCCCTGCCTAGTTTTGGGATGAGGGTTATTATGGCTTCATAGAATGTGTTCGGTAGTGAACTTTCTCATTCAATATCATTGAAGATTTGGAGGAGTATTGGTGTGAGCTCTGCTTTGAAGGCCTTGTAGAGTTCTGCTGTAAAACTATCTGGTCCTGGACTTTTCTTAGCTGGCAAGTGTCTTATTGCTGTTTCTATTTCAATACTTGATATGGACCTGTTAAGCTGGTTTAACTCATCTTCGTTTAGTTTTGGCATGTCAATATTTGCTAGGAAAAGGTCCATTTCTGTCAAGTTCTCAAACTTATTAGCATAAAGTTTTGAGAAATATTCCCTCATAATGTTCTGAATCTTGGTTTTTTTCGTGGTGATGTTTCCATTCTCTTCTCTAAGTTTATTTATTAGGATGTGTTCTTTTCTTTTTTTGATAAGATTTGCTAAGATTTGTCAATTTTGTTAATTTTTTCGAAGAACCAACCCTTTCTGTTGTTCATTCTTTCTATAGATTTTTTGGATTCTAATTCATTTAATTTTAATTATTTCTTTCCGTCTACTGGATTGGGGTTTTCTTGCTGCTCTTTTTCAAGTAGGTTCAGATGGCTCATTAAATTGTTAATTTCCGATCTCTCCAATTTGTTAATGTAGGAGCTCAGAGCTATAAACATGACTCTGAGTACTGCCTTTTCTGTTTCCCTGAGGAGCTGGTAATTTATGTGCTCATTTATGTTGAATAGCATGAACATTTGAATTTCCTTGCTAATCTCTTCCTTGACCCACTCATGATTCAGCAGTGTGCTGTTCAGCCTCCATGTTTTATCAGACATTCTTTGGTGGATTTTGGTTTTGAGTTCTAATTTTATTCCCTTGTGCTCCGCGAGAATGCAGGGTATAACGTCAATGTTTCTGAATTTGGACAAGTTTGCTTTGTTTTCTGAAATGTGGTCTATTTTAGAAAATGTTACATGAGGTGCTGAGAAAAACGTGTATTCTGATGCTGCTGGGTGAAATATTCAGTAGATGTCTGTTATATCTAGTTGATCTATGCAGTTGTATAGAACAGCGGTTTCTCTGTTGAGTTTTTGCCAAGTTGATCTATCTAGTGCGGAGATAGGTGTGTTAAAATCCCCAACAATTATTGTCTTTGGATCTATGTGTGATTTGTGGGAAAATACTGTTTCTTGGATAAATTTGGGTGCTCCGTTGTTTGGCAAATATATATTTAGAATTGTAATATCTGCCTGAAGGAGAGATCCCTTAATTAGTATTTAGCCACCTTCTTTATCTCTTCTCACAAATTTTAATTTGAAGTTTATTTTATCTGATATTAGTATTGCAACTCCCGTATGTTTATGGCTGCTGTTTACTTGGTAGATTTTGTTCCAGCCTTTAACATTGAAAATATGTTTGTTTTTATGGGCAAGATGTGACTCCTGAAGGCAGCATATAGAAGGACCTTGTTTTTTAATCCAACTAGACAGTCTATGCCGCTTAATTGGAGAGTTAAGTCCGTTAATGTTAAGATACAGGACTGAGAGGCATTTGGGAGTTCCTGTCATGTTATCCACTTTCTTGGGGGTTGCGAAAACTGGGTGCTTCCTATGGTTCTTGGATTCTCAGTTTGGGTGCAATTTCTTGATCTTTATTGTGTTCTTGTTGGTGTTCTATGTGTAGGACGTCTTTAAGAATCTTTTATAGGGCTGTTTTGGTGGAGATGTATTGTTTCAATTTTTCTTTGCTATGGAAGGCTTTTGTTTGGCCTTCAGTTATAAAGGAGAGTTTAGCTGAGTACAGAATTGTTGGTTGATAGTTGTTTGCTTTTAAGGCATGGCATACATCATTCCAGGCTCTTCTTGCGTTGATTGTCTCTGCTGAGAAATCTGAGGTGATTCTAATTGGTTTCCCTTTATAGGTGATTAATCTTTTCTCCTTGACAGCTTTAAGGATCTTTTCCTTGGTCTGAGTTGATCCTGTGTGGATTATAATGTGAGGGTGGTATGTCCTATTCTGGTCTGGTCTATTTGGGGTTCTAAAAGCTTCTTGTACTTGAATAGGCCTATCTTTTTGCATTTTTGGGAAGTTCTCTGCTAGGATCCTGTTAAACAAATTTCCTAGACCATTAACTTCTGTTTCTAGGTGCTCCTCTACACCCATTATCCTTAGATTAGGCTTTCTGATGGTGTCTTCCAAGTGTTGGATAGATCTCTCATATTTCTTGGATTTCTCTTGGATGGTTGTAAGTTCTTTCTCTACAATGTCTAGGCGGTCTTCAGTACCTGAGATTCGATCTTCTGCCTGGTTTAACCTGCTGTTGAGAATTTCTACTTTGTTTTTTATTTCTTTTCCTTCTAATTGGTCAGCTTTGATGGCTTCAAGTTCTTTGTTGAAGCTTTGCTTTAGATCTTGTATGAACTTCTTTACTTCCTTAATTTGGTGTTCAGTGTTTATTCTCAGATTGTTTATGGTTTCCTTGGACTCCCATTCCTTCTGTTGGGTTCCATTCAGCATTCCCTTTGTGGTCTCCCTGACTTTCTTCAGCTCTTTGTTAATGGATCCCATGAATGCCTTTAGTGATCTTTGTGTATTCTCATCCTGCTCTCTCAATTCCTGTATTACTCTTTGATTAACTTCCTCCCTTTCATGCCATTCTTGCAGTTCTCTTTGAGTGTTCTCAGCTTGCTCACACCATTCCTCCCTTTCTCTTTGAGTATTCTTAAGCTGCTCATGCAAATCCTGTATCAGTTTTTGAGTAGCTTCCTCACACTTATGATATTCCTATATAGACTTTAGGATTGCCTCCTCTCCTTCCCTATCACGCTCATAGAGAGTCCTTTGTATGTTTTCAATCTTTTCATTTATCATGTTTGCCAGCAGTGTTTGTAGAGCTATTAGGGAAATCTCCTCTGGATTATTCATTATCTCTTCTGTCCCCTGATTATCATGAGTGTGAGTTGAGGTACCCGTACTTGCCATTTTTCTTGTGTTTCTCTGGCTTACTCTGCCCATTTGGGATGAAATTAACAACAGTTTTGTGCTAGAACACTCTCTTTAGGCAAGCATTAACCAAAGTCTGTATTTGCACAGTCAATAGTCTGCAGGTACAGTCTAGTTCAACAGATACATCTATTCAACATCAAACAACTATATATTAATGGGCTACGAACTGCAAAGAAGAATTTGGTAAACTAGAAATTATTAGGTTTAGGAAGAGATGTGCGTAAAAAATAGTAGTAGAGTGATGTGGGAAGGCACAGGGAGAGTTAACTAAGTCCTAATCTCAAAGCAGGAAATAGGTTGGATAGGATGTAAGTGGAGAGAGAGAAAGAAAAGAAAAGAAAAGGAACAAAAAGAGACCAGAAAAAACAGTAAGGTAAAAATTAGATATATTTTACAGAATTGAAAACAAACTATTCAGAGAACAACATGAATATAATGAGAGAAGGGGAGGGATATAAAGGACATGTGAAAAACTTAAAAACAAAATACTTAAAATATTATAAAGCTATAAAGATATCGTACTGCTATTAAGGAATTTAAGTCTAAGAGGTTTTGAATTGAGTAATAAATTTGTGGATTAAGTGTGTATACAATTGGGGATAAGGTCTAATAATCGAATACGGGTTTATCTGAGGATGTGCAGAGCAGCAATTAACTCACATAAAGAAGAACGAAAGAGAAGAAAAGGTGAAAAGGATAAAAATGTAAGAAAAAAGATCAGAAGGTCAGTAGAGCTAAACAAAAAACAAAACAAAACAAAAACAGAAACATAAAAAAGAAAGAAAAACGCACACACACTTATACCCCTAAAATAAAATTTTAAGAGGAAAAAAAATTACTAGAAAACAATTTTTTTCTAAAAAGGTAAAAATTAAAGAATAAAATTTTTTTTTTAGAAAACAAAATTATAAAAGGTACAAAAAAAAGTTCTTTGATTTTTTTGGGAGGGGTGGGAAAAATCCTGTGTCTCCCTTGTGTCCATAACCAGCCTCTTGTTGTAGGCTCTGGTCTGCTTGTGTTCCTGTGGCTTGGTTGGTTACTTAAGTCAGTTTCTTTGAACAGGCAGAAAAATGCTCTGTGATCCTCCTCCCAGGTTAGTTCAATGGGAGGGAGATCTGCTTTGAGTATCACCAAAGAGGAAGATGGCTTTTTTCTCAAGTTTGGAGATGCTGCGATGAGGCTAGGTTCTGGGTAGAGTTGAGGCCTTTCAGCAAACAGTAGCTTTTCCTGGGGGCTGGTTTGTGAGAAACTCATGGATCCCAGCCTGGAGCCACTCTCACGGTTTCTGTTTACTGAATTTCAATTGATTGTCGATGCTGCTAAAGGGAGGGGCAGCCTCTGGCTCTGATTACCCAGTGAAGAAAGCCACTCCTGGGGCTGGCGCCCGAGCTGGGTGACTTTTCCCTGGGTAGAGCTGAGTCTGGTAGGCCAAGTTAGGCTCTTGTGACCTGCTAGATGACTCTAGATTTATTCCAAGGCCTGAGTTGGAGCTAGCAGCTCTGCTGAGCTTTGTCAGTATCCAAGATGGAGATTTCCATTACTGGGGGTGGTGGAGGGCTGGCCTTCCCTCCTCTGCTCCCTGAGAAGGAGTGAGGACATTAGGCTTCTACTGACGCCGAGTCTTGGTTCCTGGGTCGTCTCTGGTCTGCAAACTGCAGGATGAAGATTTCTTCTTGTTGGTTCTTGCTGGTGTTGAGTAGATTCTGCTCACCTGCCGGGTCTGGCTCCTTCGTCCCGGACTCTCTGTGATTCAGGTATGGTGGCTGCAGTTTCTGCCGCCACCCTTGGGATTTCTTTAGATGATGTACAGTCAGATGCCTTTTCTTGAGGATACGAAAGTGAGGGATACAATTGTAAATGTGGGGTTAGAAATGCAGCTAAGTGATAAAGAGCTCGCTCAGCATGCATGAATACCAGGGTTTTAAACCTCAGTGACACATACTCAGAAAAAGCAGAAGCTGTGGTGTGGGTCAAGTGCCTAGCCTTGAGAATAAGAAGCTCAGAGACAGTACCAAGGCCCTAAGATCAAGCCCCAGGACTGTCAAAAACAATAGGCCAGATGCCAGTGCTCACACCTGGAATGCTAGCTTCTCAGGAGGCTGAGAGCTGAAGACCACTGTTCAAAGACAGCCTAGGCAAGGAAAGCCTATTAGACTCTTATATCCAGTGAACCACCAAAAACCCATGTAGCACTGTGGCTCAAGTGGTATAGTGTTCGCCTTGAGCTGATGGGTTCAGGGACAGTGCCACACTTGAGTTCGAGACACACAATTGGAAAAAAGTGAGGCTTAATCAAAGAAATTTTCCTATTTGCTAATTATGAGAACATTCTTTGGAAAATGAACACTGATGGACACCAGAATAGAACTAGAGCTGCAGGCTCAAGTGTAGCAGAACCATATGCCCAGCCTCTCAGACTCTAGCATTGTAACCTTGTGTCCTACTGGGTTCTGAAAGGTCCAATGTTGAAAGGCTTAATATGTTCCTCAAACCCTTTGTGATAAGCAGTTGACTTGTATTGTCAATGTCATTGCAATTCTGAACCAAGCCGAACACCAGTAGCTCAGTCCCGTCACCCTAGCTCAGGAGACTGAGGTGCCAGGATCACAGGGTGAAGCCAGCGAGGGCAGAAAAGTCTATGACACTAAGATTTCCACTTATGAAAGGTCAGATGTTCAAGAGCTTCCTTAGTTTCCTTTGGTGATGAGAAGTACTTGTACTCTAAATGTTCTTAGAGTTCTTGAGCTCTTAGAGTTCTTAGAGTTCTTGAAGCAGGAAAGAAACATTATTGACCTATCCTGGGTTCAAATGAAGTTCTCAGGACCCAAACCCTAGCCATGTTTGCAGGAAGAACTGCAGTGTAACACTGTAATTGAAGGCAGAAAACAGTTTCAAAGCCAAGCTAGATGAAGAGAGTAGGCCTACAGGATTAGGAGGCAGAATGTACACACTCATCAGGGAAGGGAGGTGCAAAATCACTTCATTCATTCCAGGAACAGCCACCAATGGGGGGAAACCTGAAACAATTGTTAGAGTTAAACTAGGGTAAGGCTTTTCTCTGCCTCTTCAAACAATGACTAATTAACCTTCCTCCCTCAGGTGAAGGGAACCCCAGCCTACCTTTAATTTACCAATAGAGAGCCAGTTTAGTGGGTAAGAGGGGAGGAACAGAGTAGAAAAACGCTGCTCTCTGGTCTTAAGGAGTGGGTTTTTCACTCTCCATCTGTCAGATTTGAAGGCCATTCTTCTATCTCTGCCAGTCCTTTCTCCTTCCTTCATTCTCCACTTCATTAATTCAAATCTCCAATCCCTGAGTTAGAACCTAGGTCTGCCTGTTTGACTCTGGGGCCGTTGGCTGCCTGAGAAGTGGAAAAGAGACAGTCTTCCTGCCCTGTGGTCGTGTGAAGGCAATGCTGGTGTCCTGGCACACTGCAGAAGGCCTCATGACTGGGAATTGTTCCCCTCTTTCCTCTTGACATCCAAGACCAGATTCATCTATCATCTTTCTATCTATCTATTGAATCTATCTATGGATCTATGTATTTGTGTATGTATGTATGTATGTATGTATGTGCCTATATCTATCTACCCACCTATCTAGATATCTCTTTGCCAGTTCTTGGGTTGAAATAAAAGCCAGGACATTAGTCTCTAGCACTCTACTACTTGAGCCACAGCACCTATTCTGACTTTTTTTGTGTATGTGCTCCCAAGGAATCGTACCCAAGGCTTCTTGCATGCTAGGCAAGCACTCTCTCAGTAATCCACATTCCCAGCGTCCTCATCTTTTCCTTAATGGTAGTTTTTACATAAGTATGCTCCCATTTTACGTCCCCAAGTTTAATTTTCTGAGTACTGGTTACTTCTATGAAACCTGATCTTTTCTTCCCCTGTCTGATTTGTGACTATTCTTGCATTGGTCCCATAATAAAATGTAAATAAAGGCTGCTGAGAGCTTCAGGATGCATCATATAAGGACACATGCCTGGAACCCTGGAAGAGAAAAGCTATGGGCCTGAAATTAAGACAATGATGCGGTATGTGCAAGGAGTATATCTGAAAAATAATCCAGTAAATAACAGGAGAAGAATTGCATATGGTCTGTTTGCACTCAGGGAGGTAATATACACACATAACTGCATCGGGCAGTGATACATAAACTTGGCCTTCTCTTCTTGAAAATTTTTTGTGGCCATCCCAGGGCTTGAAATCAGGGCCCAATGCATTCCAGAGCTGTTTTTCACAAGGCTGAGGCTTTACCACCACCACAGATACACTTCCACCCATCTGGTCATTAATTGGACATAAGCGCCTCCCAGGCTTTCCTGCCTGATCTAGCCTCTGTCTCCTGCTCAGCTTTCTCTCTCAAAGCTGGAGCTCTACCCTCTGGGCCATTGCTCCACTTCTGGTTTTCTGGTGGTTTATTGGAGTTAAGAGTCTCACAGACTTCCTGCTCAGGCTGACTTTGAACGGCGATCTCCCAAAAGGCTTCAAGGTGCTTTCCTTAGGGATTCACCGAGTAGCCCCTCCACACAAGCCCTTAATCTAAATTTTAAGAGGCACTAGAGAAAAAGAGATACATGAAGATGCTTCTAGTGTGTTCTAGATACTTAAGGTTAGAGACACACAACACTCATAATTATTAGATCATTTTATAGGCAAAAGGTGCAATGTAGACAGTATGAGGATTGCTCCAGCTATCGGTCCTCTCATCCTGAGACAGTAAATTCACTGCAGCTCAATGCTAAGTGACAGGGCTATCATGTCCTGTGGACATTTGCTGCCAAATCCTGTGATACTCACTTCTCAATTTTGGCTTCAAACCTGTGACCAGAGAAGATGAGGAGAGAAAATCCTTCTCAGTGAAAGCAGCTATAAAGAATAATGGGTAGTTAATTTATAAATTCAAGCCATTGGAATGACCCTGTTAAGAAGTCAGATTGTCTAGATTAAAAAATGAAGAAGAAAAGAAAGAAGGTGCCAGCGGGACGGGCGCCGGTGGCTCACGCCTGTAATCCTAGCTACTCAAGAGGCTGAGATCTGAGGATCGAGGGTCAAAGCCAGCCCGGGCAGGAGAGACCGTGAGACTCCGCTCTCCAATAAACCACCAGAAAACCGCAAGTGGCGCTGTAGCTCAAGTGGTAGAGCACTCGCCTTGAGCTGAAGAGCTGAGGGACAGCGCCCAGGCCCGAGTTCAACCCCCACAGCAGACAAAAAAAAAAAAAAAAAGAAGGTGCCAGCGGCTTCTCACTTTAATACCAGCTCTTCAGCAGCTGAGATGTAGAGAGTTTGAATCCAGCCAGCATAGGAAAGTCCATGACACTGTTATTTCTAAGATATCACAGAAAAACCCAGAGGTGGGGCTGTAATTCAAGGTTAATGCACTACCCTTGAGCCAAAGGAGCTCAGGGACAATGCTCGGCTCATAGTTCAACCTCGGACATGCCACCTCAAAAAGAGCCTGTACTTCCATGTGTTTGGGTATGTATGGATGTATTCCTATAGGTGAATTTCCAGAGTAGCTATGATGAACATCACCAAGCTAGGAAATTTTTATTCAAGAAAATGATTTCATAACAGAGACTGCTTTCATGTAAGTGCATGTTCCAGGGCTCCCTTCACTGTTCTCAGTGTAGCCTGAGGATTTCTCTGCATCCTAGGCCTGTTGAAAGAAGTCTCTCTCATTGTCTGGACAGGCAGACAAAAGCCTCACTCCTGTACAGCTGTGTAACAAACATCTCTATCCAGGTCAGATAGGGAGAATGATTTTGGGCGGGCTCTAAAAGTCAGGAGAAAAAGGTCTCTTTGTACCCAAAACTATCTCTCTCCCCAGTGCTCTGGTTTGACAGGAAGTCTTCATTTGTGCCACCTCCTGTGGCAGGCCAAGTTCTGTGCACTTATCCTGCCTTTGGAGACTATATTCCAGTATTTAGATACAGTGCTCAATATAATTCAGGATACGTTCTGGCAGACAACCAGGGCACTGAACCTCACGAAATGTTTCATTGAGGGCGATGATGGGCATATGATGCCTCCCTTAGGTTTCTAGAAGCTTGGAAAATCTAAGCACGTATCTGATATCACAAAGCTTCCTGTCATTTAGGGCTGGTGAATCTCATCAGGTTTTGAAACTTTTGACCTCTCCCAGTTGGTCCTGGGTGGCTAGGTTTGAGGGATGAACACAGGGCTGGGGTGCTGACCATGAGCTCAGTGAAGAAACCCACTGCTTTACCATTTTGTGTAACAGCATCACTTCTAGTCTGTGTGTGTGTGTGTGTGTGCTTGCACATGTGCTCTGGTTCAAATACCATTCCTGGAAGTTGAATTCAGAACCTGAGCTCTGTACCTGAGCACTGTAACTAGTTTCTCTTGTACAAGGATAGCCCTCTTCCACCCCTCTTCCACTTGAGCCAGAGCCACTTCAGGCATTTTTTTTTTTTTTTTTTAGTGATGTGGTCCTGAGAAATCAAACCCAGGGTTTTATATATGAAAAGAACTCTACTCCAAAGGCATATTCCCAGCCCTCTACTTCAGGTTTGTTAGTTTGTTTCTGTCTTTTTGTTGTTGTTGTAGGAGTTGAAGTCTGGGCCTGGGTGCTGTCTCTGAGTTCTTCAGCTCAAGTCTTATGCTCTACCATTTGAGCCAAAGTACCATTTCAGTTTTTCTGGTGGTCCATCGTTGCTTAGTGTCTCAAGGACTTTCCTGCTCAGGCTAGCTTTGAACCATGATCCTCAGATCTCATCCTCCTGAGTAGCTAGTATGACCTCCATGAGCGACAAGCACCCAGCTTCAACTTCAGGTTACTTAGTGGTGAATTGGAGATGATAGTCTCATGGGACCTTTTGTGTCTGAGATAGTTTGGAACCCAGATCCTCAGATCTCAGCTTCCTGAGCAGGCAGGATGACAACCTCAGCTACTGACCCCTAGGTGGCACTCTGCTGCAAGAGGGTCCTTGGCTCCACGTGGTGGAGTGCTAGCCCAAGTGGTAAGGGGCAGCACTCAGGCCCCTAGTTCAAGGTTCATGACTGAGAAAAAACAAAACAAAAAAATTGAAGAGACAACTCATTACTTTTCAGTAATACATAATTTTTTCTCTGACATGGGGACATATCTGAGCCTCAATATTATTGTCTGCATAATCATCTCAGTTGTGGAGCTCTTACAAGGACCTGATGAAAGAATGCACCCTGTGAAGAACACAGCACATGGCACTCTTTGCATGACTCAGCACACAGCATCCTGTGAAAGACTCAGCACCAGCACCCAATGCAGGACTCAGCACACTGCACTTTGTGAAGGACTCAGCACATAGCACCATGTGCAGGACTCAGCACAGAGCACCTTATGAAGGACTCAGCACATAGCTCTATTCAACAAGCTGCCATTAGAATTAGGGTGCTCTCATCAGTATCACCATTCTTTGAGGAACATTTCACAAACCACACAAGTTCACATCTAATGGTTATTGGGGTGTTGTTTTTCTTGTTGGGGGGGGGTTAGCCATGGGGCTTGAACTCCAAGCATAGGGTACTGTTCTAATACCATTTGCTCAAGGTTAGAACTCTACCACTTCAAGCCATATTTCAAAGAGTCTAGCAGACTTCTTGCCAAGTTTTAAACCCACCGAGTAGCCGGGATGTTGGTGGTAAGCCAGGGTAAACCAGGATGACAGGGCTAACCCATGGAGCTGGGTTGCAACAGTTTACATCTGGCCAAGTCAGGTTAGGTGGCAGCTGTCAGCACCAGACTACTAGCTTTCTCTGTGATGAGGTCCTGTCTTTCTCTAGTTGCAGTTGAACATTCTACCTTTTTGTGGCATCAGTCCTGGGGCTTGAGTAAGGGCTTTGACACTGTCCCTAAGCATTTGTGCTCCAGGCTAGCACTCAATTGATTGAAAGATATCAGAATGCCGCTGACTGGCTCTTTCGGGAAGACGGAGGACACCTAGTGGAGATAACTGGAACAGTTGGGAAGATGGCAAACAGACAACTCACACACAAGAGGAGTGAATGCTGAGTGCGATTTATTGCAGAGGATAACAAGCTTTTATAGATGAAGGTCTCCATGAAAAAGGGCAAAAGGTTACATAATCTTGCTGCAAGGCTTTGTTCTTGGGTGGTTACCAGCTGGTCGCCTGATCTTGTATTTTGTATGACGAGCTATGATGATAGGCCCTTGTTTCAGGCGTTTCCTCTATTTTTAAGAAATACAATTGGTTTCGAGATGTTTATCACCTATTAACCATTAACCAGAGCATATGGGCACGGTGCTGGACAGAAAGGCATGAACTCTAGTACTTTATTGTTACTTTTGTTGAGTTTTGTACTTTATGCATTTCAAATCTTTTCTAAGCAATTGTGCTTCTTTGCCATTCTTTTAGAGGGTCCCCAATTTGTGGCCAAAACTCATAATATTCAGTATACTTAGTTAAATTTGGCCATATATCAAATTCAAGCTCATAGTGTCTTCTCTGTAACCCTTTCACATAATCGTTTACTCTTCTCCATAGAGTACTTAACTGTCTCATAAGATCTTTTTTATTTCTTCTTTGATAGTAAGCACCAAGGAGGCCTAGATCTACCAAGTCTCTCAGTAAATGGAAGAGAGTAATAGGAAGTTTTTTTTCTTAAGTAGTTTACCCAACGGTTGCCATCCTTATCATACACACCTGTAAAAGGCTATGGATCTGGGGGAAGTCTTTAGGGTCCTCTAGATAATGGAGGATCTTACCATTTTCCTCTGAAAAGCCATTTCCACCTTCCATCTACCAACCTTTTAGGAATCTTATTTAGCTTTTGGTCTAAATATCCCTCTACATCGTTCTTATCTACAGGATATCTATATGGGTCTATTGTATATGCTTCAGGATTAAAGGGAAGTCTCCAATATCCATATACACTTTCTGCTCTAGCCGTGCCTACAGCTTCTTGTAAATCTCTTACAAACAATTCCTTCTGCTGAAGTGACGTCATGAAACCCCCAATACTTTTATATTTACTTATGACTTGTCTAATAGCCTCCATAAGAGGGGCTTTCAGGGTAGCACTTAACTCTGGTGAGTTAGTCATATTCTCAGGACACTCATCGGATGGTGGGGTCGTCATCACTTCCAAGAAAGAGCCCTGAATAAGGGAACGTTGAACATGAGAAAGTAGAACAAGCAGCAGGAACAGTAAAAGATTAATAGGCACTCCTATACAGCGAAGAAAAGAAAAACAGGACCAGGAACACATCTTTCCCAGGGGCTTGCAAGCCTTTCCAGGAGGTAGGCCTCTTTGAAGCCCCATTCTCTGAGGTAGACTTCTATGAAGTCCCATTCTCAGAGGTAAGCTTCTGTGAGGCCCCATTCTCAGATCTGATAGCAGGTGTTCCATGCTAAGCAGACTCCACTGGAGTAGGCGTGGCAGCAGAACTTATGAGTTTTCTGTTTATATCACACTGAGGTATCGAACCCAGGGCTTCGTGCTTACTAGGCGAGCACTCAACCACCAGGCCCCAAGAGTGAATGAGGCATAGATAGAGATTGGTGTATATAAATATTATATACATAAAAAGATGTCTGTCTATTATTAATTTATATATTAATTACTACCAATTATTAGGTATTAAATTATGTCTCCATTTAATGATGTGTCCCAGTAAACAATTAATAAAACATTAATTAAAATTACTCAATATCCTATTATTGTTTATCACATATGTACATACATCCATACATATAATAACATATTTTATAGAATGAGACAGATGTCTATATATTATTAAATTGTGCATTAGCTGTTATTACTAATAATTAGGTATTTATGTTTCCATGCAATTTTATTCTGTTAATGCTTAATAAAATATTAAACTTAATGCATATCCTCTAATTATTGTGTCTATTTTATCCTAGAATGATTCACTACTAATTCAATCTTTTTTTCATTTATTGTAGTGACAATTCTTCCACTTATGACATTTTTTCATTTATGACATCCTATTACATAGCTTATAAATTTGCATCTGAATTATACATCCTACATATAACCAAGTACTTTCAAAGAAAAAGAAAACATGTGTCACGCTTGGCTTCTCACTCCACAATTACATTTTTGGCAGTGCTGGGATCTAAACTCAGGGCCTAGATGGTTCAATTCATGGATGAGTGACTGTCAGCACAGCAGCCTCTAGCCAATTCAGCTGCCAGGCCTTTCCTAGACCCTGAGATCGAGCTCCAGATGTTGACCCCATGTGGAGCTTAGTATAGTTATTCATTTTATTTTTGTTTTATTCATTTATTTACCATTTATTTTATTGACTGATATTACGCATGAAATATTTATTACATTTATTACATAGGATATAGATTTGCCTATATATGAAACTTCACACCTGACACTCAGGACTTTCACAGAAAAGGAAAAAAAATAAGTCACCATGGGCTTCTTAATCCACGATTCAATTTTTGTGAGTGCTGGCAACTGAATTCACAGCCTACAAGACCCAATTCATGAATGGGTGAGTGTCAACACACCAGCCTGGGGCATATGGAGCTGACAAGCATTTCCAGCACCTGAGATCGAGCCCTAGGCATTGACAAAATAAGAACAGATTGACATGAAGATGGTAGTACACAAATAAATACAGATATTTATAGAGTGCCAGAGATGTCTATACATTCTTCAGTTACATAGACCACATTTCTACCAATTCTTGGGTATTTATTATGCCTCCATGTAATTAATATTATTGTTTTCATCCTTAATGAAATATTAATTAATTCAACCACTGTTTGGAAACTATTGCGTCCATGTAATTAATAGTATTCTTTGAATGTGTCAAAAAATACTCATTAAAATCCATTGGCCTCATAAAATCACTCTGTCTAATTGTACGGTAGTATTCAGAATCAACCAAATCCACCTTGCCATTCATAGTCTTCCATCAATATCCTCTGAATAAGAACGAGACTCTTAGGATTTCCCTCCATTTGTAGGGGACAGGAAGGGGCTTCTAACACAGGACCTATGTTGACCTGTTGGCCTATGGCTTTCCGGGTAGCCCGCCAGCCTTCAGCAATGCCAGGTTATCAACATTTTTCTGCCGTGTCATTCAGACACAGGATGGTCATCTTGCAAACCAAACAAATGTAAAACTGGCAGCCACCTGCAAGTTGCCAGTTGGTTTTTTTTTTTTTTTCTGTGTCGCATTAATTTATTTTTTCCTGTCAACATTTGGGGCCCAGGAGCCCAGGTTCAGCTGTGGGTCCAGGGGCTTCACCCCAGCCTAGAGTGATCAAAGCTGAGGCAGAATTACCATGACCTGAGTTCAAGCCCTGTGCTTGACAAAATAAATAGAAATAAATAAGTACATACATTGATACATTAAAAATATTTAAAATATTATGAGGCTCCTTGTCTTGGAATTCATGCCCATTTATCTGCCAGCCCTAGGATTTGAACTCAGGCTCTGGGTAAATATGCAGCACTGTGGGGGATGGGGAAGTTCACCGTGCTGGAAGACAAAAGGCAAGCCTGTTCCTAGGGCCTGAATTCAAGTCCTAACACTCTAAAGAATAATATGTGTATACATTTTAAATACATGATTTATATTTACATACAAGTTTACTGCATAATGTGATTACTGTAGTTATTCATATTATTTGTGTGAGAGGGATCTTCTCTGTTCTGCAGGCTGCTGCCCTTGTCAAGCTCTGCCTACCAGCTGATGTGTGTTCAGAAAGCACAAAGGGGAAAGGTCTGGCTTTTACCACCCAATTTCTGAAGGCTCTGATACACTACCCAGAGACCGGTGCTGTATCACACTCTGGAAGAGAGCACTCAAGGCTCAAGCAGTCTGGGGGCAACACATGGGACCATTTCTTTATGTGGGCTTGAACTGAGGATCTGGGACCTGTCCCTGAATTTTTGTGCTCAATGCTGGTGCTCTATCACTTGAACCACAGCTCCACTTCTAACTTTTTGGTGGTTCCATGGACAGTAGAGCCTCACTGGCTTTCCAGCTTATGGCTGGCTTAGAACTTTGATCCTTAGATCTCTGCCTCCCAAGTAGCCAGGATGTCAGGCACAAGCCTGAGCCAGAGGTGACAGGCACCAGAGCTTTTCTTTTGAGCTTCTGTTTATCTCATGTCAACTAGCAAGCCTTAGTTAAAATAGTCATTTACAGGGGATCAAGTTCCTCTCCTAGGTCAGTTAATCCAAGGAGATAAAGTGTTTTTGGAAAAGGCTACTCTGACTTGGCCTAGGTGAGTGTGTGTGTGAGAGTATGAGTTTCGGGGATACTTACCCCCATGTCTGCAGTGCCTCATCCTCCCAGTGGTGAGTAAATCCAGGATCCCCATCCCAAGGAGGAAAAGTAGGTGATGGTACTTAAGGTCATATCAAGAGGGATGATCTAAATACTATCCTGCAGCTCAAGCTGGGAGAGATAATAGACAGAAGGAGAGGTTTAGAGGAACATCAAGGGAAGACCCTTACCTTTGGATTCAAGTACCAGAGAGAAGATTGAATCCATCCTTTTTGGTAGTAACATAACAGGTGCCCACCATTCATTTATTTTATTTTTTGTGAGTCCTAGGGCTTGGGTTCAGGGCCTCGGTGTCATCCCTGAGCTTCTTTTACTCAAGGCTGAGGCTCTACCACTTGAGCCACAGCACCACATCTGGCTTTTTTTTCTGGTGGGGGGAGGTGATTTATGGGAGATAAGAATATCACAGACTCTTCTGCCTGGGCTGGCTCTGAGTCATGACCATCAGACCTCAGCCACCAGCACCTGTTCACCACCATCCATTTATAATCCTCTGGGGCCAGTCCCAGGGCACCCACACTGCACCCTGCATGTTTTGAGAAATCAGACATAGGCGGGTTTGATACTTCAACAGCCTACCTACCTTTGAGCATTTTTCTGGGTCAGTCTGATAGCGGCTTCTTTCTTATCCACAGCAATGACTTATCTCTGTCACAAGAACAAATGTCCCCCAGGAGGTGTCAGGCCTGGGGTCTTTCCTCTGCACACTGCCCCCTCTCCCCAAAATGACACAAAGTGAAAGTAGACATAGAGTGAATTCATTTTCTTATCATCAGGGTCTGGCCCAATATGTGGTGGTGAGGATCAGAGGCCCGGGATCGTGTTTTGTGGTTGGAAAACACGATCCCTCTTCATCCACTTTGGTTAGCAGAGAATAGTGGAGAAGGACGCAGCAGACGGACTGACAATGAATAGCCATCATGGTCTAGCCTGGGCACAGAGGGGGATACTTCAGGGAGCTAGTTCAACAGGCTGAGCAAGGCAGCTCCTGACCCACAGCCCACCTCCTGTGAGAGAGAGAGAGACAGACAGAGAAAGGGAGACAAAGAGAGAGAGAGAGACAGAGACAGAGACAGAGAGAGGAAGTTAAAAGTACACTTAAGCCATGTGCCGGTGGCACAGACCTATAATGGTAACTACAGAGGAGGCTGAGAAATGAGGATCATAGTTCATAGCCAGCACAGGCAGGAACATCTTTGAGACTCTTATCTCCAAAGAACCACCAGAAAACCTGGAGTAGTGCTGTGGTACAAGTGGTAGAACGCTAGACTTGATCTTAGGGGTTCAGGGACAGCACCCAGGCCCAGATTTCAAGCCCCTGACTGAAAAGAAGTGTACTTCCTACCACAAGAATTGGACTGATTAGCACCCATAGTCTTAGGGAGCATGGCAGAGAAGTCAGGCCGAGCTTCCTGTAAGCTGGGGGAAATGAGTAGGCCATCCAGCTTCTCCGTGCCTCGTTTTCCCCAGCTGCAAAACTGAACACAGTGAAGGATCCCTTTCCTCATGGGGGTAGAGTAAGGATGAAAGACAGCCATGTTTACTTTCATAATCCCATACCTGTTGCACGATAAATAACAGGCCCCTTCTGAGCCCTTTCCAGCTATCTTCTTGTCATATGCTCACAGAATTGTCAAGAACTGAGCATGGCGCAACATGTCTACCATCCCAACTGCAGATGACCACGCATGGTGGCCCATGCCTGTCACAGGAGAACCGTGATCCAGCCCAGCCTGAGCATATATTGAGTCGCTATCTTGGAAATGATCAAGAAAGAAAAATTTAGCTCCCATGGTAGAAGACCTGACTGGAAAATCTAGGCCTTGAGTTCAAACTCTAATATACCAAAAAGAATCAGAGGCCTGGTGCCAGAGGCTCATGCCTATAATCCTTTCTACTCAGGAGACTGAGATCTGGAAATCACAGGTCAAGATTTAAAATAGGGTTGTCTCTCCCCTCAGACGTCATGATCAGAAGACCCAGAGTCTGACCGACGTCAATACACTCCATACTAACAGGACTCACATCCTTACTAAATGCTGCTCACACTCTTTGTCCCCCTGGGGACCCACCCCCTGTGGGCCCCACCCCCAGGTCCTCCCAAGCTCCCTCTGCCACCACCAGGCCCAAGTGAGTAGACAGTTCCAGGGCACAAAGATCCCTTGGTCTTATAATTTAATGGTGTTGAGTCCCCTTCAAGCTTCTCACCCTTCCAGGCCCCCAGACTTCAGCCACAAAGCCCATGCACCCCCCAAAGATTGTGGTTAGAAGTTACAAAAGGGCCCAGTGCTCCTTGTTACAACCCACTTCCACACACACTCACTCACACACAAACATACAAACAAACACACACACACACACACAAGGCCGGCACAGGTGGCTTCTGTCTGTCATCCTAGTTACTCAGGAAGGTGAGGTCTGAGGATCACTTTTAAAAGTCAGCCCTTGCAGGAAAGTCTGAGAGGCTCTTATCTACAGTGAACTACCAAATAGCCACAGAGGGAGCTGTGGCTACAGTGTCAGAGCACTAGCTTTGTCCACAAAAGGTCAGGAAAACCACCTAGGCCTTGAGTTCAAGGCCCAGTTCTTGTACCTTTAAACACACACAGACACAGATACAGACAGACAGACAGACACACACACACACACACACACACACACACACACACACACACAGATAGCCCAAGGGTTCAGCAGTCCCTGCGAACAGAACCATGAACTCATTCCATTAGGATCATATCCCACCCCGAGGAAGGTGGCACTACCGACCTCAGACCCACTGAAGACAAAACATTGAGCCTCTCATATATCTGGAATGTCTCATAGACAAGCATGGCATTTCATACCGTACACACTGCTATGCAGAAAAATTAGGCACCTCTTTTTCTGTTGTTGGTCATGGGGTTTGAACTCTGGGACAGGTCACTGTCCCTCAGCTTTTCAGCTGAAGGTGAGCACTCTCCCACTTAAGCCACAGCACCACTTCCTCTTATCTGGTGATCCATTGGACATCAAGTCTCACAGACTTTTCTGCCCAATCTGGCTCTGAACCATGGTCTTCACATCTCAGCCTTCTAAGTAGCTAGGATGACAGCTGTGAGCCACTGGCGACTTCTGGTTTCAGCCACCTTCACATTCCCAGAGGAAAACCATCTTATAAGGCCACAAACTTCTTGCAACCCTTCACTTCAGATTTTGTCACCAAGCATCCAAATCCATCTTTATTGGAGAGAATACAGACACAGCAATCCCACCTCTGCACCCATTCGCCCACTCCCTGCCTGCCACAAGCCATGTCCTCTTGAAGCTGTGGCTTCAAGCTGGGGTAAACTTGGGGAGGTCTTAGAAATGTCTGTACAGTGGGGCGAGCACCTGGTCTCCCAACCACAGCACCCCCCTCTTCTTCCCTCCCACACCTGAACCATCCTTTGCAGGCCAACGTATTTTACTTTGTTTCTTTTTTCAGTTGTGGGACTTGAACCCTAGGCCTGGGTGCTGTCCCTGAGCATTTCAGCTCAAGGCAAGCACTCTACTACTTAAGCCATAACACAACACCGCTTCTGCTTTTCTGGTGGTTCATTGGAGATAAGAGCTTCAGGGTTTTTCCTGCCCAGGCTGGCTTTGACCCTGATCCTCAGATCTCACCTCCTGAGTACCTAGGATGACAGTCATGAGCTAGTGCCACCCGGCCAAAGATACTTTTCCATGCCTCTCATCCTATCCCCTCAGGAGACTGAGATCTGATGACCACAGTTGGATGCCACCCTTGGCAACAAAGTCCATGATAACTCTTTATCTCCAATTATAAACACTCAAACCAGTTGGAAGTGGAGCTGTGGCTCAAATGGTAGAGTGCTAGATTAGAGTATAAACGACAAGGGATAGGACCCAGTCCCTAGTTTCAAGCTTTGCTAGCAAAGACCCACCCAAGAAAGGGAAGCAGGTGGGCATATGGGAGCTGAAAGCTCACACATAATACTCAAGACTCCCAGAACAGACCCCATCCTGCTCTGATTCTCTAGATTATATGTCCTACATCATGGTAATCTTAGATGGAACTTACCATGCACCAAGTTAGGATATTCAAATACAACCGCACATTCAGGATCCCCTGACCTTATCAAAGACGCAAGATCTCTCACTGTCCTGCCTCTTCACTGGGTAGGGAGGTGAGGTCTAGTTACCCAACCACAGGATGTGGGAATGAAAGGATTTCTTGGCCAAGGCATGCAGATTCAAGGGCTCCAGGTCCCTCCCTCTCAGGAAGGAGAAAAGGGCTGATCTATCCCCGGAATGTTCCTGGGTTGGGAGTATCCTCAAAGAAACAACCCTGCTCAGAGACCAGTGCCTCTGGTTTTCCCACCAGCCTCTATCCAAACCTGCCCCACCTTCAGTCTGCCCTCTCTGAATCTCAGATCTGCCACCTAGACTAAAGGCTGAGCCACCAAAGAGACCCATCTCTGCCTCTGAGAAAGGCAATCACGGGGTCCTAGCGCCCCATAGAGCAAGTCTGGGGCAACAAGGGTCCTTACTCCCACCCTCATTCCCTGGCTGTCTTGTGCTAGTGGCCAGCTTACTTCTGTCTCTGGAGGAGGAAAGAACAAGGTGGGTTGTCAACTTCAGATTGAGCCCTGGAAAGTCCCAGTCCCCAAGGATGTACTGCACAGGCATCCTGCAGTGGACGATAGCCAGGTGGTCAATGGAGAACCCAATGTGCCAGGACTCTTAATAGCAGTGTGGCTGGGTCAAAGGCCCTATCAGTTTTGGTCTAGGTTGTCAGGCAAAGTCATGGCTCCAATGTCCTGACATTCCTGACGTGTGATCGTCCTCCCTCTTCATCTTCCTACTTATCCTGCTCCCCCCCGACACTCCTTCACACCAATACCTCCATAGCCCTTGGACAGCTTGTTCTTATGTGACAAGAAAATAAACTCATTGGCGCCAGGGATGATTGAAACTTGGTGACCCATCCTGAGTCCTAGTGTCCTCCCGAGGCTGCTTCCTTCTGCAGTCGGCTACCACACAGCTCCTGGATGTCAGAAAGTTGCTGAGGTGTCAGTAGCTTGGTCCTACATACTGGCTTTAGGCTCTTAAATTGTCCCCACATAGGTTGTGAATGGTTTGCTCCCTTGATCCAGGGACTCCAAACCAAGGCTCACATGTTCTCCCTTCTTCCTTCCTTTCCTCGTTTTCTCCATCCAGCCTTCCCTCCTCTTTCTCTCTTTCCTTCCTTTCTCTCATTCCTGGGTCTTGAACTCAGAGCCTAAGTGCTGTCCCTGAGCCTTTTTACTCAAGGCCAACAGACTACGGCTTGAGCCACACATCCACTTCTGGTTTTACTTTTTGCTAGTTAGTTAGAGATAAGAGTCTTACAGGCTTTCCTGCCTGGGCCTCAAGCATCAATCCTCCCATCACAGCCTCCTATGTAGCTAGGATGACAGGCATGAAGCACCGGCATCCAGCTCAAACCAAGGTTTCTTCATGTGCTGTGGGACCAGCACTGGAAACTCTCATTGTCTATGACCCCTCCAGAGCCTGGCGCACACTGTAATTCTTTGTTGGATAAATAAATGACCATCTGTCTACAAAAATACTACAGAAAAGTCCCATCCCATTCGTGAAAGCATCCTGGTGAACGAGGCAAAGCTTGATGTAGCTCTCCCACAGTTCTGCCTCCTCCCTCTACCCATTATCCTGGTGCCACCAAACTTAACTGTTTTGGCTCTGAAGACATGATCCAGGGTGTACTCGCTGGATTCCGGAGCCTCTGGGATGCCTATCTTCTCAAAGATCTCTGGCCAGCGGCTGACCAGCTCTGTGGCACTCAATTCCCCACTCAGGTGTGAATGAGGTTGCCATGAGCTGAAGGCCAGCCTCAAGGGGCCTACTCTTCAACCGCTGGGGCCAGCCAGGATGGCCAACCATATCTGACCCCCAAGTTTCATGTTACAGAGGAAGGATCCTCGAGGCATCTTGGGTTTCTAAATCTCCCAGAGTCCAGTGCAGGTGCTGAGAATCCTGTCTACTCTCAGCTGGCAGGCTAGGGATGGTGAGGCCACAATCTCTGCTCCCCATGACATCCTCAGTGTTATGTCTAGGTCACAGGACCCCCACCAAGAAGACCACCGAGAGTCAGACTCTACAGCTGTTTTATTTAAACGGGCTGCAGCTCAGGCCTTGTCCTACACTCTGACACAGCGGAGCCCAGGAGGACAGCCCCAAGCTAAGTATTTACAGGTCTTATGAAGGCACACAACTAGGTACTTTAGCACCACGTGTTGCTCTGCTCTGAAACAAGGAACAAATGGTCACTGCCTCAAGTATTTTAACCTTCACTCAACTCTGGGGGTCACACTAGAGAGAGTTAGAGGAGAATCAACAGGAGCTGAATAAAAGCATTCAAGGCACGACGTTCATAGCAGGAGACCATCTGGCTTGGGAACTCTGCTTGTGATGCTTTGAATGTCATTGATTGTTGGCTGAAACGGTCTGTCTAATTTGACCCATAATCCCAGGCGTAGTGGAAATTGCCAGCTTCAAGAAAAAACCCTGGAAAAGGTGACATTTCAGTTGCCCCAATCAAACTTAAAGGGTTCCAAGGTTAGTGGTCCCTTTTCTTTCCAGACAGCCCACAGCAGTTTACAGAAACGCATTCAGCAAGCCCTAGCTAACTGCCATGTCCAGATACCAAGCAGGCTCCAGCAGGGGGAAATGAACTTGCCTACCACTGCCCAGCTGGAAACAGCACAGGCAGGACACAGATTAGAGTCTGCAGGACTCCAGGGAGGACTTCCTACCAGTGCACTCCCCCGGAAGGGAATTCACACCACCAGTGGGGTCCCAGAGCCCCCTGCCCAGATGCCCATGGTCACAATCAATGCCCTGGGTAAGTTTGTCCTCTCATCCTCGGTAGTGGTGAACCATCTGCAATGTCACACCGTTCACCATTTCCCAGACCCTCCTAGCTTCACAGCCCCTGCCCTACTCCCCCCCTCCATCTCATTCCCTAATTACATTTGGCAGACACATTCCCAACCCTTGAATTAGCTCCAACTATACAAACAAGAGCAGACTGTCTGGCTGGAAGAGTGCGGCTGTGGTCACACTCATCTCACAAGCCTTCAGGCTTAAGGCAGAAGGTGTCCACTTTGGTCTGAGGGTCACACAGGCCTCCTAGGGGAGACCCACGCAGGCCCAGCAGCTACTGTGGGCTATAGGAAAGGGGGAAGAGAGAGGTGGAAAGGAACATCTACTGAAATCTTCCGCAAAGGAGCCATGAAACAGTGAAGGTGAAAACAAAAATTATGGCTGGTCTCACACTTGGCATTGAAAAAAGAACAACAAATACACACACAAATCCAGAACAGTGACTGTAGACTCATCCATGAAGCACCTGCAATTTGCCAACTGATCACTCACCTAAGCACAGTCAGGCTCTCTCTCTCTCTCTCTCTCTCTCTCTCTCTCTCTCTCTCTCTCCCCCCCCCCCTCTCTCTTTCATGCACACACACACATATACATAGGCTCAGAGTAGTGCCCCTCCTGAGTTTGTTGGTTCCTCATCTGGGACAATGTACAAGCTGGAGCACGGGAGTTTCCTTGTCAGAACCAGGGACTCAACCCAAGGAAGCACCGCTCTAATAATGCTGAACCATCCTCCCTCTCCCTATATCCAGGGCCAGACACTTTTGCTTGGGAATAGCCAGCCTTGACTGCCCATTCACCAGAACCCTAGGCCAGGACTCTAGGTAAAGGAGTCCTAAGACAGGAGGCTCTTCAGAGCCTGGACTGAAAATAAGCAGGAGGTTATGGTGCCCCCAGAGAAGTGTCTGAACCGGGGTAGGGGCAATGTTGGGGAAATGGATGGGGTCCTAAAGGCTACATACATGGATGAACTTTCTACTTCCAGCTAGATGCTTCTGGGTGACTTGGTGGATTCTTGGGGAGGATGAAGAAACCAGATGGACCTGGAGCACCAGCAGATGATGGCAGAGCTGGGAAATGTGATCACCCTGTGAAAGATGTTGGCAGCTGGAGTGGAGGGGGACAGGCAGGGTGTATGTGTGTTTGAGGGGCGTGTTCTTCCCAGACATTCACCTTCTATCTGACCCCTAGTGCCCCCACCTCCCTAGTGGGCTCTTCTGGGACTCTCCTCAGGGGAAAGTGTGACCGAGCACAAAAGACAAGGGGTCACACAGAAGGGGGGGCTATCTTCTGCATCCAACACTCCCCACCCCCAGAAAAAAGGAAAAATTTCAAGAAGGCAGGTGTGGAGGTGCTGTTCCCCACCTCTGACTAAAGCCACCAGGTTCCCCCAAAGGAGAGGAAAGGTGCAGATGCATAGCTCTGTGGCTCCCACTGTTCTAGGCAAGGGGCTAAGTGACGCCTCCTCTTCCCTCATCCCTGCATCTGCCCTTTTCCTGGGACAATGGCCACTAGGGATTGGGGTAGGATCCCAGGATCAACATCCACTCCCCTACCCCCCCCACTCCTGGGGCGCATTTGTGGCAAAGTCAGGGCTGGCCTGCCTGGTGCTGGGGAGGGGCGTTTGGGACACAAGAAGGGAGGCAGGAGTCAGGGGTCTGAGTCCGTGGGGGGTGGGGGCTAGGGGGAGGTCGAAAGTTGCAGATCCGCGGGGCTTCAACTGGGGACCGAGACCCGGTCAGGGCAGCAAGGAGGCCAGGGGTGCACCATTGCTGGATGGCAACAAGAGGCGCTATGGGTCCAAGCTGGCAGCAACCTGTTTCAAACGCGGTGTCATAGGGAGGTCAGGAGAAGGGGCCGGGGCAGGGGCGGGCAGGTGGCAGGGCTGAGCTCGCCCCCTCCACAGCTGAGCTCCTGGTGCAGGGGCCTTGGACTCAGGGCCTACCTGGCCTCTGAGCCTCCCTGGGGCTGTGAGAGGTATGTGCCTGCTGTGCTGGCTTTGTGTCCTCTGTGCTCCAGGCCCAGACCTGTGCTCCTACAGCAGTGGAGGCCAGTCATGATGCTGCCACCCCTGGTGCATGTGCCTGCTCTTCTCTGTTCTCTCTCTGACCCCACTACTCACCCAGGCTGCCCAGCCCCTGCTGCGCAAGTATGCCAGCTCCCGTGTGCCACTGGCTGCAGCAACTATGTGCCCCTTCAGCCACGCCCTGTCCTACCCTCAGTCACACCCCTCCCCACCTCGGCCATGCCCCCGCCCTGGCTTTGTGCTGCTCTGACTCTGCCCTAAGGCTACCAGGCTATGGCAGAAGCAGCCTCACCTCATCTCAGGGTTTCCCCCCATCCCCAGCAGCTGCCTGGGGGAACTGAAGATTCCCCTCAGCCAAACCACTGGGGGAGACTCTTCTCCATCCACCCCACACACCAAGCAGGTGCAAGGTAACGTTCCTTTTGTGTGTGTTTGTGTGTGTGTGTGTGTGTGTGCGTGTGTGTGTGTGTGATTGTCCTCTCAAGGACTCAGAGCATTTAATCTTTTGGGATGACAGCACACAGCACACTTTAAAAATGCACAAGGGACCCTGTGTAATGGATTCAGCACAATGTGCCTTTTGAAGGAGTCAGCACATAGCAACTTTTGGGATCCTCATGGTAATTTAATTACCAATAAGATGACAGGCCATTTTGACATCACTAAACTTAAATATCATAATATTATGACATTATGTCATAGTGACATTATAGACATATTGCGAATTCCTATTCTGTGATTTCATTCTATTACAAGCTAGCAATATTGGTGGATATCAGAAATCCATTGTGACCTCAAAGTCATTGTGACATGAAAATCCCTTTCTGACATCACAGTGCCATTGTGATATCATTAACCTGTTCTGACATCACAAACCTGACCTGTCCATTGTGACCTCATCACCAATGTGCCATCACAAAGCCATTGTGATATCACATTGCTATTGTGACATTACAATCACCTTATTGCCTCCCAAACCCATTATGACATCTTTAGCACCTTTGGAAAAACACATGGCCTTTGTGACATCACAGTCCCTTTGTGTATCCATATCCTCATTGTGAAATATCAATTGAGATCAGATAAGCCATTGTGACATCACAAAGCATTTACAATATAATCATTGATGTGATATCACATTGTCATTATGACAACATCAGGTCATTGTGACATCAAAAATCTGTAATGACATCATACCACTATGACACCACATTGTCATTATGACAACATTTATACATTATGAAGGCCTATTATGTGATTTCGATGTATTTCAAATGTGGGTTCATATCAAAAACACATTTTGACTTCATAACCATTGTGACTTGACAATTCTTTTGTGATATAATATTGCCATTGTGATATCTCTAAACAACTGTGACAACTCAAACATGTCCTATCCTAAGTTTTGTGACATGTTGCCACTGTGTTAGACCCATTGAGAGCTCAATCTATTTTCGACCTCATATTATTTCAGGTATGACAAATATTATATACTGTGAAATTATGAATATTGTGACATCAAACTGCTAGATGTAATGACCATTGTGTCACATTGTCACATCACAAATCTGTTCTGAATTCCTCACATTTGTGCCAACAAATGACTTTGGAATCCTCAAAATCCCATTCTAAACTCATGTACTCATTATGAGTTAATGACAATTGAGGCCTGGAATGCCATTTTCACATCACCAAACAACTGCGACATCATAAAACTATTTTGAACTCATCACTATTATGACATCACCAACTAATTGTGATATAACAACACTCTTATGACATTATAATTTGACACATATTGCAATTGTGATATTACTGAACCCTCATGCTTTCTTTTTTTTCTTTTTTTTGGGGGGGGGGTCCGGTCGTGGGGCCTGAACTCTGGGCCTGGGCGCTGTCCCTCAGCTCTTCAGTTCAAGGCTAACACTCTACCACTTGAGCTACAGCGCCACTTCCGGCTTTTTTCTTTTTGCTTATGTGGTGCTGAGGAATAGAACCCAGAGCCTCGAGGGTGCAAGGCAAGCACTCTACCACTGAGCCACCTTCCCAGCCCAACCCTCATGCTTTCACGAACCTATTATGATCTCATCACATCTTAGAAAATTATGGCCTTTGAGACATCAAGCTCCTTCCATGAACTTGTATCATTGTGAACTTGTAGCAATTGAAAATTGAAATAAGATGTGATATTGCAAACTAGTTTTGACATCACTAACCCATTTTTATATCATGAACACTTTGACAACCAGTACCTGTTAGGAAACTTAGCACTTTTGACAAAAAAACATGACCTTTGTTTCATCACAGTTCATTTGTTTATGTCATGGTGACTTCATCCTCATATCCTCACTATAAACTAATGCCAATTAAGATCTGACATGCCATTGTGACATTGTGACATCATAACCAGTGCGACATCAGACTGTCATTGTGACATCAGCTCATTGTGACATCACCAAGCTATAGTGACATCATAGCATTTTGACATCGCATTGCCATTTTGCTGACATAGACACATTGTGAACGTATATCTGGTGATTTCATTCTATTTCAAATGTGGCATATCAGTTGATATCAGAAACACATTGTGACCTCATAACCATTGTAAGATAATAAACCCTGTGTGACATAATAACCAGTTCAACATTATATTGTTGTTATGACACTTTTAGCTTATGGTGGCATCACAAAATAATGACAGTATAGCATTTGGCATTGTCATTGTGAAATCATTGTCAGATTATGAATGGCAAATCTGTGATTTCATTGTATTTGAAATGTGGTATGTGGGTTGATATGAGAAACTCATGGTGATGTCATAACCATTGTCACATCAAAATCCCTTTTTGACATAAATTTGGCAATGTGACATCACACTGGCAATGTGATGCTAGTAAGGCATCGTGATATCACAATGGTCATGAACTCACAATGGATTTCTGGTATCAACCGACATGCCACATTAGAAATAGAATCAAATAACATAATAGGCAAACACAACGTGTCTATGGCATCAGAATGACGATGTGATGTTACAATGCTATGATGTCATTGTAGTTTTACATGCCAAAATGAGCTGATGGTGTCATAATGGCAACATGATGCCACAATTATGATTATGTCAGAAAGGATTTGTTATGTTTCAATGGTATATCTGATGTCAATTTTCATTAGTTCCCCATGAGGATATGGATACAAAAAGGTTCTGTGATGTCTCAGAGGCCATGTGTGTTTTCAAAGGTGGTAAGAGATCATAATAGGTTTGGGATGGCACAATGTGATCCATAATGTCACAATGCAAATGAGATATGCCATTGGGTTTTTGATGTCACAGTGGTGATGAGGTCACAATGGTTTTGCAATGTCACAGTTTTTTTGTAATATCAGAATGATATATCAAATTGCAATGACATAATTCAATATGAGGATACCAGGTGATAGAAGAAGCTCCATAGTATGAGGTCATACTGTGTGAAAACCCAATGGGACAGTGATTTCACAATGACAATGTGATATCTCACCATCATGTTATAAGAATGTTTTGATGTCACAATTGGTGACGCAATATTGATGAGGAGATCGCAATAGATTTGAGATGTCCCAAGGGGTTGGTGATGGCAAAATGGCATGTGGGATCTCAATTGTCCTTAACACACCATGAGTATATGAGTTTGGGAAAGGATTATGATGTCAGCAAAGCATATGTAGTCAAAAAGGTGAAGAACTAACAGGTCTGAGATGTCACAAAGTGACACAATGGTTATGATGTCCAGCGGTGTGATATCATGATGTTACACTGGATTTTAGATATCTCATGTCATATCTGAAATACGAGGTCGAACTCACTAATATATACCAATGGCATGTCACAAAATTATGAGAACAGGAGAGGTATTTGATGTCACAGTGGGTTAGTGATATAACAAAGGCAATGTGCTGTGACAAAGAGATTTAGATGTCACAAAGGTTATGAGTTCACAATGGTTTCCTGATAACGCAGATGGCACATTTGAGATAGAATGAAATCAAAGAATAGGCATTCAAAATGGGTCTATGACATGAAAATGACAATGTGATGTCAAGGAAGCAATGTTTGACAGTATATGTACTCATTACCTTGCTCATGTAACTGTAATCTTTCTGTACACTGTATTTACAATAAAAAAAACTCACAGAAGAAAAAAATAAAAATATGGTATGTGTCATTGGGGTTTGGTGATGTCACAATGAACGGTGGTGTCATGATGACAATGTGATTTCACAGTGATAATTATTGCACCAAGTATTTGTGATGATACAATGCTACGAGTGATAAGAATTTTCATTACTTCACTATGAAGATATGAGTACACAAAGGGTCTATGATGCCACAGAGGTCATGTTTTCTTTTTTCTTTTTTTCATGTTTTTTTTTTATTGTGAAAAATACTGTACAGAGGGGTTAAAATTACATGGGCAAGATAATGAGTACATTTCTTATCAAGCATTGTAGCTTCCTCCTTTGTTTCACTTTCCCATCCTCCCCCTGCTCCCCCATCCAATCCTCCCCACTCCTCCCTCCCCCCTCACACGAAAGTTGAAAAGTTCGTTTTCGACATAACGACTTGTACATCTCAAGAGTTCACAATAGCTTTGTGATATTACAATGTGATTGTGAAGGCACAACAGCAATGTGATATCACAATGGTTTTGTGATGTCACAGTGGTGATAAGGTCACAATGAGTTTGAGATGTCACTATGACTTTGTAATATCACAATGACATGTCCAATTTGAATTTCTACTAGTTCACAATGAGGATACAATTTCAAAGAAAGAATCTTAAGCTCCAACGACCATGAGTTTTTAATCATAACTTGTGCGATATGCTGCCATTAGGATATTTTAGGTCTTTAGTAAGCTTATAATCTGTTTTCAAACTCATAATAATCCAGGCATGAAATATGATATCAGAAATTAACTCTGACATGAACATTGTGACGTCACATTGATAGACATCAAGACCATGGTGTTACATTGTGAACTCACAAATTTGTTAGGACTTCATCACATTTGTGCCAACACATGACTTTGGAGACAACACAGTCCCTTTTTGAACTCATATCTTCATTGCGAATTAATGACATTTGAGATCCTGCATGCCATTGTGACATTTCCAACCAATTGTGACAGCACAAACCTATTATAGTAGAAACACATTGTGATATCATAGCCATTGTGGTAGCACAATCCCTTCATGACCGCACATTTCCATAGTGATATCACTAACCCAATGTGAAATTGCAATCCTCTCATACCCAATCCAGGTATGAAATGTGATAACCGAATCCAGTGTGACATCTTGATCATGGTGACATCACACTGATAGGTGTTATTAACATTTGGTCACATTCTGACAACACACACCTGTTAGGACTTCATCACTTTTGTGACAATGCATGCCTTTGGAGACAACAGAGTCCCTTTGTGAGCTTATATACTCATTGTGGTTAATGACAATTGACACCACATGTGTCATTTTGATATCACCAACTCATGGTGACATCACACACATATTGTAAACTCATCACGTGTGGCATCACCAATTGTGATATCAAGACATTATTAAGTCATCATATTGCAACATCATATTGCCATTGTGATGTCACTGTTCCACTGTGTTTTCAAAAACCTACTGTGTCTTCATAGCTTTTTAGAAAATTCATAGCCTTTTATACTTCAGTCTTCTTCTGTGAACTCATATCCTCATTGTGAAATAGTAGCAACTGAAATTGGACATGTGATTATGAGATGTGACTTCACAAAATTATTTAACTTCATCACCAATGTGACATCACAAACCCATTGTGAGCTTTCATTGCCAGTTGATATTACTATAACATTGTGACATCCCAAACCTATTAGGACCTCTTAGCACCTTTGAAGAAACACATGGCCTTTGTGACATCACAGTCCCTTTGTGTAACTATCCCCTCTTTATGAACTGACAATTGATATCAAACATGCCATTGTAACATCACGAACCCTTTGTGACATCATCAGTGTGACATAGTATTGTCATTATGGCAGCATCAACTACTTTTGACATCACAAATCTACAATAACAAAATAGCATTATGAGATCACATTGCCATTGTGATGTTATAAAAATATTATGAATGCCTGTTTTTAATCTTTTATTTTTTCAGTCGTGGGGCTTGAACTCTGGGCTTGGGTGCTGTCCCTGTTCTTCAGCTCAAGGTGAGCACTCTATAACTTGAGCCACAGAGCCACTTCTGGTTTTCTACTGGTTTTCATTGGAGATAAGAGTCTCATAGACTTTCCTGCCTGAGCTGGCTTTGAACTGTGATCCTCAGATCTTAGACTCCTGAGTAGCTAGGTTTACAGGCATGAGCCACCGGCGCCTGGCTTTTTCATTCTATTTCAAATTTGACATGTGTGTTGATATCAGAAAAATAATGTGACCTCATAACCATTGTAACATCATAAATCAAAAGTGACATCAAATTGTCATTATGACACCATCAGGTCATTGTGACATCACCAAACAACAATGGCATCATAGAATTATAAATCACAGTGACATTGTTATGACTTAACAGTGTGAAGGCCTATTCTGTGAATTCACTCTGTTTCAGAAACCCCTTTTGACCATATAACCATTGTGATATCACAATCCTTTGTGACATCACATTGCCATTGTGATATCATTAACCTGCTGTGCCGTCACAACCAGTCCTGTCCTTGTAAGTTTTGTGACATGCTGCCATCATCATAACGTAGGGCTTTGTGAGCTCATAATCTGTTTTCAATCTCATATTTCTGGTATGACATGTGACATCAGAAATCCTTTATGACATCATACTGCCAGATGTCATGACCATTGTGTCATATTGTGACATCACAAAGCTGTTAGAACGGCATCACATTTGTGACAACACATGCCTTTGGAGACATTACAGTCCCTTTTTGAACTCATATATTCATTGTCAATTAATACAATTGAGATATCCCATGCCACTCTGACATCATGAACCTATTGTGACATCACAAACTTATTGTGACCTCATCACGAGAATGGTATTAACAACTAATTGTGGTATCAAAGCATTATTTTGACATGATACTGTGGTAAAGGCATTGTTATTTCACTGTCCCATTGTGTTTTTACAAACCTATTATGGCCACATCATATCTTAAAAGATTCATGGCCTTTGAGACTTCAAGCTCTTTCTGTGAACTCATGTACTTATTACCTCTAAGGCAAGGAGACAAACCATTGAGTCACATTTAATATAATAAACCAATTTACACTAGAAAGGAGACTGTGATTTCCTTATCCTGGTCTGGATAACTAGGTCCAAGAGCAGCCTTGACCATCAAACCTCAGACCTCCAATGGGCAGCCCCGCCCTATCTTAATTGGTCTGCAAACCACCAGCCAAAAATTTATGATCTTCAAAGCTCCAAACCTCAATGTGCAAGGCTTTTGACTTTTCCATTACTCCCTCCTTCACTACAGACCTGTCATTCCTTTCTGGTCTTTCTCTTTTTCCCTTCCACCACTTTCTTCTTCTCTTCAGGCCTCTCCAGTCTCCATAGGCCTGCACTACTCTGCCCTAATGACCACTTTTCTGCTTCCTCTCTTCTCAGGTTTTTCCCTTCGTGCTGTATAACCACTTTCTTCCATCCGGTTAGCTCTCATTTTTATCTCCTCTTCCAGTGCTCTGAAAATACAACTTATATATAGGTTGTACCCCTCCTCACTCCAACGGGTCTTCTGCCTAACAGTTTTCAACCGTCACTTTCCAAACTGCCCAATGTTCAATCACTTCTTTTTTTTTTTTTTTGGATCCGGTCATGAGGCCTGAACTCTGGGCCTGGGCGCTGTCCCTCAGCTCTTCAGCTCAATGCTAGTGCTCTACCACTTGAGCCACAGAGCCACTTCCGGCTTTTTGCTTTTTGCTTATGTGGTGCTGAGGAATCGAACCCAGGGCCTCTGGCTTGCAAGGCAAGCACTCTACCACTGAGCCACCTTCCCAGCCCTTCAATCACTTCTTGACAGCTCACCATGTGAGGCTTGACATCTCCACCTTTGGTGGATTTCCCCACACTCTCTGGTGGGCCAGGCCAAGAATTTACAAAGATTAATGGCTCCCACAGATAATTCTGGCTCCACTGGTTATTACAGTATCCTCATAGTGAATTAGAAGAAATTGAAATTGTATATGTCGTTGTTATATTACAAATTTGATGAGACATCACTAACCCATTGTGACCTCATCAGTGCGGTGACATCACAAACTCATTGTGATATCACATTGCCATTGTGCCAATATGATCACATTGTGACAACCCAAACCTATTATAACCTCAGAAGCTTTGATAGAACGCATGGCCTTTGTGACATCACAGGCCATTTGTGTACCCATACCCTCATTTTGAGCTAATGACAATTGAGGTCATACATGCCATTTTATCATCGCAAAAACTTTGTGACATCATTACCAGTGTAACATCACATTGTCATTATGACAACATCAGCCAATTGTGACATCATAAAACAATGACATCATAGCATTATGACATCACATGGTCATTGTGATGTTACAGACACATTGGAATGCCTATTCTGTGATTCCATTCTATTTCAAATGTGGCAGGTAGGTTGATATCAGAAATATATTGTGACCACATAATTATTATGACATCACAATACCTTGATGACACCACATTGCCATTATGATATCACTAACCCACTGTTACATCACAAAACTGTCCTATTCTCATAAAATTTTTGACATGCTGCCAGTGTGATCTCTTTGGCATCACTGAGTTCATAAATTGTTTAACTCATACTTCAGGTACGACATGTGATATTAGAAATCCACTGTGACATCACACTGCCAGATGTCATGACCACTGAGTCACATTGTGAATCACAAACCTGTTAAAACCCATTACACTTGTGCCAACATATGCCTTTGGATACATCATTATCCCTTATGAACTTACATATTCATTGTCAATTAGAGATCTGGCATGAGATTGTGAGATCACCATCCCATTGTGAAATCACAAACCTATGTGACCGCATCACCTGTATGGATCACCATTTCTGACTTCAAAACAATACTATCTCATTTAATGGTAACATCACATTGCCAATGGGATATCTCTGTCCCATTGCATTTTCACCAACCTATTATGTCCTCATAATATTTTACAAAATTTATGGCCTTTCTGACTTCTAGCTCCTTATGTTAATTTGTATCTTCATTGTGATCTAGTAGAATAAAATTGGACTTATAGTGGTGATATTACAATTTCATTGTGACATCACTATCCAAGTGTGACCTTATCACCACTGTGACATCACAAACCCATTGTGACATCATATTGCCACAGTGATATCACGATCACCTTGTGATATCCCAAACCTGTTGTGATCTCTTAGCACCTTTGAAAAAGCACATGGTGTTTGTAACAACACAGTCCCTTTGGGTAACCATATTCTCATTGTGAACAAAAGACAACTGACATCAGACATGCCATTGTACCATTACAAACGCTTTGTGACATCATCTACAGAGTGAGATCACATTGTTGTTAGGATACCATCAGCCCATTGTGACATCCCAAAATGACAATGATATCATAGAATTATGACATCACATTTACATTGTGAGGTCATAGAGACAATGTGATTGCCTATTCTGTGATTTCATTCTATCTCAAATGTGGTATATAGGTTGATTTCAGAAACCCATTGTGAAGACATCACCATTGCGACATTGCAATCCCTTTGTGACCTCATATTGATATTGTGATATCATTAATGCAATGTAACATCACAAACCTGTCTTGTCTTCATAAATTTCGCAACAAGCGACTACCTTGACATGGGCTGGAGCCCCAGAGCTAATTGCAGCCTCAACTATGAACCCTCATACCTCCAAAGAGCAGCCCAGCCATTTGTTAACTGGTCTTCAAACAACCAACCCCCAAAATAATAATCTCCAAAGCTCCACACTTCAAAGGACAAGGCTTTTTCCTTTCTTTTCATCCTCCTTCTCTACAGACCTGTCCTACCATTCAGGTCTTTTCATTTTTTCCTTCCACCATTCCCTTCTTCTCTTCAGGTTGCTGTACTCTTGACAGGCCTTCCCTGCCCTGTCCAGGTGGCCAGTTGCCATCCTTCACCTCCTGCTCTTCCTCAATTTCCTCTCCTCCCAGGTCTTTATCTTCCTGCAGTCTCATCACTTCTTTCCTTCCAGGCCTTTCCCCTTTTTCTTCTCCCTTCTGCTGCTCTGAACATGCAACCTACATATAGGCTGTACCCTGCCCCCACTAAAATATGTTTCCTGCATTACAGTTTTCAATCATCACTTCCCAAATGTCCACGCCCAATAACTTCTTGGCAGCTAACCATGTGGGGCTTAACATCCTATCTCTTCAGCAGCATGTCCTGCCCACTCCAGCAGCATGCACCCCCCTCTCTGGTGGTCCAGACCAGGAGTTCATGATGATTATCTGTTCACGTGGATTATAGGGGTACTGCTGGTTATTACAGTGTCCTCATGGGGAACTAATAGCGACTAAAATTGGACAAATAATTGTGATATTACAAACACATGACCTACCTAACCCATTGTGACCTCAAAACCACTGTGACATCATGAACCCATTGTGACATCACATTGCTGTTTAGACACCAGGATCACATTGTGACATCTCAAATCTATTATGACCTCTTATAACCTTTGAAAAAATACATATCTTTGTGACATAACAGTGCCTTTGTGTACCCAAACCCCACTGTGAAATATTGATAATTGAGAATCAGACATGACATTTTAACATCAAAAAGTTTGTGAGGTCATCACAACTGTGACATCACATTGTCGTTGTGATACCATCTGCTCATTGTGAAATCACAAAACTAAAATATGATAAAATTATAATTTCACATTGTCATTGTGATATCATCGACACATTATGAATGCCTTTTCTGTGATTTCATTCGACTTCAAATGTGGCATATAGGTGGATATCATAAACAAATCATGAACTCATAATCATTATGACATCAAAACCCCTTTGCACATCACATTGCCATTGTGATATCACTAACAGACCGTGACATCACAAACCTATCCTGTCATCATAAATTTTGTGACATGCCTTTTTTTCCCTCATAATCTGTTGGTGACCTCATTAGATTTCACATATGACATTTGATATCACAAATTCCCAGTGACATCATGATCATGGTGACACCACACTGCCAGATGTCATAACCATTGTATCAAATTCTGACATCACAAACCTTTTAGGATTTCAATATGTGACAACACAAACTTTTGGAGAAACCACAGTCCCTTTGTGAACTCATATACTCATTGTAAGTTAAAGACAATTGAGAACCATCATGTCATTGTGACATGGCCAGCACATTGTGACATCACCAATGTTTTGTGACTTTATCACCCATGTGGCATCATCAACTATTTGTGACACCAAAACAATATTCTGACATGATGTATGAGTTGACATTGCCATGGTGATATCACTGTCCCACTGTGTTTTCAAAAACCTAATATGACCTCACAACATTTAAAAAGATTCATGTCACTTAGGACTTCACGCTCCTTCTGTGAACTTGTATGCACATTGTGAAATAGTAGCAATTCAAATTGGACATGTGTTTGAGATATTACAAAATCATTATAGCATCAAAAACCCATTGTGACCTCATCACAACTGTGAATCATAAAGCTATCATGACCCCTAAGTACATTTGAAAACACATAAGGCATTTGTGACATCACAGTCCCTTTGTGTACCCATATCCTCAAATTGAACACATGACAATTGAATTCATATATGCCACTGTAACTGTGACCCCATCAGCAGTGTGACAACACATATTCATTATGACACCATCACCTCCTTGCAACATCACCCATTTACAATGACCTCATAGCATTATGACATTATACTGTCATTGTGATGTTATAAACACATTGTAAATGCCTATTCTCTTATTTCATTCTATTTTAAATGTGGCATGTGGGTTGATATCAGAAAATCATTGTGATCTCATAGATATATGGCATCACAATCACTTTGTGACATCACAGTGCCATGGTGATATCACTAAGACACTGTGACATCATAAACATGCCCTGTCCTCATTAGTCTTGTGACGTGCTACAACTGTGATGACTTAGGCTGTTTATAAGCTCGTAATCTGTTTTCAAACATAATATTTCAGTTATGATATGTAATATCAGAAATCCACTGTGACATCATGACCATTGTGACATCATACTGACAGATATCATGACCATCGTGTCACACTATGACATCAAAATCCTCCTAGGACTTCATCACATTTGTGACAACCATGCCTTTGTAGATACCACAGTCCATTTGTGAACTCATACTCTCTGTGATTTCATGACAACTGAGAAACATTATGCCATTTGGATATCACCAACCAATTGTGACATCATAGACCTACTGTGACCCCTTACCTGTATGGCATCACCAACTAATTGTAACATCAAAACTTTTTGTGAAGTCACAATGTGACACGATGTTCATGACATCTGTCAGTTTGATGTCACAATGGTGATGATGTCACAGTAGATTTCTGGTATCTCATGTCACACATGAAATATGAGGGTGGAAACAAATTATGAGGGCAAAAAGCTCTAAGATATCACAATGTCAGCATTTCACAGAAGTTATGAGGATAGGAGAGGTTTGTGATGTTACATGGTATTATTTATATCACAATGGCACTGTGATGTCACAACGTGATTATGATGTCAAAATGGTTATGTAGGCACAAAAATGTGTTTCTGATATCAACTCTCATGCCACATTTGAAATACAATGAAATCACAGAATAGGCATTCACAATGTGTTTATGAGGTCACAATGACAATTGTTGTTATAATGCGATTATGTCATTGAGTTTGGTGATGTCACAATGAGCTGATGCTCTCATAATGAAAATGTGATGTCACACTGTTGAGGATGTCACAAACAATTTTTGATGTTATATTGGCATGTCTGATCTCAATTGTCATTACTTAACAACAAGGATATGGGGACACAAAGGGACTGTAATGTTGAAAAGGCCATGTGTTTTCAAAGGATCTAAGAGGTCATAATAGATTTGAGATATCACAATGAAATCATGATGTCACAATGACAATATTGTCACAGTGGGTTTTTGATGTCATGCTAATGATGATGTCAAAATGGGTTTGTGATGTCACAATGAGTTTGTAATATCACAATCAAATTTCCAATTTCAATTGCTACTAGTTCACAAGGAGGATACTGTAATAATCAGCAGGGCCCCAGTAATCTATAGGGTCTGATAATCAGCGCGGTCCCATCTCCTGGCCAGCTTGAAAAGACAGGGTATTCTGTGGGAAGGGCTGATACATTAATCACCAAGTGTTGAGCAGTTAAGAAGTGATTGGGCTGTGGGGAGTTTGGGATGTGACAGTTGAAAACTGTTAGCAGTTGGAGTGGAGAAAGGGTACAGACTTTATATATGCTGCTTGTTCAGAGCAATGGAAGGGGAGATAAAAATTGAAAAGTCCTGGAAGGAAGGAAGTGGTGTGATAGCAGAAGGGGAAAGACCTGGGAGGAGAGGAAGTTGAGGGAGAGCAGGAGGTGAAGGATGGCAACTGACGACCCAGGCAAAGCAGTTCAGGCCTGTGGAGAGTAGAGAGGCCTGAACAGAAGAAGGAATTGGTAGAAGAGAAAATGGGAAAGACTTCAAATGACGTATAAGTCTGTAGCGAAGAAGAGACAAAGGCAAAGGGAAAAAAGGCTTGCCCTTTGATGTTTGGAGCTTTGGATATCATAATTTTGGGGGTTGGTGGTTTGGAGAACATTTATTATATTAAATGTATCCCGATGGATTCTCTTGAACAATAGAGGTCCGAATTTTTGGAGACCCCATGGAGATTAATCCGTTTGGGTGGCATCAGGCCTTGGCCCTAGGGGAAAATTCCCATAGTTGAGAGTGTCAGCTTTCAGGGCCTTGAGTGATTGTCTCCAGAGGACCAACATGGACAAAAGTCATATAGGTACCTCTAGGGGTGCGTCTGGGCAAGCTTGCCAGCCTGTTTTTGGGACCCCCTCTAGAGGTCATTTGTGGCTTTCTTGGAAAGCCATTTGGGAACTCCTTGAGAGGTCATATGGGGCTTCCTTGGGAAGCCATCTGGAACCTCCTTGAGAGGTTATGTAGAGCTTCCTTGGGAAGCCATCTGGAACTTCATCAAGAGTGCATCTGCAACTTCCTTGAGAAGCTATCTGAGACCTATCCTGGAGATCATCTTCGGCCTTCTCCAGTGGCCATCTTGGACTTTCTTCAGAGGTCATCTGGGGCTTCCTCAGGAGGCCACCTGAGACCTATTCAAAAGTATTCATTGGGGATTCCTTAAGCGGCAATTTTGGATGACCTCCTGAGGTCATGTGGAGCTTCTGTGGGAGGTCATCTCGGGTTACCTTGATGAAAAATATGACTGTCTTCGGATGTCATCTGGGACTTCCCAGAGAAGCTATATGGGACCTTCTCTGGAGGTCATCTGTCGCGCTCTCAAGAGGGTTATCTGGTACCTCCTCTGGAGTCCATATGTGGCCTCCTTGAGTGGCCATCTGGGAGCTACTCAAGAGGTAATCTCATCCTCAATGAAAAGACATCTGGAAACTCCTTTGGAGGTCAACTGACACTTCCTTGGGAAGCCATTTGGAACCTCCATGAGAGGTCATCTAGGGCCTTCTAGAGAGGATATATGAGACATCCTCCAGAGGTCATCTGCAGCATCCTCAAGAGGCAATCTGGGATGTTCTCTCTGTCAACTGGGATCTCTGTAGAGGTCAAAATTGAGTGGTGTGGGACATGTGTGTTAAGTGTCTGTGGTTCTTGGTCTGTGTGTGTATGCTGATAGTTCTATCTGTGTCCTGTATGTACCTCTGTTTACTCCTTTTCTCAGGATGGCAGAACAAGCCTAAAGTTGTCATATCCAAACACTATTCTCCCCCAGGGTTACAGAATCCTTCAGAGGAAGATGCGCTGATGTACTCTCTCCTATTCTTTGCCATCAGTACCTCTAATCTAAAGTCCTCCCATACCAAAAGTGGTTACTTGTACCAGCCTGAGGTGGTACAATGTGGTATGTTACCCTTATTACCTTTGAGACAGGAACATGGAGGAGATGGTGGGCAGGCCGCCTTTCTAATATATTTTCCCTTTACAACTAGTAACCTGTATAACTGGAAACATCAAAACTCATCCTTTTCAGAAAAAATAAAACCAGGGGCTCATTACCTCATTAGAGACAGCAATTTTCACACACAAGCACATCTGGGATGAGTGCCTCCAAATTTTACAGGTGTGTTTCACCTGGTAGAAAAGGGAGTGAATCCTGCTCAGTGACTCAAAGCTGGTCCTTGGACCACACAGTAGCCCCACTATTGAACCAGACTATTTGGCTTTTTCTTTTTGGTAGTTAGTTGGAGATATGAGCCTTAAAGTCTTTCCTGCCTTGGCCTTAAGCCTCTATCTTTTTAACTCAGCATCCTTAATAGCTAGGATGACAAGAGTGATGCTCCAGCATCCAGCTCAAACCAAGGTTTCTTCATGTTCTGTGGAACCAGCACTGGAACCTTTCATCGTCTATAACCTTCCCACACACTGGAACTTGGCACACTGTAACTCGTGGTTGGATAAATAAATGAGCATCTGCCTATGACAATACTACAGAAATGTCCCATCCCATACAGGTAAGCATCCTGGGTGGGGGAGAACCTGATGTACCTCTCCCAGTTCTCCTTCTTCCCTCTTTCCACCCTCCTGGTGACACTGCACTTAACTGTTTTGGCTCCAAGGATGTGAGCCACGATGTACTCGCTGGATTCTGGGGCCTCTGGGATGCCTATCTTCTCAAAGATCTCTGGCCAATGGCTGACGAGCTCTGTGGCACTCAATTCCCTACTCAAGTGTGAACAAGGTTGCCGTGAGGTGAAGGCCTGGCTCAAGGGGCCTCCTCTTCTCCCCCCGGGGCCAGCCAGGATGTTCTACCACATCCAGCCCCCAAGTTTCATGTTGAAGAGAAAGGATCCTTGAGGTGTCCCGCGTTTCTGAATCTCCCAGAGTCCAGTGCAGATGCTGGGAATCATCTCTGTTCACAACTGGCAGGCTAGGGATGGCGAGGTCACAATCTCTGCTCCCCACGGCATCCTCGACTGTGGTGGTGACCCTATAGAGAGCCAGAGGAGAATCAACAGCTGCTGCATAAAGGCCGTCAAAGCACGAAATTCATAGCAGGAGACCATCTGGCTGGGGAACTCTGCCTGTGCTGCTTTGAACGTCCTTGTTTGGTGGCTGAAGTGGTCTATCTAATTTGACCCATAATCCCAGGTGTTAGTGGAAATTGCCAGCTTCAAGAAAAAACCCTGGAAAAGGTGGCATTTCAGTTGTCCCAATCAAACATAAAGGGTTCCAAAGTCAGTGGTCCCCTTTTCCTTCCAGACAGCCTACAGCAAGTTATAGAAACTGGCACTCAGAGAGCCTTAGCTAACTGCCACGGCCTGATACCGAGCAAGCTCCAGGAGGGGAAACACACTTGCCTACCACTGCCCAGCTGGAAACGGCCTTAAAGGTATGCAGATTGTAGTGTGAAGGACTCCAGGGAGGACTGCCCACCGGTGCACCTCCCCAGGAGGGAACACGCCACCACTGGGGGCCTGAAGCACCCTGCCCAGATGCCCATGAACACCGTCAACGCCCTGGGGAAGGTTGCCCCCTCATCCTCGGTCGTGGTGAACCGTCTAATATGTAACAACGTTCACCACTCCCCAGTCCCTCCTAGCTTCACAGCCCCTGCCCTACTCCCCCACATCTCAGTCCCTAATTATGTTTTGTAAACACATTCTCAATCCTTGAATTAGCTCCAACTATACACACGAGAGCAAACGGTCTGGCTGGAAGAGTGCAGCTGTGGTCACACTGGTCTCACAAGCATTCAGGCTGAAGACAGAAGCACAGGTGTCCACTCTGGTCTGCGGTTCACATAGGCCTCTTAGGGGAGACCCAGCAGCTACTGTGGGATACAGGACAGAGGGAAGAGATAGGTAGAAAGGAACATCTTCTGAAATCTTCCCCCAACGGAGCCATGAAACGGTGAAGGAGAAAAAAAATTATGGCTAGACTCATACTTGGCATTGATGAAAAAAGAACAACAAACACACACACACAAATAAAAGGCTTTTGCTCTTTTTAGACATGATGACTTAAATATATTTTCATTTTTTCTCATCTCCCTGCTCTCCCAACACACACACATACAGACTGTGACAGAAGACTAATCCATGCAGTACCTGCAATTTGCCAACTGATCACTCACCTGAGCACAGTCTACTTGTATAAGGGAAAGATGATCTCTCTCTCCTCTCTCTCTCTCTCTTGCACACTCACACACACAAACATACACACAAACAGACTCAGAGCAGTGACTCTCCTGAGATTGCTTGTTCCTCCTCTGGGACAAGGTGCAAGCTGGAGCACGGGGGTTCCATTGTCAGAACCAGGGGCTTGACCCAAGGAAGCACCGCTCTAATGATGTTGAACCACCCTGCCTTTCCCTTTCTCCAGGGCCAGACCCTTTCCCTTGGGAACAACCAGCTTTGACTCCCCATTCACCAAAACCTTAGGTCAGGATGCTGCGTGTTGTCCTGAGATTGGTGGCTCCTCAGAGCCAGGACTGAAAACAAGCAGGGGGTCATAGTGCCCCAGAGGTGTGTCTGACCTGGGGTGGGGGCAGTGTTGGGGAAATGGATGGGATCCTAAAGGCTACATACATGGATGGACTCCCTATTTCCAGCCTAGATGAGTCTGGGTGACTTGGTGGATTCTTGGGGAGGACTAGGAGACCAGATGGACCTGGAGAACCAGCAGATTCTGGCAGAGCTAGGAAATGTGATCACCCTGTGAGGACTGTTGACAGCTGGGATGGGGGGAACAGGCCGAGTGTATGTGTGTCGGAAGGGGTGTGTTCCTCCCAGATATTCACCTTCTATCTGACCCCCAATGCCCTCACCTCCCTAGTGGGCTCTTCTGGGACCCTCCTCAAGTGAAAGGGTGACCGAGCACAAAAGACAAGGGCTCACACAGCAAGGAGGGCCTATATTCTCCATCCAACACCCACCACCCTCAGCAAAAAGGAAAAGAACCAGGAAGGCAGGTGAGGTGCTGCTCCCCACCTCTGACTAAAGCCACCAGGTTCCCACAAGGGAGAAGGGTGCAGATGCACAGCTGTATTGCTCCCACTGCTCCAGGCCAGGGGCTCTGTGGCGCCCCCTTCTCACTCTTTCCTGCATCTTCCCATTTCCTGGGACACTGGCCACTAGGGATGGGGGTGGGATCCCTGGGTCGACACCCACCCCCACCCTCCACCCCTTGGGCACATATGTGGCAGGGCCATGGCGGACTGTGGGGTGCGTCGCAGGCAAGAGAAGGATGGGAGAGGGGAGGCAAGAGGCATGGGTCCATGTCAGTGGGGGAAGAAGTGGGGCGGGAGGGTTCACAGGTTGTGGACCTTTGGCAGCCACTCACCTTCGCTGCTGGGAGAAGCTGTAGGCAGTGGCTTTGTGTGCATGTGGGCCTGGAGTCCAAGGACTGAGGGCTGGGACCGGGTCGGGGCTGAAAACCGGCCAGGGGTGTGCCATGTCTGTTGGGCGACTGTGAGAGACAATGCGGGTCCAAGATGAAAGTGCTATGTTTGACACGCCATGCTGCTGGGAGGAGGCAGGTGTATCTGTGGAAACATAGAGGGGCTGCACAAGGCCTCTGCTCGTCCTCCTCTTCCAAGGCCGACCCTGCCACCATCAACTCCGTGCTCAGTACACCGGGACCTCAGTCTCAGGGCTGCCATGGCCACCGCGCCTCCTCGTGGCTGCCCGTGGCAGTGTGCCTGCTGTGCCAGCTCCATATGCTCTGTGCTCCCCACCAGGACCTGTGCAATGTTTGGGGAGGCCGCCAGATTATGAAACTGCTTGCCCTTATGCATGTGCTTGCTCTTTCTCTCCACTCTCTCTCTGCCCCCACTCCTCCCCTGGGCCACCTTGTGCCTGCCCCCTCCCCAAGTGCTTTCCCCCATGCCCCTGTGCACTGCTGCGATCTCAGTGAGCCCTGCCCCCTGCCCCCTCCTTCCCTTGGCCATGTCCACTCTTCTGCTAGGACCCTCCCCCCCACCCTTGGCTACAAGCCCAGCCCTGATTGGGCCTTAAGGCTTCCAGGCCATGGCAATTGCAGCCTCACCACAGCTCAGCACTCCCCCCCAACCCGAGTCCCTTCCCAGGGAATTGATTCTCCCCTAACCCCGCTGGTGGAGGAGACTCTCCTCCATCTCCCTGCACTCCACACAGCAACCAGGTACACAGTGACCCTCTTGTATGTGTGTGTGATTGTGTGTGTGTGTGTGTGTGTGTGTGTGTGTGTGTGTGTGTGTGTGTGTGAGACTGTTGGGGATAACAACCTCTCAAGGACTCAGAACATAGCACCCTTTGAGATGACTCAGCACACAGCACACTTCAAAAAACAGCATAAAGCACCCTGTGTAAAGGATTCAGCACATACAGGTGGACCTGTTGCAACAATGAGATGTACAAGTTGTCACGTCCAAAACGAGCTTTACAACGTCGGAGCGCGGGGGGGGGGGGGGGTTTGGGGGCGGGGGAGGGGAGGTATAGGGATTGGGGCGGGAGGGAAGAGGCTGGGAAGGGATGTGAAAGGTAAACAAAGGAGGAGGCTGCAATGTTTGGCAAGAAATGTATGCATTATCCTGCCCATGTAGTTGTAACCCCTCTGTACAGTATGTTCACAAATAAAATAAAATAAAATTTACAAAAAAGGATTCAGCATACAGCTCCCTTTGAAGGACTCAGCATATAGTATCTTGTGTAGAGTACTCAGCACACAGCACAGCACACTTTGAAGGAGAGAGTCCATAGCCCGCTGTGTAAAGGACTCAGCACATGGCATGCTTTGAAAAACTCAGCGTGTAGCACTCTTTCCCAGGGACTCAGTACATAGCAACCTGTGTTAAGAGCACCCACAGCCCCCTTTGAAGGGCTGAGTATGTAGCACCCTGTGTAAAACAGTTCACAGCACCCTTCAAAAGACTCAGCACATAGCACAATTTTAGAGTACTCAGCACATACCACCCTGTGGAAGGACTCGGCACATACCACACTGACAAAGGATTCACCACACAGCACCATTTGAAGGACAGTACAGAGCACCCTGTGTAAAGGACTTGGCACACAGTACTTGAAAATTTCACCTCATCCCTCTCTTCTCAAGGGCACAGCACATAGCAGCAGACTTTGGGATGAATTAGCACACCACACCTTTTGAAGGACTCAGCATATAGTACGTTATGTAATGGACTCAGCACATAGCACCCTTTGGGATGACTCAGCAAACAGAACCTTTTTGAGGACTCAGCACAAAACCCCAATGTGGAAAAGCCCCAGCAAACAGCACCCTGTGAACGACTCAGCACATACCTGTATGTCACAAGTTCAGCTGTCATTAGAATTAGGGTGCTTTCTTCAGTATCACCATTCTTCAGAAACACTTCACAAATCCTACTAGTTTACGTTAGCCAACCTGTGTTTTATGGGGGAGAGTCAACTGGGAGTCTTGAATGCAAAGCTTGGGGTCCCTTTCCCTGAGCTCTTTGGTTCAATGCTAGAGCTCTACCACTTGGAGCCATAGCTTCAATTTTGTTTTTTTGGGTTGTTCTTTGACAGGTCTTATGGTGATCAGGAAGGGAAGGCCAAGTTGGGGTGTCTGTGGGAAAAGGCTCTTAGCTCGGCCTGGAACTGACCTCTCCTTTCCTTGTACCCCTGGGTGCTGGGCCTCCTGGAGCTCTCATGGCCTAGGGGGAACAGACCTGCTCTGGCATCAGCACTCAGGGTGAATTAAATTCAGCTTGGCCCTGGTCTCTTCCCAAAATTGAAGTCTAGAGAACAATGGCATGCGGATGCATATCCTGCATCTGGCCACCAGGGGGCAGGGGTTGCCCACCAGAGTTGTGTTTTCTCTTCCTTCCCTGGGGCCCCCACCAAAGTCCTTGAGACTCTTACTTACAATTAACAATCAAAAGGCAAGTGGGGCTGTGGCTCAGGTGGCAGAACATTAGCCTTGAGCAAGAAAACTCAGGGACACAATAACCTCCCAAAAAATAAAATATTTAGGAATTAACCTAACCAAAGACGTAAAAGAACTATTTAATGAAAACTATAAAAAGTTAAAGAAAGAAATTGCAGAAGACACTAGGAAATGGAAAGGCCTCCCATGCTCTTGGATAGGCCGACTTAATATAGTAAAGATGGTAATACTTCCAAAACTAATATACAAATTCAATGCAATTCTTATTAAAATACCAATGACGTACATCACTGAAATACAGAAAATAGTCCAAAAATTCATATGGAACAACAAAAGACCTAGAAAAAAGAACCTCGGGGAAGGTAGGGAGAGAAGGGATGGTAGGGGGAAAACAATGGAGGGGGTAACAATGTTCAAGAGGAAATGTACTCATTACCTCACTCGTGTAACTGTAACCCTCTGTATAGCATCTTTACAATAAAAATAAATAAATAAAAGTAAAATGACATACATTGAAAAAAAATAGAAAATTCAGGGATAGAGCCTAGGTATTGCGTTGAATTTGTAGATAGCCTTGGGAAGTATTGCCATTTTCATGATGTTAATCTTTCCAATCCAGGAGCATGGGAGGTTTTGCCATTTTCTAAGTTCTGTTTTGATTTCATTTTTCAATATTTTAAAGTTTTCATCATAGAGGTCCTTCACTTCTTTAGTTAAGTTAATTCCTAGGTATTTTATTTTTGGGGGAGGGGCTGTTACAAATGGAGTTGCTTTCCTAATTTCAGCCACACTTTTCTTATTGTTGGCATACAGAAAAGCCATTGATTTTGGGGGGTTAATTTTATACCCTGATACTTTGTCAAAGTTTTGAATCAGCTTGAGTAATTTGGGAGTGGAGTCTATGGCATTCTTTAAATACAAGATCATGTCATCTGCAAAGAGGGAGAGTTTTATTTCTTCTTTCCCTATTTGGATCCCCTTTATTTTTGCATCTTGTCTTATTGCTGTAGCTAGGCATTCTAATACTAGATTGAAGAGAAGTGGAGAGAGTGGATATCCTTGTCTTGTTCCTGTGCTAAGAGGAAATGGCTTTAGTTTTTTACATTTAAGTATAATGCTGGCTGTAGGTTTGTCATATACAGCCTTTATTGTATTGAGGAATGTTCCATGGATTCCTAATTTTTCCAAAACCTTCATCATAAAGGGGTGTTGGATCTTGTCGAATGCTTTTTCTGGATCTATTGAGATAACCATGTGGTTCTTATTCTTGCTCCTGTTGATGTGATGAATAATATTAATTGATTTGCGTATATTGAACCTGCTTTGCTTCCCTGAAATGAATCCTGTTTGATCTCACACCCTGGCCTTGGCCATGCTTTGGGTCAGCATGGCTCTGGCTTGATGGGAGGGCTCCAAGGAGGAAGATCCCAGAGCAATCACCCTGCCTCCTTCCACCCTTCTCACCCTGCTGCTTCTGCTCTTTGCCATAGACCTTCTTCCTGGAATCCATCCATGAGGTCATCACTGCCAACATTGTGATGAGTGGTGGGTCCAGCCTAACTCGGGGAAGTCAGTCTGGGATTAGGAGCTTCTACCCTGTGTGTGGGCTGAAGTCAGGGCTGGCCTTTAATTCATCCTGAGCCTTGAAGTGTTGGAGAGATAGTGTAGACTCCAAATTGAATCAGGTAAGATCAGAATCTAGAGGACCACTTGTGTGAAGTAGGCTGTGGGGCTCACAGGGCCACTGCTCATGGTCCTCCTCTCTCAGGACTCACCTCTCCCTCTCCCATCCCTAAATGTTAGAATAGAAAGTTCAACTAAGTGGATCAAAGAGGGGGCAGAGGAGTATTTCTGTGTGAACAATACTTGTGCTTCATATTCGTCCTAGCCCCTACTTCCTATTTATCTGAGGAATGGCCATATGGGTTTGGGGGGGGGGAGGAATCATCCTAGCTGTGAATGTGGCTCAGTGGTAGATGGTTGCCTAGAATGACTGATACCCTGGGTTCAATTCCATACAGAAAAAGCTTGAAGGGGAGGTGGGGCTCAACTGGTAGAGTGCCAGCTTTGACCATAAGAGCTCAAGGACAGTGGCCAGGCCCTGAGTTCAACACCCAGGACTGGAAGAACGAATCTTTGTTGGAGGCTTTTCTTCCCTTTGAAAACAATTTATTGTTTGTAATAAGCATAACATGGGTCTCTTCCCTGGCCACCAATGTGCCATTAGATGTCCCTTGAATTTGGGTCGCAACCCAGCAGCCTTCGCCCTACCTGACCCACAGTTTATCCATCCCATCTCGTGGCAGATGAAGGCCTGAGAGAAGGCCATCTGGCCATCTACTTCTGGTGGCTGCCTAGGCTTTTGAAAGTCAGTATGTCATATAGAGAGTCATCATCCAGATCAGTCTACGGAAGAAAGGGAGAGAGTACTCCTTGCCCGAGCCCACGAGCTGCAGGCCACTCTTGATGTGGGGCATCTGCTGCAGGACGTGCTCCATGGGGGAGTTATCTACGGGGTCGGGAACTCCGACCTCTTCTCTGGCAGTTTCCAAGGTGTCTTGAAGTTGCAAATCTTCAAAACCTTTCTGCTCCTCCCTCCTTTCACTCACCACAGAGCCTGAGGTATTTGAAGCAGTGGTGATGGCAGGGGGCTGGAGCCTGCTGTCTGTGCTTTCCCCTGCAAGGAGCGACAGCAGCTTCTGCAGCTCTCTGTTCTCCATCTTCTCCTGGGAGAGCCAGCACATGTGCTCAGCTTTCTCCCAACACAGCTCATCCCGGACGAATGTCTACTCTTTACACCCCATGAGGGACTCCTCCACAGTGCGGTTGTGTGCCAACAGCTCGCTGCATCGATGGTGGAGCTTATCTGCTGGACTATGGAAGTCCACCTCATCATGCAGGTCATGGACATAGCAGATTTTCTTCTTGGATGCCCATGTGTCCCACTTCCTATCCCTATGCCTGCTGTGGTGGCAGCTCATGGAGCGGGGGTCCTGTGGCTCCAGCTCTGTCTGGCACTGTGCTGCTGGGTGGGCTGGTCACTTGCAGCAGGGCCACCGCTCGTGTAGCAGGAGTTTCCCCCTGTGGATCTCAGCCTCCGAGATCGCTTGCAGAGCCAAATCCCTCTCCGTCTGGGGGATGTCTCCAGCCTCTGCTTGGTCACGTCCTCACCTTTTGCTTCTCCAGGGCTCATGGCTTTCCCTTCCCTAGGGAAAGCCAGGAAGCCCACTGGGCCTGCAGGCACTCCTCCTGTGCTCTGGTTGCTTCCCAGCACTTGAGCATGTCCTGCCACTTTGGGCGCACCACCTGGCCCCCCTAGTTGGTTTGGCCTTGCACTTGCTTCAGCTGATCCATCAGCTTGGTCTGCTTCTGCAGGTGCTGCTACATGGCCTCCTTCTCAGAGTTCAGCCGCTTATTGGAGGCAATGTGCTGCTGACAGGTGGCTCTGAGCTCCTGCAGCTGGGCCAGGGATTGCTCCTGCTGCTCCTGCAGCTCCCAAGCCACATGGCTCTCTCTCTTGGACACCTCTTTCCATTCCTCTATCTTCTCCTCTAAGTGATCTAGCTGTTCCCACAGATGTTTCTTCACCTGATGCTCTGAGTTCAGGATTCTGGTGAGCTCCTCCATCTCTCCGATCACCTTGTGGAGAGCATCCCACAGCAGGGCCAGCTATTCCTCTGGCTATGGGTCACACACACATGCGCATCATGGGGGTCTCAGGGATCTCCTGTCAACCGTGGACCTTATCCTCCAGTCTCCATAGTTGTTCCACTGCTCCGCATTCTAGAGACAGAGCTTCTGGTTTTCCTTGACCTGGATATGACCTAGTTCCTCCAGGTTTTTCAACTCCATCTGCGTGTGGTAGGCCTGGGCCTGCAACTGTTGCTCAACCTGAGATGGCTCTATCAGCTTCCTTCTCGGTTCCCCCAGCTCATTCTCTAGGTCCAGCACCTGCCTCTCCCTTCTCTCCTTCTCCTCTGTCAGTTGGTTCACCTGGTCAGTCAGCCACTGAGCCTCCTCCTTCCATGAGGAACTCTCAATGCACAGGTTCTCTGTAAAGGTGTCTCTCTCCAGATTTTCTGAGGTCACCATACAGCTCAGGTTATCCAGTAGTCTCTTCAGTACCTCCCGCCCCACCAGCACTTGTTGGAACTTGCAGATTCTGTTCTTCCTGTTACTCTTCTGTGTCCAGAGTGCTTCCAGTTTCTCCTGCAACACTGTGTTCATTTGCTCCAGGTCATTGAAGCTTCTGGTCTTTTCCTCGAGCTGAAGTGTCACATCATTCAGCTGTTCAAAGAACATTTCGATCTCCTTCTGTGCAGCAGTGACGGCAGAAGCGGCCATCTCGAACTCCACCATGCGCCACTCTGCGGCCTGCAGGTGGCAGGTGAGAACTTCTTGCTCCATTTCTCTGTCATTGGCCCACTTGCTTGTGGATCTCTAGCTCTGTTTTTGGTTCTTTGTGCACCTCAGCTATCTTGTCCCTCTCTTTCTCCAGTCGATCCTGCAGGTCTGTCTTTTCCTGCTTCAGTGGTTGGATCTTGGCACAGAGTGCCTGGTTTTCCTCTTTTGCTGCAGTCCAGGGTGGGCACCATGTGTCGCTAGCGCCTCTGCAGATCCTTGGTGGTATCGCAACCCTTGATATTCTTGTCCCTGTTGGCTGTGACTGTGTCCAAAGGCAGGGGAGACCCCCAGTCAGCATCACTTTTGGCTGGACCCTCCGATAAATCACCCTCCCCAGTTGCGTTTGTTTTGGGGATCCCTTCCTTTTTCATGTTCAGTGTTTTTTTGAATGTTGCAAGTCTAAGGGGAGGATTCTTCTGCCAGTGTTCTGGCAGTAGTTTCTTGCCCACAGCTCTCTCATGGAGTCTTGTTGTTTCAGACATCTGAGCACTGGAATGGGTAAGGTGGGCTGGCCCCATTCCTAGGCTCTGGGAAATCCTCTATTCTCCCACTCACTGACAAGGACGTCAATTTACTACTCTACTCCAAAGTTGCCTCATGTCTCTAGCTCACCACTCAGCCACCTCTACCTTCCTCAACTGCTGGTGGTGTTTTCAACCAACAGAGGGAATCTTGATGCTTGGCAACATGGAATGTGGGGTGGCCACCATTGTTGTAGCCCATTGGTCAGAAAGAGCAATGAAAGAATGAAGTGTGGCTGGAATCCTGTGATGTAGGCAGCATGGTCAGTGTCAAGATGACAGATGCTCCCCCAGCCCCTTTCCCAGGGAACTCTTTCCAATTCTGTTGGAAACAAGAGGATGACCTGCTTTAGCTGGATGGCTGCACAGATTGTTGTGTATGTCTGTTTGTTGCCAGTCGCGGACCTTGAACTCAGGATCTGGGCACAGTCTGTGAGCTGCTTTTGCTCAAGGCTAGCCCTCTACCACAAGAGCTACACTGCTCTACTTCTGTCTTTGTTGGCACTGAAGTTGGACAGGGGTCTCAAGGACTTTCCTGTCTAGGGTGGATTTGACCATGATCCTCCCATCCCAGACTTGTAAGTATCAAGGAGGACTGCTGAGAGCCACTGGTGCCTGCCTAATCATTAATCTTGCTGTTCTTAGACAGACAAGTGAGTTCCCTATCCACAGGTTAAAATGGTGGGAACTGGAGCCCACAGTTCAAATCCTGGTCTGCCACCTCCAAATGGCAGGAGATCCTTAGAAACTCATTACTATCTATATGAATACCAATGGAATGTGATGTATGTTATGACTGAATGGACAGTTCTTGAATGATTCTAGGATAAAATTATACACAACTTTAGTAAAGGATATTGATCGATTTTAATCAATACTTTATGTAGCGTTTAAACAATCACATTCATTAAATGTAGGCAGAAATCTGGGCCTGAATTCTGTCCTTCAGCTCTTCAGCTCAAGGCTAGTGCTCTACCACTTGAGCTACAGCGATATTTCCAGTTGTCTGGTGGTTTATTGGAGATCAGAATTTCAGCATCTTTCATGCCCGGGCTGGCTTTGAATCACGATCCTCAAGTCTCAGCCTTCAGAGTAGTTAGGATTACAAGCGTGAGCCACTGATGCCCGGCTCCAAATAACCCTCTTTACAGGACTCATCATGCAGCACCTTGTGAAAGACACAGCACCCAGCACCCAATACAGAGCTAAGCACCCTGCACCCTGCGAAGGACTCAGCACATAGCATCCTGTGCAGGACTCAGCACACAGCACCCCGTGAGGGCCCCAACACCCCAGGACATACTAATCACATAGATGTATCCCACAAGCTGTCATCAGTATTAGGATGCTTTCATCAGTATCACCATTCTTTCAGAAACACATCACAAACTGCACAAAGTTCACATCTAATGGTTCAGAGGAGTATTTTTGGGGGAAGCGGAGTAAGCCACAGGGATTACACTAAAATGTTGGGGGTACTGTCCAAAGATCTTTTCCTCAAGGCTAGATATCTATCACTTTGATCCACAATCAGAGTTTCACACAAATCCTGCCAGGGCTGATTTTTAAACCCACCAGTGTCAGATCTCAGCCCCTGAGAATCTTGGATTACAGGAGTGAGCAAGCCAGCAGCATCTGGTTCTGTGGGGCTGAGTTGCAGTCATATACCTCTGACTAAGTCAGGTTAGATGGCAGCTGTCAGCACCACTACTGGCTTGCTCTGTGATGAGGTATTTGAAGTCCTATCCTTATAGAGTTGCAGTCACAACATTCAATCTTTTTTTCATGCCCATCCTGGACCTTGAGTAAGAGTCTAGACACAGTCCCTAAGCTTTAATGCTCAAAGCTAATGCTCAACTGCTTGAGCGAGAGCACAACTTCTGGATTTTTATGTGCATGTGGTAATGAGGAATCGAATCCAGGGCTTTGTGTGTACTAGCCATCATTATACCACTGAGCCCCAGGAGTGACAAATGTATGAACAGATAAATGTGTAAATTGGCATATATGTGTATATATATATATATATGTGTGTGTGTGTGTGTGTGTGTGTGTGTGTGTGTATGTGTGTGTGTGTGTTTATGTATATACACACACACACATATATATATACATATATGCATACACACACACACACACACACACACACACATATATATATATATATATATATACATACATATGTATAAAACAAGAGAAAGGTGTCTGTATAGTATGAAATTACATATATTATATTACTACCCATTATTGACATTCAAATTATTCCTTCCACTTTTAAGTATCATGGTTGAATACATAATAAAGTATTAACTGACAATTAGTCAATGTAATATAATTGTTGTGTATAATTTTATAGTATACTCATACACTAATTACTAATTTGTTACTTTTATAAAATTCCATTCATATGTATGTACATGGGCATGGGTTTCTTAGAATCTCATGCCAATACTTAGTGGCAGTCCAGGGATTCGACCTCCAGGCCTAAGTTAGGTTTTGGGTATGGCTTCCCTAATAGCCAGCCAAATATCAACATGCGATGTCATGTACACTTTCAGGGCCTTGTTATTTACACACAGAATGGTCACAACGCAAAGGAAAAAAAAATGTAAAACCACCTTGTTGAATTTCTCCATTTTATCCTTCTCCTTTTTATTTTAGTTCTTGAAAACCCCGACATTTGAACTTGGGTCCTAGGATCCCAGGGTAGCTGTGGCAGAGATGCCAAGACCTGAGTTTAAGCCCCGTGCTTAGCAAAAATAAAATAAAATAAGGCCCTGGCTTGGAATTTGCACCATTTTTCTGGCAGGCCTGGGATTTGAACTCAGCATCTGGGTATCTCTGTGGCTCTGTGGGTGAAGGGTAAGCTCACCGTCCTTGAAGATAAGAAATTCTGACGAGTTCCCAGGGCCCGAATTGAAGCCCCAGCACTGGAAAAATTCATACATTAGTTTAGTGAGTATGACATTTATTACACTTATTCATTTAGTATTATTATACATATAACATTTCATTTATTATATCATATCACACAGGATATATTTGCATATGAAGTATACATCATTATGAGACCCAGGACATTTTTTCAGAAAATAATGTGTCTAAAGTGGCTTCTTAATACATGAATAAATTTTTGGCAATGCTAGGATTTCAACTCACAGCCTACAATGCTCAATCCATAACTGTGGTCACAGTCTTAGCACACCAACCTCTGCCATGGAAGATATAAATCCAATACTTTTTGTGTGGCTTTCTAAAATAGAATCATGAATTAATTGCAAATTTAATTCTTTTTATAACATTCCACTAGGATTCACATAAATGGGAATGAGTTTGTCAGGGTCTCCCTCCATTTGTGTGTGGCAGTCCTGACATTCGTACTCCAGGCCTAGGAAGTTTATTTGCATGCAAACCATTGGAATGACACTGAAGATTTCAGATTGTCACGATTAAAAAAAGAACAACAAGAAGAAAAGAAAGTCAGGTGGCAGTAGCTACTGTATGTAATCCTAGCTCCTCAGGAGGCTGAGATGTAGAGAATGCCAATTTAATTTCAGGTAGGCCAGGAAAGTCCACAACACTCTTATTTCTAAGAGATCACAGGAAAATATCCTCATGGGTTGTGGCTGTGGCTCAAGGGCTGAGAGCTAACCTTGAGAAAGAGGAGATCAGTAATAGGGCCTAGGCTCATATTTCAACCTCAGTCTTGCCAAAGGGAAAAAAAAAGAAGGCAGTAACTCCATGTCTCTCTGTATTTATGGATTATGTATGATGGGCATTCAGCAGATTGCCCATGACCAGACCCCCAACCTGGGCAAGCTGGGACAAGCCCTCAGAGAGTACTAAGCATGAGCCAGTAGCGTGAACAAAGCATCCTTCTCTGCCATTTAACAACTGAAGCCCAGAAGGCTTGCCTTGGCTGGGGTATGCAATGGGTACATTATGTTCTGGCAGAGGTGTCTCATTGGGACATCTAGCAGCCACCCGCTGCCTCCAGGGAGACCATTGTTCCTAGGCTGTAGCAGTTGTGAAAAGTTCTTGCACCATATTCCCTATCCCTCTGTAGGACGTGAGACTAGATCTCTGAGGCCTAGTGGCTATCACTCATTCATCATTCCTCATTGCCGAGTCTCACACTGGTCCCAAATTCTGGCAAAGATATGAAATGGCCAGCGATTTCTGTGCTGAAAAGAGTATGCCAATGAATTCCACCCTCATAGTTCCTGTTAGAAGTAATCCCTTGTCTGTGAATGTGGCTAAGTGGTGGAGTGCTTACCAAGCAAGCATGAAGCTCTGGGTTGGATTCCTCAGTACCACATAAACAGAAAAAGCCAAAAGTGGCACTGTGGCTTAAGTGATAGAATGTAGCCTTGAGCAAAAGCAGCTCAGGAACATGCCCAGACTCTGAGTTCAAGCCACAACACTGGCAAAAAAAATATGAGTTTGGTGAGACATACACTTCTGGAACTCAGAGGAAGGCCGAGGTTATAGCTAAGAGGTAGAGGGCAGGTGGTGGTGGCTCACCCTTGTAATATTAGCACTCAGGATGCTGAGATCTGAAGATTATAACTGCAAGCAAGTGCAGGCAGGAGTCTATATGCGACTCTTTTCTCCAATTAAGCACCAAAAAAAACAGAGCTGTGGTTCAAGTAGTAGAATGCTAGCCTTGAGCATAAAAACTTAGGGATAGCATCCAGGCCATGAATTCATACCCCAGGACTGGCACACACACACACACACACACACACACACACACACACACACACTGGAAATTCTACTTACGCATCAAAAAGAATATAGTACCATTTTTATCTCTCATTTCTCATGTCATCTGCCTGGTATCTCATTGGCATCTTATTGTCCCTGTTCTGCACTAACTGACACATGCAGACTGGTGTAAAAGATCTTCAGGGTTATGGGATAACCATAGATTACTGAGTATGAGTTCTCTGCTTATTCTCTTTGTCTATTCATGCCTTTGAGTAGTGATTGTACAGATTCATTTGTACCATTTGCTACACAGAAAAGAGATGAACCATACATATATATGTATGTATATATATGATTATATACATACACATATTTATGCATACATGGATATATGCACACATATGGATATACATTAAATACTTGAGTACATTTTATGTTTTCAAAAATTATGGAGCTAACGAAAATCACATGCATTTTCCTTCCTTTTCAATTTTTTCAAAACATAAAGAATTTTCTCTCTTTTGAATACCTAATTTTTAATAAAATATCACCATCTTGATTTGTCAGTTTCCTTGAAATTAGATGTTCAAATAGGACAAAATTATTTAGGCTTTTTGGTGGAAGAAAGGAATATTACTAGGATTCTATTCAGGGATTCTCTGCTTGCTAGATAGGATTTTGTCTGTATAGCACCAAGCAGCTCAACTACTTCTGTCATACTTCTAGTCCATTTTATTTATTTGAGGTCTTGAACTTTTTGCCCTAACCCTCCCCTCCCACCTCTACAACTACACTCCCCTCTCCTCCCTTCCCCTCTTCCCTGCATATATTGTAAAGATCCTTTTTCAACATAGAGTCTTGTGCATCTCATTGTTACAATGTGTCAGCCTGTATCACTATTTAACTATTTTGTTTTTCCCTTCCCCTCCCCAAGCTAGAGAATGGTGTATACAAGATGCAGGGCACAGATATTAAATACAGTGAAAACAGGGGTTACACCATGCGGGAGGAACATAAAAAGAAAAAAAAAACACATGGTAGATTATAAACCCTATCTTTGGGTTCATTTCGTTTAACAACATCTTATCTGGTCTTATGTACATAGCTTTTGAACTTTTATGCTTGTCCGAGACATATAGTAGTTATTGCAAATAAAGGAAACCATAGGAACTATGTTTCTTTGGGTTTGGCTTACTCCACTTGATATAATTTTTTCCAAGACTCCACTTAGAGCTCCCATATGATCCAGCAATCCAATTTTTGGCATTTGCCCAAATGTTCACAAACAAGACCATACTAAGCTACCGGCAAACTGTTTATTGCAGCATTATTTACCATAGCTAAGATATGGAACCAACCCAGATGCCCCTCAGTAGATGAATGGATCAAGAAAATGTGACACACACACACACACACACACACACACACACACACACACACACACACACACAATGGAATTCTATGCCTCCAATCAGGGAGAATGACATCGTCCTATTTGCTAGGAAATGGAAAGACACAGAAAAAATTGTATTAAGTGAAATAAGCCAGGCTCATATAACCATAGGTCCTATGGTTAATCTTACTTGAAGTAACTAGTACATGGTACCATATGACCATATAAGAAGATGTTATGTGAAATGAACCCCAAGATAGAGACACAAATGATTTTTATTCCATGAGATTCTTATCTCTATATAATCCCACAAGTAAAGTTGGAAAGGGAGCTGTCGTTCAAATACAGAGCCCCACCCTTGAGGGAAAATGCCTAAGTAACAAGGTAAGGTCCTGAGTTTAAACCATAAAATCAGCACTCAAAAAAGTTGATTTCTTTTCCTTGAGGTTTTTATTAAATTGCTCAGAAAATAATCAACGTTGTATTTATGTTTAGCATTACTTTTGAAATCATGTTATATTTATTTCTGCTATTCATTATTTTCTTAAATTTTACTTACACATTAATATCCAGTAATGATAAGAGATGATTACTGTTTCACAAGTTTTTATGGCAGTTGAATATATGGATGAGAGGTGCATACAAGGAGTTTGGACTGAAAATAGATATTTCCAAGCTTTCACATAAAGAACATAGTTGAAGGAGCTGTGGGCATGTATGAGATAAACTAAAGAAACCAGCAAGGAAAGATAAGGTATGATTTTGGAAAGCACACAATTTTGGAAGAAAAAAAAAACAAGGAAAATATGTGGCTTTTGGTAAGAACTTTTTAACCCACCTACACATTTGATTCCTTATTTCTAGCGGAAGCATTTCAGTTAACTTAATTTTACAAAGTTAAACATGATTGACATTTAATACTAACTGGTCTCTCTCTCAGGTAAGCAATTATTCTAGCCAGGTGCCAGGGGTCATGACTATCATCTTAGTTACTCAGCGATCTGAGACCTCTAGATCCTAGTATAAAGCAGTCTGGAGAGGAAAATTGGTGAGACTTTTTTGTTCAATTAACCGTGAGAAAATTGGAAGTGGCACTGTGGCTCAAAGTGGCAACACTAATCTTGAGTAATAAATCTCAGAGTCAGAACCCAGGCCCTGAGTTCAAGCTCTCTGAAATTATTCTTAAAATACATATTCTCAGTAATTCTTTAACTTGTCTAGAAGACTGTTTTAAACTTAGAGATTTTTTATTTCATGTTCTCAGAATTTATTTTTAAGATGTTCAGAGAAAAATTATTTATAGTAAGAACTGGTTTGTATTGCTTTGTATTACGTATTGTTTCTACACCAATAGATAAGCTGGAAAGTAGATGGCTAAACCCCTTTTCCCCCCACCAAAGTTGTAAAGTTCATTTTTCGACATAATGATTTGTACATCTCAATGATGCAATGGATCCACCTGTATTCCTAGTTAAACGATTTGTTTTTGCCCTTCCTCTCCACAAATTATACAAACATCAAATACAGTGAAAGCAGGGGTTATACCATGGGGGAGGGACATACAAAGCAAAATAGAAATCATCTTATAAATATGTTAGAAACAACTGCATGAAAGAAAAAAAAAACTTATCTTGGGGTTCATTCAACTAACATCAACTTCATTTGACCTTTTCTGCTTGACTTAGACATGTACTAGTTATTGCAAATAAGGGAAGCCGTGGGACCTATGTTTCGTTGGGTCTGGCATACTTCACTTAATATAATTTTTTCCAAGTCTTTCCATTTCCTAACAAATGGGCAATGTCATTCTTTCTGATGGAGACATAGAATTCCATTGTGTATATATACCACATTTTCTTGATCCATTCATCTACTGAGGGGCATCTGGGTTGGTTCCATATCATAGCTATGGTAAATAATTCTGCAATAAACAGGTGTGCTGGTAGCTTTACTATGGTCTTGTTTGTGATCATGTGGGTTAATGCCCCAAAGTGGGATTGCTAGGTCATAGGGGAGCTCTATGTGGAGTCTTTTGAGGAACCTCCATACTGCTTTCCACAGTGGTTGAACAAGTTTACACTCCCACCAAAAATGTAGTAAGGTTCCCTTCTGTCTACATCCCCTCCAGCATCTGTTGTTATTAGAGTTCTTGATTATAGCCATTCTAACTGGTGTGAGGTGGTACCTCAATGTTTTTATTTGCAAATCTTTTATGGCTAGAGAGGTTGAGCATTTCTTCATGTGTTTTTTGGCCATCCTTCTTTCCTCTTCAGAGAAGTTTCTCTTTAAGTCTTTAGCCCACTTATTAATTGGGCATTTGTTTCTTGGAAGATTTGTTGTTGGGGGATTTAATTTTTTGAGGTTCAGATATATTTTAGGTATATTTTAGATATTTTAGATATGAGTTTCAGGTATATTTTAGATTTGTCCATTGTATGGCTAGTGCAGATCTTCTCCCAATCCTTCGGCTTTCTAGTAATTTTGCTAGCTATGTCCTTTGCCATGAAGAAGCTCTGCTATTTCATGCAATCCCATTTGTCCCATTAGTCTTTGATTTTTTTTTATTTCTGGGTCTCTATTAAGAAAATTTTGGCCTGTGCCAAGGAGAAGTTAGGTTTCTCCTATTCCGTCCTGTAATGTTTTCAGAGTAAGACTTGAAACTTTGAGAGTTTCAGATATTACAGGAAGATCTTTGATTCACGTTGAACTGATGTGAGTAGATTGAGCTGTTGCATATATTTGTGTGTGTGTGTGTGTGTGTGTGTGTGTGTGCGTGTGTGAGTGTGTGTAAGGCGAGTAATATTTATCATTGAAATCAAGGATAAGGAACTTGGTTACTTTTTCTGAGATATACATTATGGTGTTTCTTTGTTGGAGGTAGGCTTGCCTTTGATGTGTACATTCCAGCTCAATTTTTCAATTAAAGTTTCTTAATTATTATTGAACATATAGTGCTCTGATATTGCTTTGCCTTTAGTCTGCCACCTAGGATCTTCTTTTCCTCTTAAATATTAACATTCAATATAAATTTTACCTCCTGACTGATTTTCCCCTTTAATTTGCATTTTGAAATAACTATGATAATATCTTTGATCTCCGTATTCATGAAGAAAAACCATTTTGAATTCTCTGTTTAATGTAATAACTCCTGGACAGATTTTTTTGCACCAAGACCTTAAATTTTCTTTTGTAGTTTTATTTTAGAATAGCCCTCCTCCATGTTTTTAGCATGGGTAGACAAAGAATTCCCACAATGTCTCACAACTTTTATCTTTCACTTTCTCTATGCTTGTTTGTCCCTGCTAAATTTTTCTGGATGCCTGTATTAGCTACCCCAACCCCTGCAAAGCTGTTGCTGCTACCCAATTTCCTGCTACTACAACTCAGCAATTACAGTCACAATTACCCTTTCCCTGGTACTCCCTTTCTATGCTACTCATTTTGCTACCCATAATTCTTAACACTATGGTTCCAGCCACCTGATCCCTGACAATCCAGTCTCTGCCACCACATTCCTAAACAAAGCAAGGCAAGAGTAGGAACAGATAGTCGACTTGGGTACTCATCTTGCACGCAAAATGGGATGTTATTCCTCAGGTATTTTCATGAGGGACTAACTAGTGGTGGAAAGAAAAGAGGTTACTCAAAGGAGACTAAAATCCAAGTATATCAACTTATAACTTTTTGCTAAGAAAAGAAGGCCCTAAAGTGAAAGTTAATGAGAAAAGAAAATTTGACAAAAATATTGGGGATGATATAAAAGTTTAGCTTAGTCTCTTGTGCCAGTGATCTTAACTAATTTATGATATAGATATGTAACTTGTTTGCATTTTAAAAAGTATACGAAGATGCACATTTATGTGGTACTTATATTAATTTATGAAACAGTTGCATCTGATCATGTTAATGATATTCAATAGTTTATGCTTTATTATATGCTCATTACTCTGCCTTTGGCAATATGAATTGAGCTCTCTAAAAATAAATGGAATTTCATTGTCAAATACTACAAGGAGATTACTGAGGCTAATACCAAAACGAAAGCTGGTACAAGAAAACTGAACAAAGCTACAAGTTCGAAGGGAAGGGGTCAGTGGTAAGGGCTATGATAAAAGAGAAATTCTTCACCATAGACTCTTGGAAGAATAGAATGTGTCTTGTTGAATTACTAGCTTTTTAAACATTCTTAGAAAGCAGAACATGATTTTTGATTCTTGTTTTTGGAACCTCTTTAATGAGTGGTTAAACAAAAAATTATCGAAATGACTGAAAATCCACTGACATGAATTATTAGATTGATATTATACTCAAAGTTGCCTTGAGATACAGGCAGGATGGATTCCTTTTCTATTAAATTAATGGAATAAGTTTCCTTTTGAATGGTTGTACAGTCCATGACACTTGTTCCAAAACAAGAAAAGATACTGCAGAGAAAAAAAGAGGAATGAGAGGCAAGGCTGCTGAAATTAGCATATTTCCCATTTGGACTTTACTGGGTTGTTACTACAAAGAATTAGAATTTCACCTTAAGATAATTTCAAAATGGATATTCTAAAGGATAACTCTGAAATGTAATATTTAATGCTGTTGGATTACTTGAAGACAAAGGGTTACAGAAAACTGTAATGTGCCAATAAACACCTAGAAAAAATATAATTTAAAAATTCACCTGTTCAAAGAAAACCCTGGCAGGAAAGTCTATGAGTCACTTATTTCCAAATAGGAAGTGGCCCTGTGGCTCAATTGGGAGAGGGCTCCCCTTGAGCTCAAGAATTCAGGGATATGTTAATACCCAGGCCCTGAGTTCAAGCCCCATGACTGACAAGAAGAAATTTTAAAGAATTAAACCATTAGGGCTGGAAGGAGACTCAGTGATAGAATGTTTGTCTTGCATGCATGAGGTCCTGGGTTCAATTCCTCAGCACCACATAAGCAGAAAAAAATGGAAGTGGCACTGTGTCTGAAGTAGTAGTGCACTAGCCTTGAGATGAACAGCTCAGGGACAGCACCCAGACATAGAGGTCAGGCCCCCCTACCAACAACAACAACAACAATAAAAATTAAAGCATTGAACAGCCTGAAGATGTTGTCCAGAATTATGAATGCAGCATTATCCGTTTACATGACTTAGTGAATTAAAACCTAGTTTACCAGGGGAGATGGTGTGCATTTTTTCTGTGTGCCAAAGCCTTCAAAATTATTTTGTACTTTCCCAGGGAGGGAGAAAGGAGGAAATGGGGGGGGGGGCGGAGGGAGGTTTTTGATGGACATGCCTTTTGATTCACTGATTGTTTTCTGGAGCCCAATTCAGAGAAATTCTGCTTGCAATCCTAGTTGCATGGGGAATGAAGAAGCCATGTCCTGGATGTGGTTTTGTCCTGTCCTTGGCCTGGTTCTAACCACCAGTGGATAATCCAAGTCGCACTTCTGGACCAAGATGGCTTGAAGAATACTGATCCATTGGGCAGGTGGACCTAACCACAGCCAGAATAGGCAGAAAATGAAATTCTGAGGGCAGCACTGGAAATCTACACCAGGCAGAGATTTTTTAATATATATTTTAACGTAAAAATACTGTACAGAGGACTCAGAGTTACAGGACCAGGTAATGAGTACATATCTTTTAAAGCTTTGTTATCTCCTCCTTTGTTTTTCCCCTGCCATGTTTTCCCTCCCCACATCTCCAACTCCTCCCTCATCGACCCCTGCCTGACATTGTAAATTCATTTTTGACACAGTGTCCTGTACATCTCATTGTCACAATATGTCAATCTGCATCCCCATTTAAGTATGCTGCTATTTCCCTTCCACTCTCCAAATTATATATATATATATATATGTATATATATATATATATGCTATATAGCTATATCTATCTATATCTATATATATATATATTTGCTATATATGCTATATAGCCATATATATCTATCTATATCTATATATCTATCTATTTATGATCCAGAACACTTGAATCAAATACAGTGAAAACAGGGGAATTCCGTGGGGGGATGAACCTACAAAAGAATCACATAGTGCATTATAAGCATATTAAAAACCAAAGAAAGAAAGGAAAACCACTTGTGATTCTGACTTGGGGTAAATTTCGCTTGTATGTCCATATGTTCTTAGCCTTTGATCTTCTCTGCTTGTCCTAGTCATGTTCTAATCCTTGCAAACAAAGGTAAAACAAGGTAAACCATGGGTCCTATATTTCTTTGGGTCTGTCTTACTTCACTTAATATAATTTTTTTGCCAAGACTTTCCATTTCCTAACATATGGAACAATGTCATTCTTTCTGATGGAAGCATAGAATTCCAGTGTGTGTGTGTGTGTGTGTGTGTGTGTGTGTGTGTGTGTGTGTGTGTGTGTGTGTGTGTGTGTGTACACCACATTTTCTTGATCCATTCATCTGCTGAGGTGCATTGGGGTTGGTTCCATATCATAGCTATGGTGAATAATACTGCAATAAACATGGTTGTGTTGGTAGCTTTGTGATCATTTGGGTAAGTGCCCAAAAGTGGGTTTGCTGGGTCATTGGGAAGCTCTACAAGGAGTCTTTTGAAGAAATTCCTTACTGGTTTCCAAAGTGGTTAAACAAGTTTACACTCCTACCAATAATGCAGTAGGGTTTCCTTTTAGCCACATCCCCACCAGCATCTGTCATTATTACATTTCTTGATTATAGCCATTCTAACTGGAGTGAAGTAAAATTTCAATGTTTTGATTTGCATTTCTTTTATGACTAGAAAAGTTGAGTATATCTTCAAGGGTCTAATGGACATTTTTTATTTCATCTTCAGAGAAGTCTCTCCTTAAGTCTTCAGCCCACTTAATTATTGGGCAGTTGTTCCTTTGAGGATTTGTTGTTGGAGGATTTATGATTTTGTTTTCTAAGTATATTTTAGATATAAGACTTTGTCTGTTTTATGACCCATGAAGAACTTCTCCCAGTAAGTGGGCTTTCTATCGATCTTTCTATCTATGAGCTTTACCTTGCAGAAGCTCTGCTGTTTCATGCAATCCCGTTTCCCCAACGTTTCTTTGATTTGTTTTGTTTCTGGTTCTCTATTAAGAACATTTTGGCCTGTGCTAAAGAGCCCTAGAGTTTCTCTTATCTTTCATGTAATGTTTTCACGGTGTCTGCTTTTATTTTGAGGTCTTTGATCCATTTGGACTTGATTCTCATGCAGACTGATATATATATATGGATCTAGCTTTAGTTTTCCACAGGTGTTTAACCAATTTTGCCAACACCATTTACTGAAAAGGCTGTCTTTCTTCCATTCTATTTTTTAGCTCCTTTGTAAAAGACTAAGAGGCTATAGGTCACTTGGTTCTTTTCTGAGTCTTCTGTCCTATTCCATTGGTCCTCAGGACTGTTCTTGTGCCAGTAACCAGATGTTCTTATTACTATGGATTTTCGCTTTAGTTTGAAATTTAGATATTGCTCCAGTACTGTTCTTTTGGCTAAGGATTGATGAACCTACAGCCAGCATTATACTTAATGGTGAAAAGTTAAAGTCATTTCTCATAAATTCAGGAAAGAGATAAGGATGTCTGCTCTCTCCACTCCTCTTGAACTTAGTATAGGAATGCTAGCTGGGATAATAAGACAAGATGAAAACTTAAAGGAAATCCAAACAGGTAAAGATGAAGTAAAACATACAAGATGACCAATGGAATAGAATCGAAAACCCAGAAATGAACTTACAGTCCCATAGGCATCTAATTTTCAATAAGGGAGCTAAAAAAATAGAATGGAAGAAAGACAGGCACTTCAGCCAATGGTGTTGGCAAAATTGGTTAACTACTTGTAGAAAACTAAAACTAGATCCTTATTTATCACCCTGCAGCAGAATCAACTCTAAATTGATCAAAGACCTCAGAGTCAAAGCAGACACTCTGAAAATATTACAGGATGGAATAGCAGAAACTCTAGGTCTCCTTGGCACAGTCTGAAATTTTCTTAATAGAGATCCAGAAACACAAAAAAATCAAAGACAAATGGGACAAATGGGATTGCATGCAATTGCAAAGCTTCTGCATGGCAAAGGACATAGCTAGCAAGATCACTAGAAAGCCCATGGATTGGGAGAACATTTTTACTAGCCATACAATGGACAAGGGTCTCATATCTAAAATATACCTGGAACTCAAAAAATTAAATCCCCCAACAACAAATCTTCAAAGAAACAACTGCCCAATAAATAAGTGGTCTAAATACTTAACGAGAAATTTCACTGAAGAGGAATGAATGATGGCCAATAAACACATGTAGAAATGCTGTTTAGTAATGAAAGAAATGCAAATCAAAACAGCATTGAAATACCACCTCATCCAGTTAGAATGGCTATAATCAAGAACTCTAATAACAACAGACGATGGAGGGAATGTGGACAGAAGGGAACCTTACTGCACTATTGGTGACAGTGTAAACTTGTTCAACCACTTTGGAAAGCAATAGGGAGGTTCCTCAAAAGACTCCACATAGAGCTCCCCTATAACCCATCAATCCTACTTTCTGGCATTTACCCAAATGTTCACAAACAATACCACACTAAAGCTTCCAGCAAGACTATGTTTATTGCATCATTATTTACCATAGCTAAGATATGGAGCCAATCCAGATGCCCTTCAGTAGATGAATGGATCAAGAAAATGTAGTATATATACACAACAGAATTCTATGCCTCCATCAGAAAGAATGACATTGCCCCATTTGTTAGGAAATAGAAAGACATGGAAAAAATTATATTAAGTGAAGTAAGCCAGACCCAAAGAAACATAGGTCCCATGGTCTTCCTTATTTGCAGTAACTAGAATATGTCTGAGTCAATAAGAATAAATCAGATAAGTTGATGTTAGGGAAATGAAAGCTAAGATATGTATTCAATTTTTTTTCTTTCATGGGGTTGTTTCTAACACATTTATAAGTTTATTTCTTTGTTGCTTTATATGTCCCTCCCCCATGGTATAACCCCTGTTTAACTGTATTTGATGTCGGTATAATTTCTGGAACGGAATGGCAAAAACCAATAGTTTAACTATGGATACAGGTGGACCCATTGCAACAATAAGATGTACAAGTCATGTCGAAATCGAAATTTACAACTTTGGTGGGGGGAAGGAGGATTGGGTGGGAGCAAGGGAGGTAGATGGAAAGGGATGGATAAGGGAAACAAATTAGAATGCTACAATGCTTGACAGGAAATTTACTCATTATATTGCCCAGGTAATTTTAATCCTTCTGTACAGTATTTTCACAAGAAAAAATAATAAATTAAAAAAAAAGAAAACAAGAAGAAAAAAAAACATGAAGATGACATGATCCTGTATTTAATGGACTCCATGGACTCCACTCCCAAGTTACTTGAGATGATCAGAAACTCTGGCGAACTAGCAGAAAATAATTTTTTCTCAATAAAACCAACCAAGAAAGGAATAAAAATAAACAAGAAAGGAATATACAGTTGGAAATTTGGGCTAATTTTGTCATTATGTTTTGAGAAGTCAAGTTTCCTATAGAAATGCAACTCATATATAATCCTCTGTTGTGTTTTAAATGTTGTCTTAATTACAGATCATTTCTAGATGCAAAAGAGCTCATTATTCCGAACCAAAAATTTGAAAAAGTAAGCATCATTCTGTTAAATTCCAAAGAAATGATGAAGGATTACAAAAGTTTAAGCCTGGAGAAATAGGAAAGTTCATTTTATGTAGGACTTTTTAGACCTGGCTAAATTAGAATTTAGATTTAAAATAGATATTGTTGTTTGTAATTTAATATTCTATATGATACTACAAAATTATTTTCAAGTAAAAGATTTAATTTACAAATTCACAAATGATTCTGGCATTCTAATTGTCTAGAGTAGTCTTTCAAGTGAGGTATAATAAGAAATTAGTTAATAGATAATTCCAACAGTTCATGTGTAAAATGATAATGTGAATAATCTAGACAAATAGAAAACAAATTGATTGTATTAATTTATAAATATAGAAACAGAGCAATCTTTTGAGACTTTGGTGTAACATGGTATGAAGAGTAATTGGGTGACATCTTTTTTTTCTACCTATACATATCACAGGAAGAAATTTCCTTAATTATGTACCTCTGTATACAATGAGACAAATGCTACGTTTGAGGTTTGTTTTTATTTTGTTTTTGTTGTTTGGTTTGTCCTAGGGCTTAACCTCTGGGCTCGGGCACTGTCCCTGAGCCTGTTTTTGCTCAAAGCTATTGCTCTACCACTTGAACCTCAATGCCAGTTGGGTCTGGCTTTTCCTTATGAGTTTATTGGAGATAAGAATCCAAGGAAATTTCTTGCCTGGGTGGGCTTTCAACCATAATCTTGAAATCTTAATATTAAGATATACAGATCTCTTGAATATCTATGATAGATTTTATATATATATATATATATATAATAAAATAAATAAAAATAAAAATAAATAATATTTGCAAGTGTTCTGATCTCAAGAAAACCACTGCGGGGAAAATGATATAGGAAAGTTTAGTGTAGTATTCTTTCCACAATAGGAAGGACATGACATTAGCAGAAGTGTAGTATTTTTTCACAATAGTGACAAAGCAGTCATGATGTGAATTTAGGGAATTTTAAGGCACACCTTACAAGTTGTAAATTGTTGGGCTAGGATGACTTTACGGCATAAAAACTTGGGATTGATTGTTATAGAAATAATAGCTTACTCTGAGGAACAAATGTTTAGTCTTACGGAATTATTTATTGGAAGGGGCACTGTGGCTCAAGCAGTAGAGCGCTCACCGTGAGCTGCAGAGCACAGGGACAGCGCCCAAGCCCAGAGTTCAAGCCCCATGACTGACCAAAAAAAAAAAGAAAGGAATTAATTATTATAGATACTTCATAGTTTTATCCTCTACAAGAACGTGTCTATTTTTTCTGTTGGCTTTTAAATATGTAATGCCTCATTGAAAACTGCATCTATTGCAGAATTAAATAAAATGCAAACAGGTACTATTTTGAATGTCTCTGGTATGGCATGTTCAGAATTTGAAAATGAGTAGTTAGTAGTCTTAGGAATGTTGAGGAACAGATATATTCTGTCTTCTTAACAATTAGTCAGTTTTCAGTTAGGAGTTTCCATAGAATTGAACTGTTTTCTGTTTTAGTATGAGACAATATTAAAATAATGTTTTTTCAAAGTAATGGCAAGTATATTCTGAAAATATTGTATAGTTTGATAACATTCCAGTTGATGTCCCTCTGATAAAGAAAGAGCTAATTCAAGTTAGCAGACAAAATGTTCATTTTTAAAAAGGTAATACACATAGAATAATATTTACTATAACAATACAGTGAAATTATATTTTATGTAGCTCATTTTTAACTTAATTTTATTAAGGTCATATATAGAAAGGGTTGCAGTAATTGTAAGGTATTGAATACATAACATGTCAAAATTTTTACCCCCTCCCTCATTTTTCTCACACTTTTCTTTACTCCAATAACCCTCACATGTTGTAATGTAAATTTCCAACATGTTGTCCTGTGAGTATGGCTATTGCATTGGTTTACCTTTTGTCCTTTGTCTCGCCATTTTATTGTTCTGCTTCCCTTGCCAAATGAAGACAAATGTATATAGAATACACAGGATACTAAATCAAATACAACAGTGGACAAACCATAGGGGAAAACACAAAAGAAAAAAGAAATCACATAGTATATTGAAAACAACATCCACAAAGAAAAACCTCTCTTTCCATATCTAGCAGATTATTTTGCTCAGCATCATTTTATATGGTCATTTATACCTAGCTATTGAGCCATTCTACTCATCTGCTGGGACTATTCCCTATTTATTATTAAATATTATTATTAATAACTATTTCCTAGTTATTACAAATGAGGGAAACCATGGAATCTGTTTCTTTGTGTCTTGCTTATTTTTCTTTGTAGGATTTTTCCAAGTCTTTCCAATTCCTTATTAATAGGAAGCAGAGAATTACTCCGTATATATATAAAACACATTTTGTCAATTCGTTCATCTACTGAGTGGCATATTGGTTGAAAACATGATTGCATGTAAATATCACTTAAGGCCATTCAAAAATGACAGATTCCACCACACCAGATATAGTAATATCATGATTTCTAAGTAAGATAATATTTTATGGTGGTACAAGTGTTGAGGTATAGGATGAGTCTAATGTATATCTTGCACTGAATTAGGCAGGAAGATATCCAATATCATGTAGGACTAAAGTGGTAGTGACAAAATATTTCCCTTGAGAAAGATATAGGAGGCTGCCAGAAGTATGAAGTAGTTCAGATAATTTTGAAGAATTTAGAAATGCAAGCTCAATTATGTCTCTTTAAATAATAATTATGTAAGTGGAAGGGCAAAAGAAGGGTAAGAGAAGAAAATAACTGACAGCAAATCATTGTCCCAAGTTAGAGAATAAAAAGACGTAATCTATAACTTCCAAGTTAAAGAGAGACCAATATAATACGTCCCACTTAATTTAGGTACTTGCAAAATATTTACTTGGCTTTTCCCTAGTTAATGCTCCAAAATAAATGAACATTTATAAGAAAAGTTATGTGATTGCAATTGCTTCAACTTGAACACTAATTGTGATCAGCCCTTTTTTTCTCACTTTGTACTTGGAAAATTGTCCCTAAGTTGATGATGTTGTGGCTGATTAGATTCAGAGTTAGGGGCTTCTACTTGTACAATTAGTCCAGAATAGTTTAAAGCAGGTTTCCACCCAAGATATCCAACTAACATTATCTGAACCTGTACTTTGAACACACACTCACACCTGAGCACATTATCTGAAATTATAATTCAGCTTTCCCTGGCACATTCTACTTTGTTCCTTTGTCTTCTTTGCATATGCCTTTTGAGTTTATATTTGCTCTATTTCCATTTCATCTATACAAACTGCTCAGAACATTGTTCAACTACCACTTCTTATTTGTACAGGCCCAGTCTATGTATGAAGGTACTTTGTCCATGTTAAGCAATAGGGTAATACTAACTCTCTGAGAAGAAAAGTTCCACAATATAACCCTATGCCCACAATAAAGGATGTAGAATTTAAAGCATTTTGAGACAAACAGTGATATTAGAATTGAAAGGCTCCTTAGGGACATTTTCCTGGAGTTCATTAGTTTACCCAGGAGAAATATAAATATCCACAAAATTTGGAGCTAATTAGTAAGTATCCGAATTAACATTAGATCCTAGATGTTGTGTTAATACAAGGTAAGATTGTATTATTGTTAAATCAGAATCCTTCACTCCTCGACAATATGTATGAGAAAGTGAAAGAAAGACATTAAATCAAAATATCTTATCTTTTTACTCATTTAATCCTAGTGGTGAGAGTAATGTCTGAACGTTTTATAAGAACATTTTCCTACATATAAGAATTTGTGTCAGATTTGTTCACACAGCATGGAGATATATCTAACAAGAATTAGATTTCAATAGTCTATATGGAAGTTATGATGTGTCAATGGCTATTGAGGCATTTTCTGTTCTAAAGAGGAATCAATTCCAGGAGTCTTCAGTCACATCAGTAAAGCTGTATGTTCAACCTAATACTTGGTTTTACTTGTCCTACATTTATAATGAGTAGGCTGATAAGATATCCAAACATATCTAAATATTTTTCAATAAAATCCCAAACTGATATGGATAGATGGATCACTAATTGGAACTGTAGGACAAATTAGGCTTGGTTGTGCTGTAGTTCAATCTATAATCTCCTGGCTAAATAAAGTTTTCAAAAATATTCACAGAATATCACTAAGAAAAGTTAATGATATTTATATCTGTATAACATTTCTGAGGTCAGGATTTAAGCATTTGTTCCCAACATTTAGAATCAATAGGATCTGTTAAATTAATGGATCCAGAATTTTATGTATTCACATTCATATCTCAACATTTTATCAATATGACTTTCACCAAAACACTGTTCTTATTGAACTTGTCTATGTTCTTTTACTTTTCAAATCCAAATAGTAGATTTCCTTCAACATCTTCCTGAAAATTCTTTCCTTCCCTTTCTTCTGTAAATCTGTGTTTATTACTTTTTTGTTTCCTTATTTATCGCTTTCCTCCTATCTTGTCCACACTGGTACTCACATTGTTCACACTTTCGTCAGAACTTTCCTTTTCCTCTTCCCTTTAATAATGTCCCTGATTTTATTATTAGTTTTCATATTCATGGTCGTGAATATTTTGATGATGTCCAAACAGACCTATCTTTGCATCTCTTTAACATAAACCTTAGAACTATCAGTGAGTTTTTTTCCTCTAAATCCATCTTTTCCACCTGTAGTCCTTATCACCAAGAATGTAACTAACACAGTTAGGAGACAGAGATGTGGAAAAGCTTTAGATTTACTCTTATCCTACCTCGATCCATTAGATAAGATGAATGATCAAGATTTTCTCAGTTTCTGTCACTAATGTAATTTCTATGTACTCCTTTTTATGCCCCTGACACCAGCCTATTGCAAATACTCATCACCAGTCACTCAATCCTAAAACAATTCTTTACAAAGTATGCATTTTCCCCCATAGTCTTTTTTATATTGGTCCTCTCCATCACCAAATGACTTTCCTTGTGAAGAACTCAGACAAAAATTCTACTACCATTATTTACTCACAGCATTGACTATTGGTCTTACATTTCTCATCTGTAAATGGATATAATCTACCAGAAATATTGAAGAATATATTTGTTGACTTCTAGAGCAAGGCAAAAGAAAGTAAACAGTTCTTACATTTCCTGCCTTAGCTTGTAAATAAGGAAAGAGTCAAATTCAGTTTGTTAGTACAAAGTCAGAAATAGTTTCATGCAGAAATAAAAATGACTTTTAACTTCTGCAGCTTGTGTCTTTTTATGGTAACTGCAGATATGTAAGTATTATTATGTAAATTTTGTCATGTATTTACAGCTGTAATGAAGAACATACTCTTAATATATCATTGGAAAAGTATCTATCTGAGAATGTTATTTGAACTAATCACACTAAGTTGAAATCTACATCGTAGCCAATGAAAATATGGAAATAAATGATTTTATTTATAAGCAAATAATACCACCAAGAATAGTGAGTATAACTTAGAAAGACTGCTGGAATAACATTAGGGTTTTTACTGTTTCTGCCTGTTTATTTGATTGTATTTCTTGATATTGAAACTCTCCTCTTTTTATTCTGGTTTTGTTTTGTTTTGTTTTGTTTTTGGTTCATCATGGGGCCTGGTCTCTGGGCCTGGCCCTGTCCCTAAGCTCTTCAGCTCAAGGCAAGCGCTCTACCACTTGAGCCACAGTGCCACTTCCCGCTTTTTCTGCTTATGTGGTGCTGAGGAATCAAACCCAGAGCCTCATGTAGGCAAAGCCAGCACTCTGATACTGAGCCACCTTCCCAGCCTTCCTCTTGTTATTGTTATTATATGTAATCCAACGCTGTTTATAACTAGCATTCAACGTTGGAAATTTAGCTTCCAAGATATCTAAAGTTTTTTTTTTTCCTTTTTAATCACAACATCGTCATTATCAGGTTACACTGTGGTCATCATCCTCTCCACCCAAATTATTATTAGCATCATAAGTGCTAATTATTGAACGTCGGATATATGTCTATGATTTTACTATTATTTGTCTTTAGATTAATAATTTTCATGTTACCACTGTGCATGCATCCATATTGAAATTTTGAACAAATAAACAAAAAAACCATAAACCATATCAGGTAGCTTGACTATGTGCTTATAACAAATTATGGAATAGATTTTTTGAAGCATTGCAAATTCCTAATCAGTATGAATTAACTTCCTCTCTCTCCTGAACTACAAACAAATATTGAAGAGTTTGGGCAGAACCTTTTCAAGTAATATACTGTAAATGTTACTACAATATCATGTGTATATCTAAAGTTCCCTTGAAAATAATAAACTCTACTTTATATTGAAATATTAGTTATTTCATTCTAGGAAACATTTAGAAAAATTGACTGTACCTTTGAAATGAAAATGTCAAAAATAGTAACATAAAAGTTTTAGAGGGAGTCTGTCATATATATATATAAATGTTATGTGTAGAATAGTACATATTTAGAGATTATTTGTCATCAGAAATATATACATATATCTAAAGTTATTTGCAGAATGATATACATCATAGTGAAACAAACATCTTAAAACATAATTAAAATTAAAAAAAAAAAAAACTTCATGAAACCAAGTCCCGGTAACTCCACCCTTATAATACATGGTATTCTGGGTGCTGAGATCTTAGAATTGTTTTCGAAACTAGCCCAGACAGAAAAGTACTTGTTAGATTCTTATCTCCAATTAACCAGTAAAAACAGGAATTAGCTCTTTTCCTCAAGTTGTAGAGTGCTGTCTTTGAGCATAAAAAGGCTTAGGGACAATGCCCAGGCCTTGCAAGCAACACACACAACAACTAATTGTATCAATTGTATCACATTAATTTCACAAAAGCATCTTTTAACTGCTGTGAACATTTCTTAGAAACATGAATACATACCCCTGGAAAATGTTAAGTTAAGAAGTATAGGATATTTACGTCTATGTTAAAGACATAACTATTTCGATTGTTTAAGATATTTCGGTAATGATTAGAATTTAAGAATAATGATAAGTAGGTCATATATTGGGACTGGTTTTTATTCTATTTTACAATAGTAATAAAATTATATTTATAATGATTATATAAAATTACTCTTGCTTGCTATTTGAATTATCATAAGTGATAAATATTTTTAAATGATTTCCAAAGCAAAGGAGTATCAATTCTTTTGTAATTTCAAAACAATTAAGAAAATGATTTCAAGGCTTCTTCACTCTAAGTCTGTATTTGTTTTCTTATTCTACTTTTCATATGTTAGTAGAAATTAAAATTCCAAAAATTTAATGGAAATTGGCATTCAGGCACATCTTCACATACACTAATATTGGAGTTCCTTAAGTGGGATTGTTTTATTTCATTTGTTACTTTCAAAAATATATCAAGATGATTGTCTATTTTGTTCTTTTCACTGCTTTTGGCTCTTATCTTGAGAATACGTTTTTCCTAGCAAGGTAGAGATAAGCAATTGGATTAAACAAGTAACATATGACTTTCATAAAATGCAGATGCATAGATTTGTGTCTACTGTCATTTGCTAAAATTTCTTCCAGAAAAGTTACTCAATTACTTAGAAGTTTTTCCCCTTCCCCTCCACAAATTATACAGACATCAAAAACAGTGAAAGCAGGGGTTATAGTGTGAGGGAGGGACATACAAAGCAACAAAGAAATAATCATATAAATGTGTTATAAACAATCGCATGAAAGAAAAAAACATTTGAATACACAGCTTAGAGTTCATTTCCCTACCATCACTTTATCTGACCTTTTCTGCTTGACTCAGATATATACTACATATTGCAAATGAGGGAAACCATGGGAAAAAATAGGGATACAGGTGGACCTATTGCAACAATGAGATGTACAAGTCCTTATGTCAAAATATGAACTTTACAACTTTGGTGGGGTGGGGGTAACGGGGAGGATGGGGTAGGGCGGCGGGGGCGGATGGGAAGGGATGGGAAGGGGAAACAAAGGAGGAGGCTACAATGCTTGATAAGAAATGTACTCATTATCTTGCCCATGTAATTGTAACCCCTCTGTACAGTATTTTCACAATAAAAAATAATAAAATAAGATAAATTTCTTAGAAGTGATGCATAATTCCTAGGTATCCCAGTTATCACATATACTTTTGGATTGAACTATCTCTGTATAACCTCAAACGGAAAAAATACCCTCAAAATAAACAGAAATCACATCTTTGTTTTAAATGCAGTAGTTTACAAAGAGTTTTTAGCCAACACCAAAAACATCTTTTTAGCTATTCTGCATTTTGTGTGAAGAAGTTTTAACAATAGTTTTTTTCCTGATATGCAATTCACTTACAATGTATTATTTCCTTTTATTGTATACATATTAGTCCTTTGGACGTGAATTGTACTTTCATAGGTCTCCAAAGCCTAATTTTCACAAACTTGCATTTCTTCAAATAGAAATGCTGTAAATTTTAGAACAGACATTAAAATAAATATAAAATTCAGTTACAGAAATTTGCCCAGCATACATCCTCTATAGTGTGTCTTTTCAAAATTTGTTTTTGGGGATCATTTCCAGGTCTCACACATACTGTTCAAGTTCACTGTCAATTAACTACATTCTCTGTCCAAAAAAGTTTTTTACTTCTGTTTAATACATTCATAGAAGTGTAATACCTGGATCCTATACAATTCTCTTTCATCTTTTGAAGACTTGAAAACTTGTTTGCTAAAATGATTGCAGTATTATACGAATCGATCACTATGAGAAGTATATCAATTTATCCACAAATACGTTACTATATTTTGCGTCCGTTTTTATATTATGGTCATAGTAGTGAGTTTTCTTTTTATTATTTCTTAGACACTAAAGAGAATCTTATTTCATATGCTCCTCCTATTGACTATTAATTTACATATGTTATTTAAAGAAATATTCTATTCAGGAAAAAATTTATATACAATTAGAAGACATAAAAATACTTAAGTTTAAGAATCATTGTAGCATTAACATTGTAGCATGAACAAATATGTGCACTCTATCTGTTGGATATGCTTTCATTTCTGTTATAGTGTCCCTTGAATTATGAAAGGTTATCACTTGATATAATCCAGTTCTTGCTTTTCTTTAGGCATTAATGTTTTCCATATCAAATGTTTAGAAACCTTTACTGATCAAAATCATGAAATTTTACATTTATGTTTTATTGTTTTTTAAATCTCACATTTAGTTTGATAATCATTCTTTATAAGATTTGAGGTAGGCCAGGTGCCAGTGGCTCATGCCTGTAATACTAGTTACTGAGGAGGCTGAGATCTGAGGATCGTGGTTTAAAGCCAGCCCGGGCACGAAAGTCCATGAGACTCTTATCTCCAATAAACCACTAGAAAACAGGAAGTTTTGTTGTTGCTCCAGCGGTAGAGTGCTCACCGTGAGCTGAAGAGCACATGCACAGTGCCCATGCCCAGAGTTCAAACCCCATGACCAACATACAAACAAACAAAGTATTGAGGTAGTAGTCTAAGATCATTCTTGAAATCTAGAGAGGCAATAGTGCCAATAAAACCATTTAAGATTCTGTTTTTATTTCATAAAGTCATAGCATCCTTTTCAAAAATCTGTGGACCATAAAACTAAGAAATTATTTTGACAAATCTGTTACCTTCTTCTTTGTGTCTGTTCTTAAAGTAGAACTATGTTGTCTTCACTACTAAACATGGTAATACTATTAAAAGCTAGTATGAAGGCTCAAGCTACACCATTTTACAAGATTGCTCTGACTGACCTGTATTCCTTGAATTTACATACGAGATTATTGAGCAGGTGGACCAATATTCTACAGAGCTATCTAAATATATGATAGTCACTCATATTTTACAACTTGTGAAAATAAAAACCCATGATATTATATATAGAAAATGTCTTTTGAGACTGCTCAATGCAACTAAAATTAGTTTAGGAATGAGTTAAGACTTAGATAACAGTACAGCATAATAAAGCTGAATGATAACGACTTGAGATGTACTGCAGAAGACAGTGAGAGGGGGAAGAATGGTGGACCACGTAGGAGCTGTATGTCACTGGTATTGTTTCAAAAAACAGAAAGACTTCAGAAAAGAGAAGGAGAAAAATAAAGTGTCCTGAATCTAGTTTCTTTTTAATCCACCTGATAGTTTGGACTGAAAGTCAGATAACATGGGAAAAAATAGAAAATAAAGCATTGTATAGATCTGTTACAATGTAAAGAAGTTGTAATAGGAATATAATTAATTTCTAAAAAAATAAGAGAAAGAATAACAATAACAAGTGCTAACGTGGATAGAAGATGGATCACATTTTATCATATGTAATTTTGAAAAAACATACTAGGAATGAAAATTTAAAAGTCATAATTTAGAATTCAATTTGTATTATAACTAGATAGTATAGCTCAGTGGTAAAACATTGGCCTAACATGTGAAGCAATTGTGTGATCTCCCAAGCATTAGAAAGTACACACAAAGCACACACACAAAAAACCCAAATAAACACACACACAATTAGTTATTATCATATTAAACAGAGGAAATTATCACAAATAGTAAAAGTATTTTAATATATGAAATCACAATATTGCTCATACTATTAAAAACTTTAGTAGAAATAAAATAGTCACAAGATACTTGGATTCTTATAGATTAAGTAAATTGAAAATTCAGAAATAAAAGACATGAGAAATTTGCAAACAAGTTTTAAATAATAATCATTTTGAAATATGTGTCCTTTTATTTTGACAAAAGATTGATGTTGCTGGTGTTTTAACTCAAGATTTAGAATATGATAACCAGGAGCTCTATATCTTGCTAGGGATGACTATATCTCTAATCATTTCACTCTGGAAATTTTATGATAAGGTCTCATAGTTTCTCAGTCTCTCCTGAATTACAAACCCTATTTATACTTACCGTTGTAGTTAGAAAAATGGAAAGCACAAATCACTATGCCCAGCTCAAACATTTTTTTAAATTCAATTACAAATATTTCCAAATAATGACCAGGTAATAAAGCCTTTTTAAATAAAGTATGTGCTTCTTGAAAATACACTATTTGTTAAATGGGCAAATATGTTTAGAACTAAAGAAAATAAATTTATTTAAATTCACCAACCATATAAAATTTAAGAAAATAATTTTTAAATATTCACATGTTAACTATTTTGAAAGCAAACTAAATGTCTGAATAATTTACATGTGTTAAAATTATGCAAAACTAAATTAACTAATCCTAAAACTCAGAAAAAAGAATTACCCTAAAGAAACAATAGAAAATAATTAAGTTAAAAATTTGAAATTTACAAAATAAAATGACATGTATTCTTTAGTTGACTTAAGTAACTGTAAACCCTCTGTATATCAATTTTATAATAAAAAATGCATGAAAAAAGAAAGAACAGTACCCATTGGTCAATAGCCACAGGAAAAACATCAGTAGTTTTTTTGTGTGTGTGCAAAAACATCAGTGGAAGAGATAAAAATATTTCTTCCATAATAAATGTACTCAATACCTTATTTATGTAACTGTATCCCTTCTGTACATTACCTTTACAATAAAATTAAATTGAAATTAAAAATAAACTAAATAACATACCAATTAAAAATTCATAGGGAGCATGGAAGGTGGCTCAGTGGTGGAGCCCTTGCCTTGCATGCTTGAGGCCCTTGGTTCGATTCCTCAGCAAACATAAACAGAAAAAAAGCTGGAAGTGGTGCTGTGGCTCAAGTGGTCACGTCCTAGCCTTGAACTAGCCTTGAGAACAGCGCCCAGGCCCAGAGCTCAGGTTCCAGGACAGGAAACCCCCCCCCAAAAAAACATAATTACTAGAAGCCATTGGTTAAAATCTTTTTACAAAACTGTCCTAAGTACCCAAGTAATATAATTTGATGATACTATCTAAATACTTCAACTTCAGCAGAGAAGCCAAAAGTTTAAAAACTGTTACAAAGTAAAGTAATAAATCAGAGTATATTACTATTAATAATAATCATAAGATGAATTTATAGTGGTAGTCAAATTTGTAAGAAATGAGGCAATTTGCCATTCGTTTGCACTTAATAAGTGAGAAAGAATTTTCTAGATCTTTTTAAATATATAATAAGTTTAATGAAGAAACTATTCTGTTACATCATATGATAATCAGAAGAAGCTGATATTAGAACAAAGAGCAGATTGTACTGTTTTGGATGTTAATGTATATACTTATTTTGGTTGTGGGAAATTGTGTTCAAATTGGAGCATTTTTTTTGTTAGACTGGTGTCATATCAGTGGTTAATTTTAGGATAGAGTTTCCCTTTCCACAAGAATATGCACCTGATCTGTCTTTTTAGCCTTCCCATTATCAATGGCATACGAGTTGCACACCAACTTGTCTAGCTTCCTACCTTGACTGGCTTGGATTCTGTAGTCCTTCCAATCTTAACCTGTAGATAGTGCAGGATGGTGAAAATGATCCAATGCACCCAGCTATAGATTGAGAAGAAAGTCCACTAAACTTCCTGTTCTCAAGCCTCCTCACTAGTTAAGAGTTCAGATGGGAGCCCCTGGTACCAAGCAGTAAGAGTATTTCTTAAAGCAACTAGACATATATATGACTTATGCATGTGAACACCTCAGGACAAGAATAAAAGAGCAGTGAAGCATAGAGGACAGGCCCAATTTTAACTAGCTACTTGGAGGCTGAATAAGCTTAGCTAGCTACTCTGGAGGCTGAGATATGAAGACCACTATTCAAAGCCAGTCCAATCATGAAAATAAATGCGATTATCTCCAAAAATCAGAAGTGGAACAATGGCTTAAGTGGTAAATCAATATCCTAGATCACAGAAGCATAGAGATGATGAAAGAATGAGTACTTGCACATGCGCGTGCATGTATACATGTACATGTGTACACAAACACACACACACAAACATAAGTATTGCAATGCGAAGTTCTTTTTCTTACCTTGCAGTACTCTATTTCCCTGTATTAGTTTACAAATTAACAAAATCAGCTAACCACCTATTTACCTACAACTCATCATGTTTCTCTAAAGTCAACTCTCTTTTTGGAAACATGATTTATTTGACCCAAATGTAAACTATTCAGGAGTTTGATTCTTCTCCCTCAATTGTGTAGAATTAGATGATTGTTTAGCTTCATCCTAGCAACATAATTTGAGAAACCCTACATCAAGCAACGTAATTCTTTCACTAGAAGGGAAGCCTCTTTCAAACAATTAATAATAGGTTTTCCTTCTTCTTGCTAGCATCTGTAGTTTTATTATCTTCATATATTTCATGATCTGTCCGTGTATGACGAAGACTGCTGTGAAAATGAAAAGACCCTTCGCAGCACTTATCATTTATATACCATTCATAGATATGAAGGTGTTTAAATATTACTCAAATTGCTTTGGAATAAATCATGTTCACATTGACTATCGTGAAAAATAAGGATTGGTTTCTCAGCACATTAGGAAAGAACTTGATGGAAAGAAACCAGAAAAGTGAGGAACAACTCAACATATACATTCAAATGAAACAAAACAACCCAAGAAAACAAATTAATTCAGTACTCTAAAACCTGCGGAAAATGACCTGACTTATGACAAACTTATGAAAATCTTGACTACATTTGAGTCTACTCTTGTGAGGATAGAGGTTAAAGCGCAGACTGGACAGAAAGATCTTTACACAATGATATGTACCTGTTATTCTAAATTCCAGGAAGAATAACATAACGTGGACTGAGCCCAAGATCATACACAAGTATCTGAAAAATAATCAGGATAATTTAGGGCTGGAGACGTGACAAAGTGGTAAGAACACCCATTTAGGGGGCACAAGACACTCAATTCAAAATCTAATATTATGGGTATTAAAGTAAAAAGCTATGATTTTAAATAAGTGGTATAATTGTAAGATTTGAGTATTTGAGTGGAAAAATGCATGAGAGAGATAGAATATACCCATGGTACAATGCTTTCAATTTAAGTGAAAATGTTTTGTGGTACTTCAGACAAAATAGAGTTACCTCGCAAATGAGCATGGTTGTGCATTTGTGTGATGGAATTACTTTACTTACACAGGTGTAAATTAAATAGATTTTATTTGGGTAGATTGTGCTTCTTGAACTAAGAACCTGGATGATGTCCCTGAGATTTTTCTCTCAAAGCTACCACTCTATTACTTTGAGCCACAGTTCCAATTCTGATTTTCTTTTGGTTGTTTGGTGATAAGAGGCTCCTGGACATTCCTTCCCAGGATGGCTTCAAACCATGATCATCAGATCTCAGCCTCCGGAGCAACCAGGATGCCAGGCAATAGCCGCCGATACTTTTCATAATTTAGTGAATTGTACAGTTCTTGAAATTATTAATTATCATTATAACCTGTGTAATATATGTGTGTTTGTATATATCAATGCATACAAATAGAAATACTTCAACATATTTTTGTATCTACAGTAGATTTATGAAATCATCCATTATAAAATAAAATGGAAACTAAAGTTAATAAGGAGCAAAACAAAGGAAATTATCACATACCTTATTGGTGAATGGAATACGAATTGCGAAAATCACTTTGGGAAAACCATCTCTATGTTAACAAAATGGATAAGAGCTATTATTTCCAATCCATCTAATTGCCCATATTGTGCAACCTTACACATGAGTGTCAAAATCAAACCACACTTTTAGCCTTTGTTTTTAACTCACCTGTTACAAATTATGGGTTAGATGAAGTAATCAAATAAAGATTATAATAATATTATGTGAGGCTATGAATTAGAGTTGAAAATGATTTTAAATGTGATAATAGCTAATTAAATTGCATACTTCTTATTTTACTCTGTCATGTACCTCATTCTCACATTAGGAAAATACATAGAAGGTTCTCACTAAATTATATGTACATTTATGATATAATGTATTGAAAGAATATGGGCACAGTGTGGTTTTAGGTTATTGAGACCTGTAGGGGGAAGTGTGTTTTTGAAGACTTGCAATACATTGGGATGAAGATGAAGGGAGGGATGTGCTTATTCTGGAAAACTGGCTAGAGGATTGTTCCCATAATGGTAGTGATGAATTCTTCCAAAAGGTTACTGTAAAATCACTTTCACAACCATGTTCACTGCTCCACTATTCATCATAGCAAAGTTACGAAAACAGCTCAGATGCCCTTTGGAGGAGTGATGGTTGGAGAAAGTGTGGCACATATACACAATTGGATTGCACCTATCCATTTTGAAGACTGTTACATTATTTGAAATGAAATGGATAGATCTAAAAATATATTAATGAGCTAAGTCAGAGCCAGACAAACCAAGAACAAGTGTTATGTCTCATATTTGGAAGCTAGAACTTTATACAGGTTTACGCAAAAATATTAACCAAAGCATGCTATTTGCAGAGGAGTATTTCAAAAGTGTATTTTCTTATAAAGTTGAACTTTTAATCCAACAAAATATATGTCAGGAAACTATCACTTGGAAGGTGTGAGGGGAAGTCAAAAGGAAGGAATAAAGAGATTTATGGAGGAAGAGAGTGAAAGTATATTATTCAATGCAGATAGTATGAAACTAGAAAAAATTAAAGTGGGGTGAGGTTTGAAAGGGTGTGGAAAAGTTATATAAAGATCCATTATACTTAAAAAAACTGATTTGTTGAATGGAAATTCCATTGTCCAAGTATTTAAGATTATAAGAATATAATTAAAAACATTGGAGACATCTGATCTTTAATTCTATTTCCATCTCTTTTAAAAAATGAAATAGTTTGCTCTATAAATTGATCAGAGGGATGAATTTCTTGGCTTGCTAGATCATTGCACATCTGTCTCTCTCTTCCTCTCTCCCCTTTCATGGTTCTCATCGGTAATATGATTGCTCCATAATTATCCTAATTTATTTTGCTTTTATATTTTTGGTTGCATCATTTCACTTTCTGCTCAGCCATTTCCCAAGTAATTTAAATGGAAGACATTATTTCCTATTTTCTCATTCCTAAAATAAGCTGCACATGAAGACACCACTGGTCCTCATTTTCAGTCTGTACCTTTGAATACGGAGGAAAACCTTTCCTCTGCTCTCTATCAATTCCCTACTCTCCAGTTAGAATAATTTAGAATAGTAAAAATGAAAAAAGAGAAAATAAATAATAGTGGAAAAAACAGATACCAAAAATTCACCGGATATTTCTGACCAGTTCATCCAATGTGAACTATTGGGGAAATACATGAACACCTCATACTCACTGGCACTCAAAGTCTCTGGCTAGGCAATTCTGATGAAGATGAGGAACAAGATGAAAAAGTGAGAAATTGTATCAATTGCAAGAGAAAAATGGAATAGGATCCAAGCAAATTTCTTTTTTGGTCTGCTGAAAATAATCGCCTTACTACAGTGCAGAGACTACTTTCCAAAAAGGCCACTCATGTGAATACTAGTGATGACGATAAGTACACCCCTCTTCATTGAGAAGCATTCAGTGGACACTTAGACATTGTCTATGAGTTGGGGGCTCAAGGTAGATATTCATGTAATAATTGTGAATGGTTGGACACCCCTGCACAGTACTTATACATGGAATATTAACAGAGTGGCTTCTTTATTTCATCATGATGCAGCTACCAATGGCCAAACTAAAGGCCTCTTGACCCCCTTGCATCTTGCTGCTGGGAATAGAAATAGCAAAGATATGCTAGATAGCCTTCTGTTGAAACATTATATCAAACCAGGTCTGAAGCACAACTTGGAAGAAACTGCATTTGATATTGCCAAAAGAATAAGTATGTATCACTACCTCTTTGAAGTTGTGGAAAGCTGTACAAATTGTTCTCCTAAGTCCTAATGGTTTGGGTAAATTTCTTAAATTTCAAAATTGCCAGTCCATCCTATGTGTCCATACAAAATATTTTCACAATACAAAGCAACAGCAATATCTTACTTTAAAAATTCATGAATTCCATGGTATTCTTCCAAGTGAATTGCCTGACTTTGATGTCAATATACATTCAAGTTGTTTGTATGCATCTATAATGATTTCTGTAGCGTTTGTGATTTTTTAATAAGAAATAATTTTAACTTATCTGTTGAAATGAGTAGTACAAAAACTAAAGATATTTCTGGTGCTTGCCTGAAAAAAGTATATTTTAAAATATTTAGTATTCTGTTTGTATAATATCCATAATCTAGTTCATTCTCTCCTAGATATAATACTTTGAATTCGATACTGTTTTATAATATATATGTTCATTAATGTGTCCTTTCAGATTGCATTCCATATAGAAAAGGTTTAAGATTCCTTTAATTCCTAGGTCCTTATAGAATTTTATTTCTTTGGGATAAAATGAAAATTGTTATCTAATATCAAAACTTTTATAAAGGTTATGCAATGTAAAGACCTTTATAAAAAGGTGAAGATTGAATGGTGTAAAACTACCTTTTATTCCTATGAATTACATGTATAATTATACTTGTATATTTGTAATCAACTGTTTTTCATTTCTTCACAAATTTTCATATCATCCTTGTGCAAGAGCCATGTTAATCTATGTATTATAATTTGGGTGGATTTGCTGCTGAAGAATGTAGTTTCCTGTAAATTTAAGTAATTAATGATGCAATCTTAAGACAGGCATATATCCTTGGTTGCCTATTTGTAACAAGGAAACCTTATTGTTTCCTAAATTGCTATTCATCTTATTTCTGTAAAATTCTGTTTATGGTGGAAAAAACTTATATTGATAGGTCCACCTGCATCCATATTTAAAAAAAAATTTTTCCCTTCCCCTCCACAAATTATACCAACATCAAATACAGTGAAAACAGGGGTTATACCATGTGGGAGGGACATACAAAGTAACAAAGAAATCATCTTATAAATAAGTTAGAAATAATTACAGGAAAAAAATTTGAATTCTTATTTTGGGGTTCATTTCACCTAACATCAACTTATCTAACAATTTCTGCGTGTCTCAGACATACATTAATAATTGCTAATAAGGGAAACCATGGGACCTATGTTACTTTGGGCCTGGCTTACTTCACTTAATATCATTTTTTCCAAGTTTTCCATTTCCTAACAAATGGGGCAATATCATTCTTTCAGATAGAGACATAGAATTCCATTGTGTATATATACCACATTTTCTTGATCCATTCATCTACTGAGGGGCATCTGGGTTGGTTCTATATTTTAGCTATGGTAATGCTGCAATAAATATATTTGTGCTGGTAGCTTTTTTATGGTTTAGTTTGTGATCATTTGGGTAAATGCCCAAAAGTGTGATTGCTGGATCATAGGGAAGCTCTATGTGAAGTCTTTGGAGGAACCTCCATACTACTTTCCAAAGTGGTTGAAAAAGATTACACTCCCATTAACCATGCATTAAGGTTCCCTTTTGTCCACATCCCCTCCAGCATCTGTTCTTATTAGAGTTCTTGATTATAGCCATTCTAACTTGGGTGAGGTGATATATCAATGTTGATTGATTTTCATTTCTTTTATGGCTAGGGACGTTGAGCATTTCTGCATGCGTTTATTGGTCATCCTCCTTTCCTCTTCAGAGAAGAGTCTCTTTAAGTCTTTCGCCCACTTATTTACTGGGCAGTATTTTCTTTGAGTATTTGTGTTGGGGGATTTAATTTTTTGATTTCCAGGTCTGTTTTAGGTTTGAAACCCTTGTCGGTTGTATGGCAAGAGAAGATCATCTCCGATTCCGTGGGCTTTCTATTGATCTTGCTAGTTATGTCCTTTGCCATGCAGAAGCTCTGCAATTGCATGCAATCCCATTTGTTCAATCTTTCTTTCATTTGTTTTGCTTCTGGGTTTCTTTTCAGAAAATTTCAGCCTTTGTCAAGGAGACCTAGGCTTTCTACGATTCCATCCTGTAATGTTTAAAGAATATTTGCTTTCACTCCGAGGTCTTTGATCCATTTGGAGTTGATTCTAGTACAGGGTGATATACAAGGATCTAGCCTTAATTTTCTACAAGTGATTAACCAATTTTGCTAGTACCATTTACTGATCAGCCTGTCTTTCTTCGATTTTATCTTTTTAGATCCTTTATCAAATATTAGATGATTATGGGTCTGTAGGTTCATTTCTGTGTTTTCAATTCTAGTGCATTGTTCCTGAGGTCTTTTCTTGTGCCATTACAAAAGTGTTTAAATTACTATGGCTTTGTAGTAGAGTTTGAAATTTGGTATTGATATTCCTCCAACACTGTTCTTTCTGTTAAGGATCGCTTTTTGCAATTAGGGGTCTTTTGTTGTTCCATATGAATTTTTGGATTGCCTCTTCTATTTCCTTGAAGAAGGGGGTTGGAATATTGATAGGTATGGCATTGAACTTGTAGATAGCCTTGGGAAATATTGCTATTTCACAATGTTCATCATTCCTATCGAGGAGCATGGGAGGTTTTGCCACTTTCTAAGTTCTGTTTTGATTTCCTTTTTCAGATTTTTAAAGTTTTCATAATAGAAGTCATTCACTTCTTTGGTTAAGTTAATTCCTAGGTATTTTATTTTTGTGGGGCTATTACAAATGGAAAACCTTTCTTGATTTGAGCCACGCTTTTCTCATTGTTGGCATATAGGAAAGCCATTGATTTTTGAGGGTTAATTTCATACCTTGCTATTTTGCCCAAGTTTTGAATTAGCTTGAGTAATTTGGGAGTGGAGTCCGTGGGATTCCTTAAATACAAGATTATGTCATCTGCAAAGAGGGAGAATTTTACTTCTTCTTTCCCTATTTGCATCCCTTTTATTTTGGCATCTTGTCTTATTTCTGTAGCTAGGTATTCTAATACTAAATTGAAGAGAAGTTGAGAGTGGACATCCTTGTCTCATTCCTGTGTTAAGAGGAAATGGCTTTAGTTTTTCACCATTAATTATAATGCTGGCTGTAGGTTTTCCATATACAGCTTTTATTGTATTGAGGAATGTTCCATAGATTCCTAATTTTTCCAGAACCTTTATCATAAAGGGGTTTTCGATCTGGTCCAATGCTTTTTCTGCAGCTGTTGAGATAACCATGTGCTTTTAATCCTTGATCTTGTTGATGTGATAAATTATATTAATTGATTTGTGTATATTGAACCAGTTTTGCATCCCTGAAATGAATCTTGTAGATTGTGGTGTATGATTTTTTGGATGAATTGTTGAATTTGATTGGCCAAACTTTTGTTGAAAACTTTGTATCAATGTTCATCAAAGAAATGGGTCTATAGTTCTCTTTCTTTGATGATTCCCTGCCTGGTTTTGGGATGAAGGTTATGATGGCTTCATAGAATGAGTTTGGTAGTGACCTTTCTCTTTCAATTTCATTGAAGAGTTGGAGGAGTATTGGTGTGAGCTCTGTTTTGAAGGTCTTGTACAATTCTACTGTAAAATCCATCTGGTCCTGGGATTTTCTTAGATGGGAGGTCTCTTATTGCTGTGTCTATTTCAACGCTTGATATGGGCCCCTTAAGATGCTTTAACTCATCTTGTTTTAGTATTTGCATGCTGATAATTGCTAGCAAAAGGTCCATTTCTGCCAAGTTTTCAAACTTATTAGCATAAAGGTTTGAAAATATTCCCTTAAAATGTTCAGAATCTTGGTTGTTTCCGTGGTGATGTTTCCATTCTCATCTCTGAGTTTATTTATTTGGGTGTGTTCCTTCTTTTTCTGATAAGACTTTCTAAGGGTCTGTCAATTTTGTTAATTTTTTCAAAGAACCAACTCTTTGTTTTGTTGATTCTTTCTGTTTTTTGTTTATTCTAATTCGTTTAACTCTGATTTAATGTTAATTATTTCTTTCTATCTATTGAATTGGAGTTTATCTTGCTGCTCTTTGTCAAGGTGGTTCAGATGTCTCATTAATGATATCTCTAATTTGTTGGTGTAGGAACTCAGAGCTATAAACTTGCCTCTGAGTACTGCCTTTGCAGTGTCCCAGAGGAGCTGGTAATTTGTGTGTTCATTTTTGTTGAATATCATGGACATTTGAATTTCCTTTATAATCTCTTCCATGACCCCCTGTTTATTCAACAGTGTGTTGTTCAGCCTCCATGTGTTAAAAGACTTTTTTGGTGGCTTTTGGTGTTGAGTTCTAATTTTATTCCCTTGTGGTCTGACAGAATGCAAGGTGTAACTTCAGTGTTTCTGAATTTGGACAAGTTTGCTTTGTGACCTAAAGTGTGATCTCTTTTGGAAAATGTACCATGTGCTGCAGGGTAAAACGTGTATTTTGATGCTACTGGGTGAAATATTCATTCAGTAGATGTCTGTTAAATCTAGTTGATCTATGCAGTTGTTTAGATTTGTGGTTTCTCTGTTGATTTTTTTGCCGATTTGATCTATATAGTGGGGATAGCGGTGTGTTAAAATTCTCAACAGTTATTGTCTTTGGATCTATGTGAGATCTGAGGGAAAATAGTGTTTCTTGGATATATTTGGGTGCTCCATTGTTTGGCAATTCCATATTTAGAATTGTAATATCCTCCTGAAGTAGAGAACCCATAAGTCGTATGTAGCCACCTTCTTTAACTCTTTACACTAATTTTAATTTGAAGCATGTTTTATCTGATACTATTATTGCAACTGCTTCCTGTTTATGGCAGCCGTTTGCTTGGTAGATTTTATTCTAGCCTTTCATTATCAAAATGTGTTTGTTTTTATGAGCAAGGTATGACTCTTAAAGGCAAGAGATAGAATTATCTTGCTTTTTAATCCAACTAGACAGACTATTTCGCTAAATTGGAGCTTTAAGTCCATTAATGTTGAGAGGTAGGACTGAGAGGTGTTTGGTAGCTTCTGCCATGCTATCCACCTCCGTGGGGGCTGTGGAAACTTGGTTCTTCCTATGGTTCTTGGATTCTCAGTTTGGGTGTGGTTTCTTAGCCATTATTGTGGTCTTGTTGGTTTTCTGTGTGTAGGCCATCTTAAAGTATTTTTTGTAGGGCTGGTTTGGTAGAGATATGTTTTTCTTTGCTATGGAAGGTTTTTATTTGACCTTCGGTTATGAAGGAGAATTTAGCTGGGTACAGTATTATTGGTTGAAAATTGTTTGTCTTTAGGGCATGGCATACAGCCTTCCAGGCTCTTCTTGCTTTAATTATCTCTGCTGAAAAATATGAGATGATTCTAATTGGTTTTCCTTTATAGGTGATTGATCTTTTCTGCTTGACATCTTTTAGGAAGTTATTCTTGGTCTGAATTGATCCTGTGTGGATTATAATGTGACAATGGGAAGTGCTGTTCTGGTCTGGTCTATTTGGGGTTCTACAACCATCTTGTATCTGAATAGGCCTATCTTTTTGTATGTTTGGGAAGTTCTCTGCTAGGATCCTGTTAAACAAATTTCCTAGACAATTAACTTCTGTCTCTAGGTGCTCCTCTGCACCAATTGTCCTCAGAGAAGGCCTTCTGATTGTCTATTCCAAATGTTGAATAGATCTATCATGTTTCTTCGATTTGTCTTGGATAGTTGTATGTTCTTTTTAATACCTAGGCTCTCTTCAATCCCTGAGATTCAATCTACTGCATGGTCTAACCTACTGTTAAGTCTTTCTACTTGGTTTTTTATTTCTTTTCCTTTCAATTGGTCACCTTTGTAGGCTTCAGATTCTTTGTTGGAACTTTGTTTTAGAAATTGTGTAAGCTTCTTTACTTCCTTATTTTGGTGTTCTCAAATCACTTAGTTGATTGGTTATGGTTTACTTGGACTCCCATTCCTGCTGTCGGGCTCCATTCAGCATTCCCTTTGTGGTCTCTGAATTCTTTCAGATATCTGTTTATGGATTCCATGAATGCCTCTATTGATCTTTGTCTATTCTCATACTGCTGTCACAATTCCTGTGTTACTCTTTGATTAGCTTCCTCACGTTCATGCAATTCCTGTAGTTCTCTTTGTCTTTTCTCAGCCTGCGCACGAAATTCCTGTCTCTCTTCGTCTGTTCTCTGCCTGCTCACACAATTCCTTTCTTTCTCTTTGACTGTTCTCAGCCTGCTCACGCAATTCCTTTATTTCTCTTTGTTCTCAACCTGTTCATGCAATTACTGTATCAATCTTTGAGTAGTTTCCTCACAGTCACTAGATTCCTGTTGTTTGGTTTGCCTCCTCTCTCTCCCTATCACGTTCAAACTGAGTCCTTCGCAAGCTTTCAGTCTTTTCATTCACCACGTTTACCAGTAGTGTTTTTAGTTCTTTGCAGGAACTCTCCTCTGGATTATTCATTAACTGTTCTGTCACTGGATTATCATGAATGAGAGTTCAGATACCCACACTTGCCATTTTTCTCCTGTTTTCCGGCTTGTTCTGCACACTTGATATGAAAGTGAGACCAATTTTTTTCTAAAACACTATTGTAAGGCAAGCATCAACCAAAGTCCTGTAGTTGCACAGTCAAAATGGCTGTAGATACAACCTAGTTCAACAGATACAATCTATTCAACATCAAACAACTATGCATTAATGGACTAAGAACAACAAAGACGAATTTTTCAAATCAGAAATATTATGTTTACCGAGAAATGTGGGGAAAAATAGGATTAGAAGCATGTGGAGAGGTTAAAGTAAATTTAACCAAGTCCTAATCTCAGAGAGGGAAAGGGATTGGACAGAATGACAGGAGAGAAATTAAAAAGAAGAAAATCAAAAAAGAAAAATTTAAATTTAAAAAGTGAAACACTTAAAAATTATGTGACTTTAAAAAGTGATATTGAGAGAAGAAAAGGATAGGATGACAGGAGTGGTATGATAGAAAGGAGACAAGAAAAACTAAAAAATAAAAATTCTTAGAAGTATTTACTTGAAAATTATATGTTATAAAGATATAATACTTCTATTAAAATGTTAAGCCTGTTTCTGGGTGTTTAGCCCCGAGGAAGGGCACCTGCCCAACGTGTGCAAGGCCCTGGGTTCGGTGCTCAGCCCTGGGGAAAAAAAAGACCAAAAAAATGTTAAGCCTAAAAGTTTGTGAATTAAGTAATACATTTCTGGATTAATCATGTACACAATAGGGGATAAGTTCTAATAAACCATGATGGGTATTTATCTGGGGATGAGTCAAAACAGCAGTTAAGTCACGCAAAAAAAAAGAAAGACAAAAAAATAAAAAAAAATTTAAAAAGGACCAAAGGTCAATAGCGATTTTTTAAAAAAAGCAAACACACACATACACACACACACACACACACACACACACACACACACACACACACACACACACACACCTAAAATAAAAATTAAGAGAAGAATTAAAAATAGAAAACAATTTAAAAATATGGTACCAAAAAGAGTTCTTTAATTTTTTTGGGGGGGAGGGATGAGGAATGGGAAGATCCTGTGTCTCCCCTTTGTCTGTAACCAGTCTCTTCGTGGAGTGTCTGGTCTGTTTGTGGTGTTTGGTTTTCCTGTGGCTTGATTGATTTCTTACATCAGTTTGTTTGAGCAGTCAATAAAATGCTCTGCTTTATCTAGGATTTTGTGATCCTCCTTCAGGCTAGTTCAGTGGGAGGGAGATCTGCTTTGAGTATCATGAAAGAGAAAGATGGCTGTTTCCTCTAGTTTGGAGATGCTGTGATGAGGCTAAGTTCTGTTTAGTGTTGAGGCATTTCAGCAAACAGTATCTTTTCCCTGAGGGGCTAGCTCCTGAGACACTCCCAGAGCCCAGCCTGGATCCATTCTCAAGGTGTATGTTTACTGAATTTCAATTGATTGTCTAGGCTGCTGTAGGTAGGGGCAGCCTCTGGTTCTGTTAACCCACTGAAGATAGTCACTCCTCTGGGGGGGCAGAACTCTCTCTGCTTGGGCTAGGTGACTTTCTCCTGAGTGGATCTGAGCCTGGAAGGTCAGGTCAGATTCCTGTGACTTGCTAAATGACTCTTTTGTTTTCTTCCAAGACCTGAGTTGGAGCTAGTTGCTTGGCCTGGCCATTCTCCGTATCAAAGATGATGTCTGGTGGGGTCGGGGGAGGGGCAGCCTTCCCTCCTCTGCTCCATGAGAAGGAGTGAGGGTGTCAGGATTCTACTCAGACAGGAGTCTTTGTTCCTGGGTATCACTGGTATATGATCTGCAGGATGAATTTATCTGCTCCTTGTCAGTTCTTGTTGGTGTTGAGTAGAATCCTCTCACCCACTGCATATGGCGCTTTTGTCCTGGACTCTCTGTTGTAGATATGGTGGCTATGGGTGCCGTAACTGCTGCCACAACCGCGGCTACTGTCAAGTGCTCAGACCTGTCTTCTTGCCTGGATCTTCCCTCTCTAGCCAAACAATGTGTACAGTGATGGCACACTTGGTGTGATTATCTAGGCTAGTACTGTTCACTGGAACACTAAAGCTGCTTTGTATGTGAGAGTTTGTTTAGCCTCCAGGTTCTCCTCTACCATCTTCCTCCGACCTCCATGAAACTCTTTATATTTTATGTTGATTGGTTATTATACAACAATTACTTTTAAATGTACATGTCGTATCTAAAGATAGCCATATGAATATTCTCATGCAGCTCTTATTTATCTGTTATGTACTTTCAGTATTATGATATTTCTCTCTCTCTCATACTCTCTCTCATTTCCTCCCTTTCTCTTTCATGCTTCATGTCTGCTACTTAGAATTTCTGGTGGTCTACTATTATCCTTCAGGATCCACTGGTTTGTGGGAACATGATAAAGACAATCAGTTACCCTTGACTTATTTAAGAGTTACAACAGTGATATGATGTTATTTGCCATTCTAAATGGTAAAACAACAGATCTAGGAATTCCTTTTCACTTTTATTACTATTATAAATTTTATCTCTCTAAGAATCATTGGGATGGATAAGATAATTTTAACCTGTGACCTAAAAGTACTTTTTCTTTTACAAACAACCTTTTGCCTTGAGTATCAGTGAGTAACTACATGTAATGAAACAAAGCTATCCTATGGAAAGTAGACTGAAGTTGTTCACAGGGATGAAAGACAAGATAATGGGGAAGTGAGTACAAAGGATACCCATCATAGAGCACAGATCCTCAGAGTAGTTTACCATGTACACTTTGTGAGAATGACAATGTGTTAGGAACTATAGATCAAATCACTGAACACTTGATATATATGCAAATATATTTATATATGTTTATATATGCATATATGTATGTGCCCTTATATATGTACACATGTATGTTACCATACTCACAAATACACACATGCATATACCCATGTATAAATGCACACATGGAGAAAGACACATAGTTACAGTCAACACAAGTTTCACTAGTTGTTGAATATGCCTTAAATGGAATGCTTGGAACCAAATATGTTGAAAACGTATTTGTCTCTAAGAGTTCTTTTAACACTCCTCTTACCTCTTAAAACTGGTACGTTTTAAGACATGAGATGCGACTTGCAAAATGCAGTACAAGTGATAGCAAGTCATTCGGAAATCTCAGTAATAAAGGTCATATGGTGTCTCCCTGCTCCCCACGGAATGCTTGCTCTTGTAGACACTCTCAACAACCAAAGTAGCAGGAGAATATCCTATCAGTGTATATACTATCAGAGGGGGTTGGAGGGAGGATTTGGGTGATGTGAGAGGAAGGGATGGTAGGGGAAAAAACAAAGGATTGGGTAACAATGCTCAATAAGAAATGTACTCATTACCTCCCTTATGTAACTGTAACCCCTGTGTACAGTGTCTTTACAATAAATATATATATTAAAAAGATACAAGGAAAACTTCTGTACTCATGGGAAGTTGTATTTATGACTCAGTATCAGTAAGGTATTGATTTTAGGACCACAGGCATATTAAAATTTTGGATCCTCAAACATTTTTCTTGAACACAGTACATTATTTACATTAGAATGTGTCCACAACCTAGTTCAGTGTAATCGCTATGAAACGTTTTACTACATTTTATGTTTGAAATGGAAAATAAAAGTATTTGCACTATCAACAGAAACAATTTTTTTTTTCAATTTTTTTTTTGTCTTTTTGTCTGCATTTTGAGGATGGAATTGGGAGAGCAGTTTTGAAAAGCTCAAATTTCATCACCAAGAGCTGTCTGCAAAATGTAAAAGGATCTAATACAGCATCTTGAATAATATGGAACTCCAAGGGGAAGTACTTGAATTGAGACATTATCAGAAACTAACCACCCAAGGAATTTTTACAAGCGCAGCTGCTAGATTTCTAATGGAAAGCTTTCATAACACTTTCTGAAACACAAGTCAGAACCTCATTGAAGTGTAGATGGTTTTCCCTCACCTTTCTGTCAAGCTCAGTCATTACCAATCAACATACAGCTAATATTGAATAATCCTCTAATAACAAAATGTTGATGGAATGTCAATCCAGTTTAGGTTAAGAGCGTTAACCTAGTAATGAACTAGATGGTAAGTAAATCTGAAACTGTTGTAGGCTACAGAGGTTCAAGGAAAGGTAGGATCAATGGATAATACAGTATTTTTCCTGAGAAGAGAATTTGAAGGCAAGTTATTTTATAATGATTCATGTTAGGGAACAAGATAACTTCAGAGGAAGAGTCAGAAAATTTGTGGGAATCAGGGCCATCTGAAACTAGTTTCCAGAGTGCAAACTGATTAAAACTAGAGTATTTTTCTTTAGCATTAGAATTGGACTATCATTAGGGTGAAAGTTATGTTTCAGTTGCAGCTGTAGTTAGTGTTAGCATTAGGGCAATGGAAAGTTTAGGGTCAAACTCGAACTATCTTTGAATAACAAGTCATGTTAGAATTAGGATGAATGTGAAATAGGAAACTGCTAATTATATTATGATTAGGATATAGTTAGTGTGAGGGTTAGCCTCAATATTCCAGTTAAGGTTAGAGTTACAAAAATAGCAAGATAATGAGTAAAACTACAAATTATTTTTAGAGAGGTGAGTTGAATCAAAGTTTGGATGAATAAATCTAATATATTTTTATGGCTTTTAGAATCCAAAGGCTATTAGTTCTACGGTTAGGGTTACTGTTCTAGTTCAGGTTAGACTTAGGCTTAGGTAAGGGTAAGCTATAAGGTAAAACTGAGATTTCTGCTAACATTTTCAAGTAAAATAAGTGTGAAATTTAACAAAAATTACAGAGTTTTCCTAATTTTACTATTCAGGGTTCAATAGGGTTGAATTTAGAGTTAGGTTTCTAGTAAGGTTTAGATATATAGTTAGGGTTAGCAACTAGAGTAAAATTTAAGTAAACCTGCAACTTCGTTTTGGAGATAGAGTAGTTCAGTAAAAGTTAAGATCGTGGAAACTATGATAGCTTTCATGATATGAAGACTTGAGGTTAATATTTATAATAGGGTACGATTTCAGAGTCCAAGTCCGGGAATCTGTAGGATTTGGAGAAAAGGGCAAATAAATCATTTCAAAGACCATGAGTATCTGTTAGGATATATTTTCCATTAATTTTAGGATTGGGTTACTATTATCATCAAGGTTATTCTTAGGGTTCTGACCAGGATTAGAGTTAAGATTATGGAAATGGAAGGTTGAGAACTTGAGTGACTTACTTCCTTTGTGTCTGTATATGCACTATTCTAAGGCTTGGACTCAAGGCTTGGGTTCTATCCATGAACATTTTGTTGTAGGCTAGCATTCTACCACTTGAGCCATGATTCCCCTTCCAGATTTCTTTGGCAGTGAATTGGAGATGAGAGTCTCACAGATTTTCCTATCCATGCTGACATTGAATTAAGATCCCAAGATCTCTGCCTTCTGATTAATGATAGGGTTAAACTCATGAGCTACCAGTGCCATGGAAAATGCCTGACTTTTACTGTTTTTACTTTTGTTCAAGATCAACATTGAATTCAATATTTGATAGCATTGTTCACTAGGTAACAAGCTGCCACTTGAGCCATATCTCCAAAAATGATTATCTTAAATAGCTGGAAATCATTAAATTTTCTTCAGTTGATATGAATCATTAGTGCTGTTCTAAAACTTATCCTAAACATTTATAGACCCTAGAGGTGATCTGAGCAGATTCTCATGGTTTGCTTCTAATTGCATAATATTTTAAGAATATGTTTTTTAATTATTATTTTAAGTAGCAAAGGAGTTATTAAACAAAGCAGTTTCTGCGTACAATATACCTAGATCAACACCAACCATTTCAACATTCGCATCTTTCCTCTATGCACCTCTTCCTTCACTCTTCTTAATATTGTAGGATATTTACTGGATTACTCTCTGCACTTCCCCCCTTTTCTCCTGGTCATTCTTGTACTTTTCCCCCTTCACCCCTGTTTTGACTAGCCACTTACATATGATGCAGCAACTCTAATCCAAGGCATTTACCTGAAAGATTACAAACCAGGATATAGTAACTATTTCAGCACAACAATGCTTACTGAATCAGCCCAGATACCCCTCAAGAGAGAAATGATTCAAGAAAATGTAATGCACACACACACACACACACACACACACACAGACACACACACACACACACACACACACACACACAAAGGAAATCCTACTTACCCTTCAGAAAGAGTATTGTACCCTTTGTATCTCTCATTTCTCATTTCTTCTGCCTGGTATCCAATTGTTGTCGTAATGTCCCTCTACTGCAGTAAGTGACACATGCAAACTGATGTAAAAGATTTTCAGAGATTTGACTAGCCATAGATTCCTAAATATGAGTACTATGTTCATTCTCTTTGTTTATTCATGCCTTTGAGTAGTGATTGCACAGTTTCATTTGTACCATTTGCTACACAGAAAAGAGATGAACGCACATTCAAGGATATACATGCATACATGGATATATCCACGCATATGGGTATATATTAAATACTTGAATTCATTTTATGTTTTTGAGAATTACTGAGCTAACAAAAATCACATGCATTTTACTTCCTAGTCAATTCTTTCAAAGCCTAAATAACTTTGTCTCCTTTGAATACATAATTTTAAAGAGAATATCACCATCTCTAATCTTTCAGTGGCCTTGAAATTAGATGTTCCAATGGGAAAAAGTTATTTAGCCAGTCCCAAATTGTGCCTTTTCCAAGTTATCAGATATTCAATCTATCACATGTCCAAATAATAGAGAATGGGAACAGGTCTATATTGAGCACTCACAGTAGACAGCTCTCTGGACTTTCTCAAAAAGAGCTTTCTGCCATTGTGGGATGGGTAGGGCTGGATAATATACAAACAGGCATCATAGATTGAAAGTACAGATGTCCCTCAGTAGATGAATGGATCAAGAAAATGTGGTTTATATACACAATGGAATTCTATGCCTCCATAAGAAAGAATGACATTGCCCCATTTGTTAGGAAATGGAAAAACTTGGAAAAAATTATATTGAGTGAAGTAAGCCAGGCCCAAAGAAACATAGGTCCCATGGTTTCCCTTATTTGCAATATCTAGTATATGTATGAGTCAAGTGGAAAAGGTCAGATAATGTGATGTTAGGAAAATGAACCCTTAGATATGTATTTTAATGTTATTTTCTTTCATGAATGTGTTTCTAACGCATTTATAAGATTATCTCTTTATTGCTTTGTATGTCCCTCCCCCACAGTATGACCCCTGCTTTCACTATATTTGATGTCAGTATAACTTTTGGAGGAGATGGGGAAAAACCCGTTGTTTACGGATACAGGTGGACCTGTTGCAACAATGAGAATTACAAGTTGTCATGTCCAAAACGAGCTTTACAACATCGGTGCGGGGGGGGGGGGGGAGGGAGGAAGGGGGGGAAGGAGAAGGATTAGGATTGGAGGGGGAGGGGGGAGGCTGGGAAGGGATGTGAAGGGTAAACAAAGGAGGAGGCTGCAATGCTTGGCAAGAAATGTACACATTATCCTGCCCATGTAATTGTAACCCCTCTGTACAGTATGTTCACAAATAAAATTAAATTAAATTAAAAAAAAAGAAAGTATTGTGCTAAGTTGACACCTGAGATATTGGATGTTTTAACTGCATAGTATTGGTTTTCATGAATCAGTTAATCAGATTCTTTACACCATATGATGTTACTAGACTGTGGAATGCATGTTTATTGCATTTACTTTGTATAACATATTTTGAAATTTGGTATAAAACGTTCACCATTTTTTTAATATGGATTACTCCTAGTTGTCAAGAGTGAGGAAATGCCCTGGAACTTTGTAATTTGAAGTCTTATATTGCCATGTGTCATATCCTATTTTCCTTTTACAGAGATGGTAAAAAATTATATGTAATTTATTTTATTTTATTTTATTTTGGGTCCGGTCGTGGGGCCTGAACTCTTGGCCTGGGTACTGTCCCTCAGCTCTTCAGGTCAAGGCTGGCATTCTACCACATGAGCCATAGCGCCACTTCTGGCTTTTTTTCTGCTTATGTGGTGCTGAGGAATCGAACCCAGGGCCTTAAGCATGCAAGGCGAGCGCTTTACCACTGAGCCAACTTCCCAGCCCTGTAATTTATTTTTATTTGTATTTATTATCTATTACAGAATTTGAACTCAGAGACTGGGCACTGCTCCTGAGGTCTTTTGCTCAAGGTTAGCTCTCTACAACTTCAAGCCACAGTATCAATTTTAGTTTTCAGTGATTAAGTGGTGATAGGTGTCCCAAGGGGACTTTTCTCAACCTGGCTTTGAACTGTGATCCTCATATACCAGCCTCCAGATTAACCAATATCACAGGCATGAGCTACCTCCACCCGGTTATACATAATTTAAACTGTAGTTTTCTGAAGTCTTTCATCCTACACTGAATATTTTTTCTTACAAGCTTTCTAATAAATATGTAATCTATTCAATTTTGAAAAGTACTGTGTACCTCACACTTATTTGTGGCATTTCTGAAATCGAAGTTTCTCTGTGTGTCAGGGTGGATATTTTTGCCTGTAACAAGTACTATTGTTGAACACATAACATCTGGCTACTTACAGAACAAAGGATGTGAAGCTAGAGTAGCCAGATAAATAACTTCCAGGACAATTCAATGGCAACTCATGTACTCTCTCTGTAGGTGAATAGGCAGCATAGAAAAGAAATTCTTATATTTGAAAATGATTGAGTGTGTGTGCACATAGGTGTTCACTTATTTATCTGTTATTATAGTTGTAGATATATTCACTAATATAAAACAATATTTCATATATATATATATATATGCAATAACAGTTTCCAAAATCCAGGGAACCACCTCCATGGGCATCGCTTTCCTATGTTGCTCTCTGGGTAATAAGAATGAAACCTGGAGGTTCCGGGAAGATGGCTGAGGAGAAGCTGGAATCTGAACAAGCTCTTGCATAGAAAACAGTTTCAGAGTTCCAGTGAACATTCCCAAGCCAGAGAATCACACCAAGCGTGCCATCACAGGACAGAGAGTTAGTCAAGAGGGGGGATGCCAAGCAGACACATCTGAGCGCCTGCCAGCAGCTGCTGCGGCGGCGGCGGCAGGGTCGCGGCAGCGACCACCGCCGCGGGGGCACACCTGAGACACAGTCCGGGACGAAGGAGCCAGACGCAGTGGACGCGCGGATTCTACTCAACACCAGCAAGAACCGACAAGGAGCGGACAACTTCATCCTGCACTTTGCAGACCAGAGACGACCCGGGATCCAAGACTCGGCGTGAGTAGAAGCCCGACTTCCTCACTCCTTCTCTGGGACCAGAGGAGGGAAGGCCACCCCCCCACCAGCACCTGTGATCTCCATCTTGGATACCGACAAAGCTCGGAGGAGCGGCTAGCTCCAGCTCAGGCCTTGGAATAAAACGAGTCATTTAGCAGGTCACAAGAACTTAACGGCGAAGTGACCTCACAGACTCAGTTCCATCCAGGGAAAAGTCACCCAGCTCAGGCGCCAGCCATTGGAGTGGCTCTTCTCACCGAGTAACCAGAGCCAGAGGCTGCCCCGCCCTCTAGCAGCCACCACAATCAATTGAAAAACAGAAACCCTGAGAATGGCTCCAGGCTGGGTGCTGTGAGTTTTTTTTCACAAAATAGCCCCAGGGAAAAGCTACTGTTTGTGGAAAGGCCTCAACTCTACCCAGAACCTAGCCTCATCAATGTATCCCCCTCTTTTGTGATTCTCAAAGCAGATCACCCTCCCAGTAAAAACTAACCTGGGAGGGGGATCTCAAAATCTTGGGTAAAGCAGAGCATTTTTCTGCCTGTTCCAACAAACTGACTTAAGAAACCAATCAAGCCACAGGACCTCAAGCTGACCAGAGACTCCAACAAGACTCTGGTTACAGACAAAAGGGAGATACAGGACTCTTCCCACCCCTCCCAAAAAAAAAAAAATCAAAGAACTTTTTTTTTCTTCTTCTTCTTTTCTTTTTTTCTTTTTTTGTTTTGTTTTTTTTTTTTCATTTTTTGTTACCTTATATATATAAAAAAATTTTTTTTGCTTTTCTAAAACTTTTATTAATCTTTAATTTTTGCCTCTTCTGAAAAAATAATTGTTTTCCAGTAACTTTTTTTTTTCTTTCTCCTCTTATAATTTTTATTTTAGGAATACGTGAATGTGTGTTTTCCTTTCTTTTCTTGTCTTCTTTCTCTTTTTCTTTCATTCTTAATTATCTTTTTGTTTTTTGTCTAGCTCTACTGAACTTCTGATCTTTTCTTCTCACTTTCCTATCCTTTCCATTTTTTCCTCTTTGTTCTTCTTTATGTGACTTAACTCTTGTCCTGCACATCCTCAGATAAACCCGTAGTTAACCAGTAGACCCTATCCCCCATTGTCTACACACTTAATCCACAAACTTATTACTCAATTCAAAACCTCTGAGACTTAAATTCATTAATAGCAGTACTACCTCTTTATACCTATATAATATTTTAAGCATTTTTTAAAGTTTTTCACATCTCTTCTATGTCCCTCCCTTTCTCTCAACATATTCATATTCCTCTATAAATAGATGGTCTTTTAATCTCTAAAATAACATTAATTTTTACGTTTCTATTTTTTTTCTGGTCTCTTTTCATTCCCCTTTCCCTTTCTTCTTTTTCTCTCTCTCTCTACTTGCATCCTACCCAACCTATTGCCTGCATTGTGATTAGGACATAGTTAACTCTCCCTGTGCCTCCCCACACCAATCTATTCCTATTTTTTACCCACATCTCTCCCTAACTCTAATAATTTCTGGTTTTCCAAATTCTTCTCTGCGGTTCGAAGCCCTTTAACATATAGTTGTTTGATGTCGAATAGATGTATCTGTTGAACTAGATTGTATCTGTAGACTATTGACTGTACAAATGCAAACTTTGGTTTATGGTTGCCTTAAGATAGTGTTCTAGCACAAAACTGGTGCTATCTTCATCTCAAATGGGCAGAGTAAGCTGGAAAAACACAAGAAAAATGGCAAATTCGGGTATCTCAATTCCCAATCTTGATAATCAGGGGTTAGAAGAGATAATGAATAATCCAGAGGAGAGATCCCAAACAGCTCTACAAACACTGCTGGCAAACATGATAAATGAAAAGTTTGACAACGTACAAAGGACTCTGTATGAGCGTGATAGGGAGAGAGAGGAGGCATGCCAGAAGTTTATACAGGAATATCATAAGCGTGAGGAAGCTACTCAAAAACTGATACAGGATTTGCGTGAACAACTTGAGAATACTCAAAGAGAAAGGGAGGAATGGCGTGAGCAGGCTGAGAACACTCAAAGAGATCTGCAGGAATCCCACGAACGGGAGGAAGCTAATCAAAGAGTAATACAGGAATTGAGAGACCAGGTAGAGAACACACAAAGATCACTAAAGGCATTCATGGAATCCATTAAAAAAGAGCTGAAGGAAGTCAGGGAGACCACAAAGGGAATGCTGAATGGAACCCAACAGAAGGAATGGGAGCCCAAAGAAACCATAATCAATCAACTAAGCGATTTGAGGACAAACACTGAACACCAAATTAAGGAAGTAAAGAAATTCATACAAGACCTAAAACAGCTTCAACAAAGAACTTGAAGCCATCAAAGCTGACCAACTAGAAGGAAAAGAGATAAAAAACAAAGTAGAGAGTCTTGACAGCAGGTTAGACCATGCAGAAGATCGAATCTCAGGGATTGAAGACAGCCTAGATATTATAGAGAAAGAACATACAACCATCCAAGACAAGTCCAAGAAATATGATAGATCTATCCAACACCTGGAAGCCACCATCAGAAGGCCTAATCTAAGGATAATGGGTGTAGAGGAGCACCTAGAAACAGAAGTTAATGGTCTAGGAAATTTGTTTAACAGGATCCTAGCAGAGAACTTCCCAAACATGCAAAAAGTTAGGCCTGTCCAGATACAAGAAGCCTTTAGAACCCCAAATAGACCAGACCAGAATAGGACATCCCACCGCCACATTATAATCCACACAGGATCAACTCAGAACAAGGAAAAGATCCTTAAAGCTGTCACAGAGAAAAGGGTAATCACTTATAAAGGGAAACCAATTAGAATCACCTCAGATTTCTCAGCAGAGACAATCAAAGCAGAAAGAGCCTGGAATGATGTATGCCATGCCCTAAAAACAAACAACTATCAACCAAGAATACTGTACCCAGCTAAACTCTCCTTCATAACTGAAGGCCAAATAAAAACCTTCCATAGCAAAGAAAAATTGAAACAATACATCTCCACCAAACCAGCCCTACAAAAGATTCTTAAAGATGTCCTACACATAGAAAACCAAAAAGACCGCAATAAAGGCCAAGAAACTGCACCCAAACTGAGAATCCAAGACCATAGGAAGAACCCAGTTTTCGCAGCCCCCAAGAAGGTAGATAACATGGCAGGAACTCCCAAATAGCTCTCAGTCCTATCTCTTAATGTTAACGGACTGCACTCTCCAATTAAGCGACATAGACTGTCTAGTTGGATTAAAAAACAAGACCTTTCTATCTGCTGCCTGCAGGAGTCATATCTTGCCCGTAAAAACAAACACATTTTCAATGTTAAAGGCTGGAACAAAATCTACCAAGCAAACGGACCGCATAAACAGGCGGGAGTTGCAATCCTAATATCAGATAAAATAGACTTCAAATTAAAATTCGTGAAAAGAGATAAAGAAGGTCGCTACATACTAATTAAAGGATCTCTCCTTCAGGAGGATATTACAATTCTAAATATCTATTCGCCAAACCATGGAGCACCCAAATTTATCAAAGAAACACTACTTTCCCTCAAATCCCATATAGATCCAAAGACATTAATTGTTGGGGATTTTAACACACCACTCTCCCCACTAGATAGATCAACTCGGCACAAACTCAACAGAGAAACCGCAGATCTAAACAGCTGCATAGATCAACTAGACTTAACAGACATTTACCGAACATTTCACCCAGCAGCATCAGAATACACGTTTTTCTCAGCAGCACATGGAACATTTTCTAAAATAGACCTCATTTTAGGCCACAAAGCAAACTTGTCTAAATTCAGAAACATTGAAGTTATACCTTGCATTCTCTCTGACCACAAGGGAATAAAATTAGAACTCAACACCAAAAGCCACCAAAGAAAGTCCGGTATCACATGGAGGCTGAACAACACACTGCTGAATCATGAGTGGGTCATGGAAGAGATTAGAAAGGAAATTCAAATGTTCATGCTATTCAACAAAAATGAACACACAAAATACCAGCTCTTCTGGGACACAGCAAAGGCAGTACTCAGAGGCAAGTTTATAGCTCTGAGCTCCTACATCAACAAATTGGAGAGATCTGAAACTAACAATTTAATGACACATCTAAACCTCCTTGAAAAAGAGCAGCAAGATACACCCCAATCCAGTAGACGGAAAGAAATAATCAAAATTAAATCAGAATTAAATGAATTAGAATCCAAAAAAACTATAGAAAGAATCAACAAAACAAAGAGTTGGTTCTTCGAAAAACTTAACAAAATTGACAGACCCTTAACAAATCTTATCAGAAAAAGAAGAGAACACACCCAAATTAATAAACTCAGAGATGAGAATGGAAACATCACCACGGAAACAAGCAAGATTCAGAACATTATAAGGGAATACTTCTCAAAACTTTATGCTAATAAGTTTGAGAACTTGACAGAAATGGACCTCTTCCTAGCAAATATTGACATGCCAAAACTAAACCAAGATGAGTTAAACTATCTTAACAGGCCCATATCAAGCATTGAAATACAAACAGCAATAAGAGAACTCCCAGCTAAGAAAAGTCCAGGACCAGATGGTTTTACAGCGGAATTCTACAAGGCCTTCAAAGCAGAGCTCACACCAATTCTCCTCCAACTCTTCAATGAAATTGAAAGAGAAAGATCACTACCGAACATATTCTATGAAGCCATCATAACCCTCATACCAAAACCAGGCAGGGACTCATCAAAGAAAGAGAACTATAGACCCATTTCTTTGATGAACATTGATGCAAAACTTCTCAACAAAATTTTGGCCAACCGACTTCAAAAATTCATCCAAAAATTCATACACCACGATCAGACAGGATTCATTTCAGGGATGCAAACTGGTTTAATATACGCAAATCAGTTAATATTATTCATCACATCAACAGGAGCAAGAATAAGAACCACATGGTTATCTCAATAGACGCAGAAAAAGCATTCGACAAGATCCAACACCCCTTTATGATGAAGGTTTTGGAAAAATTAGGAATCCATGGAACATTCCTCAATACAATAAAGGCTGTATATGACAAACCTACAGCCAGCATTATACTAAATGGTGAAAAACTAAAGCTATTTCCTCTTAACTCAGGAACAAGACAAGGATGCCCACTCTCTCCACTTCTCTTCAATCTAGTATTAGAATGCCTAGCTACAGCAATAAGACAAGATGCAGACATAAAGGGGATCCAAATAGGGAAAGAAGAAATAAAACTCTCCCTCTTCGCAGATGACATGATCTTGTATTTAAAGAATCCCATAGACTCCACTCCCAAATTACTCAAGCTGATTCAAAACTTTGGCAAAGTAGCAGGTTATAAAATTAACCCCCAAAAATCAATGGCTTGTCTGTATGCCAACAATGAGAAAAGTGTGGCTGAAATTAGGAAAGCAACTCCATTTGTAATAGCCCCACAAAAAATAAAATACCTAGGAATTAACTTAACTAAGGAAGTGAAGGACCTCTATGATGAAAACTTTAAAATCTTGAAAAAGGAAATCAACACAGAAATTAAAAAATGGCAAAACCTCCCATGCTCCTGGATTGGAAAGATTAACATCGTGAAAATAGCAATACTTCCCAAGGTTATCTACAAATTCAACGCAATACCTATCAAAATTCCACCCTCATTCTTCAAGGTAATAGAAGAGGCAATCCAAAAATTCATATGGAACAATACAAGACCCCGAATAGCAAAAACCCTCCTCAACGGAAAGAACACTGCTGGAGGAATATCAATACCAAATTTCAAACTCTACTATAAAGCCATAGTAATCAAAACAGCTTGGTATTGGCATAAGAACAGACCTCAGGACCAATGGAATAGAATTGAAAACCCAGAAATGAACCTACAGACCTATAGCCATCTAATCTTCGATAGGGGGAGCTAAAACAATAGAATGGAAGACAGACAGCCTCTTCAGTAAATGGTGCTGGCAAAACTGGTTAACTACATGTAGAAAACTAAAGCTAGATCCTTATATATCACCCTGCACCAGAATCAACTCCAAATGGATCAAAGACCTTGAACTCAAAGCAGACACTCTGAAAACATTACAGGATGGAATAGGAGAAACCCTGGGTCTCCTTGGCTCAGGCCGAAATTTTCTGAATAGAGACCCGGAAACACAACAAATCAAAGAAAGGTTGGACAAATGGGTTTGCATAAGGTTGCAGAGCTTCTGCAGGGCAAATGACATAGCTAGCAAGATCAATAGAAAGCCCACGGACTAGGAGAAGATCTTTACTAGCCATACAACGGACAAGGGTCTCATATCTAAAATATACTTGGAACTCAAAAAATTAAACCACCCAACAACAAATCCTCAAAGAAACAACTGCCCAATAAGTAAGTGGGCGAAAGACTTAAAGAGAAGCTTCTCTGTAGAAGAAAGAAGGATGGCCAATAGACACATGAAGAAATGTTCAACATCCCTAGCCATAAAAGAAATGAAAATCAAAACAACATTGAGATATCACCTCACTCCAGTTAGAACAGCAAAAATCAAGAACTCTAACAACAACAGATGCTGGAGGGGATGTGGACAGAAAGGAACCTTACTTCATTGTTGGTGGGAATGTAAACTTGTTCAACCACTTTGGAAAGCAGTATGGAGGTTCCTCAAAAGACTCCACATAGAGCTCCCCAATGACTCAGCAATCCCGCTTTTGGGCATTTACCCAAATGATCACAAACAAGGCCACACTAAAGCTACCAGCACAACTATGTTTATTGCAGCATTATTTACCATACCTAAGATATGGAACCAACCCAGATGCCCCTCAGTAGATGAATGGATCAAGAAGATGTGGTATATATACACAGTGGAATTCTATGCCTCCATCAGAAAGAATGACATTTCCCCATTTGTTAGGAAATGGAAAGGCTTGGAAAAAATTATATTAAGTGAAGTAAGCCAGGCCCAAAGAAACATAGGTCCCATGGTTTCCCTTATTTGCAATATCTAGTATAGGTATGAGTCAAGCGGAAAAAGTCAGAGAATGTGATGTTAGGAAAACGAACCCTCAAATATGTATTTTAATGTTTTTGTTTCTTTCATGCATGTGTTTCTAACGCACTTATAAGATTATTTCTTTGTTGCTTTGTATGTCCCTCCCCCACAGTGTAACCCCCGCTTTCACTATATTTGATGTCAGTATAACATGTGGAGGAGACAGGGACAAACAAGTCGTTTAAGGATTCAGGTGGACCTGTTGCAACAATGAGAAGTACAAAATGTCATGCCAAAACCAGCTTTACAATGTCGGTGGGGGGAGGGGTATGATTGGGTGGGGGGGAGGGGGGAGGCTGGGAAGGGAGGTGAAGGGTAAACAGAGGAGGAGGCTGCAATGCTTGGTAAGAAATGTATGCATTATCCTGCCCATATAATTGTAACCCCTCTGTACAGTATGTTCTCAAATAAAATAAAATAAAATTAAAAAAAAAAAAAAAAAGAATGAAACATGGAATTGTCCTGTTGTAGAGAAATTACTCAGAGATACAAACATTTTTCTTTTAACATGTTGCTTGTTCCTAACTCTAAGATTAGGAAGTCTGTTAAGATATATGTTATATTATAATAAATTTAATATATTATATATAATGTATAATTATTATAAATTATATTTCATATAAAACCTGAGAATATTATATATTTATAAGGAAAAATACAACAAACGTATCAGTCCATACTTTCCTAGCCATGATTAGCTTTAGTACAGTTAAGCACATTACATCTCAACAGGAAAATTCTACTGAAGTTCTGATCCCCTTGAGCTAGATAAGGAGAAATCCTGTAAAAGAAGCCTCTCCTCAATTATGAGAAAAGATATGTTTGGAAGTTTAGTTTAGTTTATTTTTTTTATTTTTTTGGCCAGTCATGTGACCTGAACTCTGGGCCTGGGCCCTGTCCCTCAACTCTTCAGCTCAAGGTTAGTGCTCTATCACTTGAGCCATAGCGCCACTTCTGGCTTTTTCAGCTTATGTGGTGCTGAGAAATCGAACCCAAGGCCTCATGCATACCAGACAAGCATTCTACCACCGAGACACTAATCCAGCCCAAGTTTGCAAGTTTTTGAGAAGAGGAATTTGGCATTTGCTTTGCATCCTTGATTAGTCATGAATAGATATTATTTGGCTTCAAATTTTGTCTCCTTATAGGTTCCCTAAACAGTTACACATCAGTCTCATTCCATCACATATCGTTAAGTCCTTCTTTTATTTCTTTTTATCATTATTGTTTTGTTGTCATTGTATTGCTGATCCTGAAGCTTGAACTCCTGGCCTAGGCAGTGTCCCTGAGCTCATTGCTAGTGTTCTACCACTTGAGCCGTGCACCACTTCTGGCTTTTTCTGTCTGGACATGCTTTGAATCATAATATTCAGATCTCAGCCTCCAGGGTAGCTAGGATTACAGGTGTGAGCCACCAGTGCCAAGCAAGTCCCTCTCTTTTAGATATTGTTCTAAAAGCCTCCAATGCAAGGTCACTCCTAAGATAGTAAATGGAACTATGCCAATAGTTCCTTTAATTGTTCTCGCTGTGGTGTTTCTTTTACAAATTATATTGAAACTACTTCACTGTTCTCTTCCTAATCCATGATTCTAGATGTTTTAGTAATAATTAATTAAATTTAGCGACTATAAACCCTAAATCTCTCAATTATTAATTTCATTTAATTCTTTCAATATGATTATTTTTCAATACAAATATGAACTTATACTCACCTTCTTGAATCTACCCCTTGGCATGAGCTGTGCCTGGGCCTATTCTACCTCAAATGCAAGAGGTTGGCAAAAGAATACCCTACAGCATTCCTGCCTAAGAGTGAGGACAAGTAGTTGTGTGCCTAAAAGAAGCAATGCATTCCTGACATGGGAAGGGGTGGGAGAGACAAGAGCCTAGAGAGCAAACTGGCAGTCACAACATTTAACAACTTCTCCATTGGGGACACTGATCTCCTACAAAGTGGCAGTGATATAACTCACCTAGTGAATTTTCATATATGAAGGAAGTTGTCATGTCTCACTACACAACTCACTTGTAGTCAAAGAGAGGATCATTCTTTTGTGTCCTCCTTAGGCCCAGTCTCATTTTATCTCCATCTTAGACTTTGCCCAGACTCTATTCCTACCAGAAGGTCCCTGATGAGGAGGAATGTGTAATCTCTTGACTTTTGAATAGCCCTATGGGAACTGAGGCCACTTTTAATTTTGTTCCTGTTCATTCTGACAAGGCTGTGGTGGGTGGTGGGAAAGCTCATTCTCTGAATTGTTCCCTATTACCAAATCTCTTCAGAGAAAGTCAAGGAATGACAGATTCTGCCTGAGGGAGTGAGTTTCTCCATTTCCAAAGAGGTCAATTAATATCTGATTATGAGGCCCACGTGGTGGTCCTTCCCCAGATCCTCCAAACAGGAGTGGATGTTACCTCAGACACCAAGCCATCCTCATAATTCTTCAGCTCTTTCTCATGAAAATAAAGGTCACAGGAGTTGAGTTGAGAAACAAGGAGAATTGAGAGTAGCAGAAGAATCATTGGCATGGGGAGGAATTAGAAACACTGTGTGAAAAAAAGGGCTCAGAAAATCTAGGAACACTCACATCATTTGGGAATCACATCAGAGGATTCGGGAATAAAATTAATGAATTACTACCTAAATTAGTAACTCCACTGCTCTGACTACATTACAAGTGTTCTCTCAAAAGGTAGCTGTACTGATTTGATGAGGAAAAAGGAGCACATTGTTTCCTCACAAAGTTCTACTAAGTATCTTCTTCCATAACCCAGGTTGTTCTTACCCTGTACTTGTCGGTTACTTTCCTTTGCTGGATTCAATCAATGACACTTGAAAGTGTTATCATCTTCAGACATGTAATTACATTTTGTTTTAATCCATTTTTTATAATATAAAACAAATTTTTTGGGAAAATATGTCTATGCTAAATTTTCTTCCATGCCATATTTATTTGATGTTATTAATAGTTTCATTTTTAAAACCTGAGGAAAATGTTTTGTTACTGTTAGCACTAATTAGTTGCACCTTTTTTTTTGTATTTTTCCATATCTGTATATTTGTTATTAAGCTTCTAACATTGTCTTTTCCCCCTACTGTTGCCTTCTTAAAATTGCTTCAAATTATAAACTCTATATGATGATCTGTATGTGTTCACTGATATACTTAAATTTTTATCTAATATGCATATTTTATATGATATTTTCATCCTATCGCAACTGCTCTGAAATCAATATGGAAGTCAAAACGCAATGCCACAAAACCAGTGAAATTAAGATTAGGTATCTATCCAAAAATATGTAGCAATAATATAGTAGAAACATCCACTTCTCTTATATACCAAAACATGTTTATAGCTATGAAAGGTGCATTTTCTTTATTCTCTCTTTATGGAACATCCAGGTTGATTACACAGCTTGGTTGCTATGAATATTGCTGCCATGAACACATATGTTCATATTGATTTATATTCTTTCAGTATGTATCCAAGTTGCAATAATGGTCTTCAATATATTTGTCTTTTTTGTATCGTGTAAACTTCCATTATGATCCCCATATGGGTTTCACTAGTTTACAATGCCACACCACCAAACACAGTTCCTGATTTATTTCAACCTCTCCAGCAGTTTTTTTATTTGCGTGGTGATAGCTCTTCTGGTGTGTAAGATGGGATCTCAGTGAATTTCCCATTTATTTTCCTATGTATTTCCTATGTGGGTAAGAATCTCAAAGATTTCATTTATTTACTAAACATATTGGTATTTCGTTCTTGATCAGTGTCTTTCTTTGTCTTTTGGTATTTGATCAATTTTTAAGTTTTATAATATTTGTTTTTTTCCCATTCCAAATACTCACTTTAGTAAAAAGATTTTTTTTCATTACAGTGGTGTATTGCTTGGATATATTGATTTTGTGAAGGCAAAGAGAATTTGATATTGTTCTCTCATTCAAATTATAAGCCTATAAAAATGAAGTGAACCTGATTAAATGAAGTTCTTTCTGCACATTTTCTCCGGTACAGATTTCTCTGATTTAAGAAATGTATATTTTATGTCATGCTGGATGCCTATCTAAGTCTGTGTTTGGATGATACAGTAAGAGTTGCAGAATTCGCCACATAGATTTTGGAGCAAAGGCTTACAGCTGGTAACTGGGCAATGATTCAGAAGACAGCTGAGGCTGAAGCTATGATCCCTTCTACCTGTGTTCAGTTCCCAATCTCTTGTAATACACCCCTCACTTCCCATATGGTGGTTTCTTCTTCTATCCAAAAGGTTTCTGGAGCTTCATGTTATTCTGGCCTCCTAGTAGGCCAACATGAGGGGGAGTGAAAGCAAGCAAGGCAGATATGGCATAGGAAATTATTTTTTTAATTGTGTAAATACCATACAGAGGGGTTACAATTACATGGGCAAGGTAATGAGTACATATCTTATCAAGAATTGTGGCCTGCTCCTTTGATTCCCCTTCCCATCTCTTCCCAACACACCACCCCCACCCCGTGGTCCCTCCTCAGACCCCCCCTCCCACTAAAGTTGTAAAGTTCGTTTTTCAACATAACGTCTTGCACATCTCATTGTTGCAATGGATCCACCTGTACCCCAATTTAAACAATTTGGTTTTTCACTTCCCCTGCACAAAGTATGCCAATATCAAGTGCAGTGAATACAGGGGGCATACAGTGGGGGAGGGACATAAAAAGCAACAAAGAAATCATCTTATGAATATGATAGAAACAATCACAAGAAAGAAAAAAATTGAATTCTTATGTTGGGGTTCATTTTGCCTAATATCAACTTATCTGACAGTTTCTGCTTGTCTCAGACATGTACTAGTTATTGAAAATAAGAGAAACCATGAGACCTATGCTTCTTTGGACCTGGCTTACTTCATGTAAAAAATTTTTTGGTCGGTTTTGGGGCTTGAAATCTGGGCCTGGGCACCGTCCCTCAATTCTTCAGCACAACTCTAACACTATCCCACTTAAGCCACAGTGTCTCGTGCAGCTTTTACTGCTTATGTGGGGCTGAGGAATCGAACCTAGGGCCTCATGCATGCAATGCAAGCACTCTACCACTCTACCACCTTCCCAGCCCTGGCAGAGGGTTTTTATCTGAAGATCCATCACACTTGGGAGCTTCTGGCTGAAAACTCCAGAAAGACAAAAGTGAAGAAACACTTAAGAGAAAATGTAAAACAGAAAGCCACAATGTTTAACCCTAAAACAAATTTCTAGGATAAGGAGACTCACGAATTGGTGTCACCTAAGGAGAAAACGGAAATATTCAGGAAGAATGAGAAGGAAGTGGGAGGGAATAGAGAAAAAGAGACCTAGACTACCTAGAGCTGGGACCTCAATGTGAGCTTAATTTTACTGGGCAAACCAACCCCAAGGACGCAATACCTTACAATTTTGATTACTCTCTCTCATGCTACAAAGCCTAATCCAGATCCACTTCCACTCAGCATAGTGTCCATTCTGGGAACCAGATTGAATGCTGGAGGTTCCCAGGGGATGCAAAGAGTGAAAACCATAGAGCTAAAGCTCAGAAAAGACACATGCCATCAATCCTCACATGTCATTTGTCAATGTAAGTTCTACAACCAAGCCTGGTATCAATGGGGATGGGAATAGATATTGAGAGCACTATAATAATATCTACTATTATTATCATATAATAATCTAACATCTATTGTTTCATGAAAGGGAGAGAGATAGCTTTTCTCCCTTTTTAGGTGTATGGGACAGGGCATTCTATAGAATGTTTTTCAATTGGAGACTCTCTGAAGCTTTTCTCCCAAGATTGTGGCTATGAAGTTTTGGGAAGGAGAATTAGAGTGGAAAAGTGAGTTCTCAAGCTGGGTACTGATGGCTGACACCTATATTCCGAGCCTGAGATCTGAGGATTATGATTTGAAGTCAGTCTGGGCAGGAAAATCCATGAGACTCATCTCCAATTAAACAAAAAGAGCCCGAGTTGGATCTGTGGCTCAAATGTTAGAGCATTAGCTATGAGTGGGTGGGGGAGACAGAATCTTGACCCTGAATTTAAACCCAGGAGTGGGGGATGGGTGGAAATGTATTCTCAGTGCATGAAATCAAAGTTGTATGGTCCACATCACTATTGATGTTAACTTTGGGGTAGAGTTGATCAGTTTTATTCTGGAAATGATTTGTTCCACTCTTCTCTGTCCTGTATTCTTTAAAAGAAACAGCTTTGAGCAATCTATACCTAAGATGTGTGGATTGCACTGAAGCACTGGTTTCATTTTTTTTCTACTTACAAAATGATACATAAATAGTGTACAAAGGAGTTTTAATTTAATATGTCAGTTTGTGAGTACATCTTGATCGATGTCATTAATTTGATCATTCTTCTCTATCTCACCCAACCCCACCCCCTACATTTACGTGGTCACATTTTCACACATGTACATTGAATATTATGACTGGATTCTCCCACTGCACCAGTTTGGCAAAGAAATTTCTTCCTTGTACAGGCAAGGAAGATGAACCTGAGGACTACAAGCCCAAGACAGCATAGGTATTACTTTGCATCAAGATTATTTGACTTACAAAATCTTCACCAAAAGAAGCATTATAAAAAAGAACATGGCCAGGAACTAGAAGCATCTATCTGTGTGTGTGTGTGTGTGTGTGTGTGTGTGTGTGTGTGTGTGTGTGTGTGTGTGTGTGTGTGTGTGTGTGTGTGTGTGTGTGTTGGTTCTGGTGCCTGAGTGCTGTCCCTGAGCTGCTTTGCTAACTGTTAGCGCTCTACCACTTGAGCTACAGTACCACTTCCAACTTTACGGTAGTTAATTGGAGGTAAGAATCTCATGGACTTTCTCTCCTAGCCTCATTTTAACCCACAATCTTCAGACCTCAGTTTCCTGAGTAGCTAGGATTGCTGGTGTGAGCAACTGGCAGCTAGCAAAATATCTATTAGTTACACATGTGGGGCAATTGGTCATTTGATACTGGTGACACTCAACCTTGCTAATTAGGAGGCAGAGATTTATAAGAATGATATCATGACCAGTTTTGACAAAAAAATTCGTAAAAAAACTACAAAAACAAAGAAAGTTAGATATAGTGTTAACTCACTATGTGGAAGCCATAGGTAAGAGATCATTGCTCAAGGGAGGCTTGACCTGAAAAATAATCTAAAGTGGTTAGAGCTTTAGCACCTTCAAGCACCAGTAGTGCCAAAGGAAAAAGAAAAGAAGAAAACAGAAAATGAAAGGAAAGGATAAAAAGGAACTATTTGCTCTTCATTCGTGGTTTCATTTCATTGGATACAAGAATTGAGAGTATTTTGTTAATTTTTTTAGGATTCAGGCCTGTCTAATATAAAAGCATTTATTTCAGGTAAATATTGTATTATTACTATTTATTAACTTATTATTAGACATTTAGGTTTGGAGATTGAAATCTTGGTTTTCTATATATTAGTCCAGTTCTACAACTTAGCTGTACCCAAGCTCTCTTGTATAGATTTGAAAATTGTTTATGAATTCTTCAATAGTTAGCAATTCTACTTTTCATCTTATATTTTCTCTCCCACCTTTTCCCCTATGTATTTTAGTTTATGTGTTGAAAACTCCTCAATTTTATCTTCTAAATTTAGAATTTTGCTTTTCAGTTTACAGAGAAGTCAGTTATTTGTGACACCTTTTAAAATTATATACAGGTATATGTATTTCATATATATGATTGATTCTTATAGTTCATTGCAATAAGCAACATTTATCTGATCATGTGCACATAGCTATTGAGCCATTGTGATCCTCTCCTAAGAATAGCTTCCCTTGTTCTTGCCATGTGAATGTTTAGAGTGCTGTTAATCATATCCAAGTGTAATTATTTGTCGTTTACTATCTATTAGATAAACTTGTGGATGTATGGGCTTATCTAGTTATTAGAAATGAGGAAAACCATGCAGCATATATTTAATTGGATCTGGCTTATTTCACTTAATAGCATTTTCCCCCCAGTCTTTCCATTTCTTCAGAATGGGGTAATGACATTCTTTCCCATGGAAGCACAATACAACAGAATTGAAGATCCAGAAATGAATCCCCTCCTATAAGCACATAATCTTTGATAAGGAAGTCAGAAACACAGGATGGAAGAAAAACAGCCTCTTCAAAAAATTAGTTTAACTGGCTGTACACAGAAAACTGAAATTAGATCATTTTATATCCTCCTGCAGCAGAATCAATTCCAAATTGATTGAAGAGCTCAATGTAAGTCCAGATGCCTTAGGAATCTTACAGGAAGAGTTAGGGGAAACATGAGGGCTCCTTGGCATAGGTCAAAATTTCCAAAGTAAGTCTGGATAAATGGGATTACATCAAACCAAATCAATCATTTTTCAGGCTCAAAAGCAATGAAAAAAAAGAGATAGTGTAGCACAGATTTATTAGGTAGCAAACCTACAGATGAGAGCCTCAGCCAATGGTAAACCCTTTCTCCCTTTTCTAACTAGGTTAATTATTCTGGGTTTACATGAATATAAGTATTTTCTGATGGGGATTAGTCAGAAAACATCTAATGCTAAGACAGAGATAGTATGTGAAATGAGTTGTAGCTGGAGCAAGGGAGGGATTAAGGCATGGGTGTCTAGTTCAAAGACTTGGCTTGGTGCCAGCTAAGTAAGGTATAGCTGCACAAGGGAAGGGGAGTAAAACAGGAGTGGTTATAAACAAAAGCACTGGTCTGAAGCCTCAAAATAAGGACCACAGTCTGTGTGGACAAAACAGTCTCTAACAATAAGTTTTTTAAAAATTAACAAGCACGATTTTAAATTTTTGCAGACTGGGATGGTATATAGTCACAGGCAATTTCTCCTATGTCAGGTAATCCAATCTACTCTTTCACATATTACCCAGTAGCCAGGTTTCAACACAAATGACTACAATGAGACTGTACAAATGAGGCTGTGACTTTTCCCTCTTATGAATCAAAATTCTGTCAAATGATTTATGTCTTCCAGATGTTTACACATTTCTCATGATCTTTTTTACTATTTTGTCTTCATTATTCATAATCATAGTACATTTTGTTGTTGTCTTGTGTGTATATCATTTTTAGGGCTTGAACTTGATGTTTAATGGTCTCCCTTGTATTTTTTGCTCATGGCTGATGATACTCTATCCTTGAGTCACATGCTCACCGTCTGCTTCTTGCTGGATAATTGGAGATAAGTTTTCACATTTTTGTATGTTTGGACTGACATTGAACTCAAATATTCAGGTCTCAGCCCCCTGAGTTCTAGGATTGTACATATGAATGGCTAACACCAATCTTTGCTTTACTATTATTTTAATTATGTGGTAGAGGAAAGTGGAAGTATATTTGTGTTAAGTGTGCAATTTTCAAATACAAGTTTGAATCAACTTGATATAATATAACTGTTATCAATTTTACCAGTTAAATCATGAATAATACACATTACCACAGAAATTTAATTGAAAACAAAAGGCATAATTGTTTTCTTAAAACAGTCAATGAAACCATAAATTACTTTCACTTTACAAATCATGTTTTATTTAACTTAAATTAGGTGGACCCATTGCAACAATGAGATGAACAAGTCGTTATGTCCAAAAATGAACTTTACAACTTTGGTGTGGGGGTGTACCGGGGAGGATTGGGGGGGCAGGGGGAGGATGGGAAGAGGAAACAAAGGAGGAGGCTAGGATTGGTAAGAAATGTACTTATTATCTTTCCCATGTAATTGTAACCCCTCTGTACAGTATTTTCACAATAAAAAATAATATAAAAAAAGAAAAAGAAATAAACTGCAAAAAAATTTGGACAGGGTGCTAATATACATATTTTTCCATCATCACCTACCACATCCTCCTTATTCCTTCCTAGGAAACACACCCAATCAATAAAAGGCATAGATATTTGGCTCTTGACCTTAGAAATGGAAGCAGAATGTTATGGATGTCTGAGATGATCATTAATAGTGTTTTACATAGTAATGTCACATGCAACAACCTATGAGTCCTGCAGGTCTTAACACTACTTCCTTAGTGATGTAATAGGATGTCAGCTTTATTGGATGTAGTATTGTTTTCCACTTCCTTTCCTACCACCTGACCTAAATTATAATACATATTAACAGAAAGAAAAAGTAATGCCATCTTAAGAAAGTCCCATTGGAACAAGACGTTATGTTGAAAAGGGAACTTTATAACTTTGTGGGGGGATGGGGGGATCGGTGGGCAGGGATGGTAAGGGGAAACAAAGGAGGAGGCAACAATACTTGATAAGAAATGTACTCATTACCTTGCTCATGTAATTGTAACCCATCTGTACTGTATTTTCACACAAAAACTATTAATATGAAAAGAAAAGTCATTTAGGGCTCGGGGAACATGGCTTCATTGCATGAAACCCTGGGTTCAATTCCTCAGCACCACATAAACAGAAAAAGAAAAACTGGAAGTGGTGCTTTTCCTCAAGTGGTAGACTTCTAGCTCAAGAACAGTTCACGGTCCCTGAGTGCAAGCCCCAGGACAGGCAAAAGAGTCATTTAGCTAGTAAATGCAAAATAAAGAACCCATACTTGGAATATATTTTTGCTGCTTCCAAGTGATACCTAACAATAGTCCTTAATTCATGTACTTTACTTATATTAGAATACTGTGTTGAACAAAAAAATGTTTTGTTAATAGGTCATGGCAATTAATGCCAGGAATGTGCTTGGATGTCAGGTGAAGTTTAATTCTGGAAATTGAAAGATTCCAGGATTTTGTGTGCTCAGTGCTAATCAGAAAGGGAAAGGTAATTTAAGTGAGATTTAGAGATCTTTGTGGCCAGTCATGGCACCAAAAATGCAGATGCTAGTTAACATTTGTGACAGAAGAGAAGGAATAACTCCAAATGGAAGGAATAAATTATAGTAACTAAGGTATAGCAGAAACCGTTCTAGGGAACCATTTTTGGTTATTGAAGAACTAATTATAAACTAGGTTTATTCCTCATTGCTTTTATTATTCTAATCACTTAGGCTCTTCTTAATCTCTGTGTGATAAGTTGTATATCCTTCTATGCTGCTCTTTCATACCTGATCTCCTTTGCTTTCTAAAAATATCATCTTTCTCTATTTCTCTATGAACAATTTCTGATACTAAATCCACATATGCAGACATCAGACGATGCTAAAGTAAGAGTCCCATAGCCCATGAGTCATTAATGTAACAACATGGAAAAAGAGGGCATATTTATTGCTACCTCAATTTTCTGAAAAGCTGAAATGTCACATCATTTAATTCAAATTTCCATTCTTTGTCTACATAGTGTCATTAAGTGCACATAAATGCAAATATGAGCCAGGTGCTGGTGGCTCATGCCTGTAATGCAAGCTACTCAGGAGGTTGAGACCAGAGAATTTTGGTTCAAAGCCAGCCTGGTCAGGAAAATCCATGAGACCCTTATCTTCAATTAACCACCAGAAATCTGGAAGTGATGCTGTAACTCAAGTGGAAGAGCACTGCACTTGAGCTGAAGAGCTGAGGGACAGCACCCAGGATCAGAGTTCAAGCCACACGACGAACAGAACAGGTGTAAATATGACTTTACGTTTCCTCAAAAGGAACAACAAAGTCAATAGTAATCTTCCCAAGCAGAGAAAGTAATTGCAAAATGACTTTACACTCGCAAAAATGTTTCAAGTTTAAAAGTCGATAATCCTGGAAAGATAAAACATAAGAATATAAGGAAGTCTGGGAAGTTCAGGTTGCATCAATCCTAGGCAGAACAGTCTTTGTGACATTATCTAAAATTAACCAGCTAAAAGCTGCATTGGAAGAATGGCTCAAGTAATTGACTACTAGTTATGAGCAAGATTGCTGAATAAGAGCTTGAGTTTTTTTCATACACACATACAAGCATGCATATACACACAGAGGCACTTATATGTGTAAACACACATAAGAAACAACTTTCAGAATGTGTAGAAAAGTCAGAAAATATATCCTGAGTAAGACTAGAACAAGTAATAATTTTTAATATTAGAAAGTCCTCAAGTGAACTTTCCCCAAAAAAGGTTGAGACTATTACATAGGTAGGGACCAGAGATAATAAGATAGTCAACTACTTATTATTAAAGTGATCAGTTCCATGGAGGAACGAATCAGAGACCCCTGCAAGTGCATCTGAAAATGTTCATAACCTCTGTCAAATGTTAGAACGTCTTTTCAAATTGTACATAAACAGTTTAAGCACTTAGTCTAGTGGATAAGATTATCAGAGAAGTTCAGAATTGCTAGCCTGTTTCTAGATTAAATAAATCATCACACTATGGCAGGGCAATGTGATACAAGGCTGGAAATTTAACACTCAGACTAAGACAGGAGATTAGAGAATGAAATTATGTAGCGATATCTTCCCTGGAACAGGTAGTATAATTTTCTCTCAATAAAACAAACCTAACAACAAGAAAGAAATATACAGTTTGAAGTTTGGGCTAATTTTGTCACTATGTTTTGAGAAGTCAAGTTTCCTTTTGAAATGCAACTCATATATCATCCTCAGTTGTGTTTTAAATGCTCTCTTCATTTCAGAAAATGCCTAGATGCAAAATGGCTCATGATTCCCAACTAAAAATTTGAGAAAGTAAGTATCATTCTGTTGGATTCCAAAGAAATGATGAAGGATTACAAAAACTTAAGCCTGGAGAAATGGCAAAGGTCATCTAATGTAGGACTTTGTAGACCTGGCTAAATTAGAATTTACATTTAAAATAAATTTTTTTGTTTGTAATTTCATATTCGATAGGATACTACAAAATGTTTTTCAAGTAGAAGGTTTAATTTAGAAATGCACAAATGATTCTGGCATTCTATTTGCCTGGAATATTCTTTCAACTGAGGTATAAATAGAACTTAATAGATAATACCAACAGTTCATGTATAACATGATAATGTGAATAATCTAGACAGTTGACAACAAATGGATGCTATTAATTTATAAATTTAGAAAAAGCAATTTTTTGAGACATTGGTGTAACATGGTGTGAAGAGAGTAATTGTGTTATATCTTTTTTTCTTCTACCTATACATAACACAGGAAGAAATTTCCTTAATTACGGACCTCTGTATACAATTAGAATAATGCTAGGTTTGAGGTTTGTTTTTATTTTGTTTTTGTTGTTTATTTTGTCCTAGGGCTTGACCTCTGGGTCTGGGCACTGTCCCTGATCCTGTTTTTGCTCAAGGCTACACCTCTTCCACTTGAAATTCAATGCCACTTTTGACTGGCTTTTCCTGAGCAATTTACTTTAGATAAGAATCTAAGAAAACTTCTTTCCTGGGTGAGCTTTGAACCATAATCTTCAGATCTTAATATTCAGATATTCAGATCTCACGAATATCTATGATAGATAAAATGATAATAATTGTGGGGCAAGTGGGCAGCAAAGATGGTGCTGAGAGGGAGTTGAGTAGGCAGAGTCCAATTTGTTTATATTCAGTGCGTAAATAGCTCCTGGAAGCTTAGGTGCATGATAGGGTGTGACCTTTACAGTGATTAGTTGGTTCAGTTTCCTCCCCATGCCACCTGGTCTTTTTTGCTTTTAAAAAGTGCTTGCTGTGTGTTAATAAATGAGTTCCTGCTTGACTTGACTCCCTGCTGTGTCTGATTGTCTCCTGGGTTAAGGGAAGCTTGGGAACAGGCAAGCGGCGCACTTACTTTTCCTCAGACCCCGTCCATCTTTTATGGGATGAAGACCAAACATCAGAAGCCCAACTTGGGCAAGAATGAAAAATATACCGGCTGAGGCTAAGCGGTCTCTCAGGGTAAGTAAAACCCTTAGTATGGGTAATGCTATTTCACAGAAGAAGAAGGAGGAGGCAACATTAAGCCTAGAGGGAGTAAAAGGGGACTTGGGAAGTGAGAAGGTAAAGGAATGGGTCAAATTCGACTGAGAATGCACTGAAACATGCACAGTGGAAGTCAAAACAAGGGTGAAGGTTACCCCCTCTGACTAGGGTGCCCTGACTTTCCTAGGCTTCCACCCTATTCCTCCAATTGGGCCAGAGATTGTGCCTTAAGAGACCTGTGAGAAGGACCTGCCAGACCCAGATCCATACCGACCTTCTATTGAGGGGCTGAGGGCTGTAGAAGAAACCTACTCGGAGGCCTGCCCTGTAAAGGAAGTCCCACCTGGGAGCCCAGATCCTGGGCCACAGGATTCACTTCCCCAACATATCCAGTCAATCTTTCACCAGGAGCTAACAGGCCCTTGGAATGGTATCCATAGGAAGCTAAGGATCTTAAAGAGATCCGCAGGTTGGTGGCGGTGAATGGCCTGAATTCTCCTTGGGCCCATACCCAATTACAGGACATTGCTTATCACCCATGTGTCCCTAAGGACTGGCTGGATGTGGCCAAAGCCGTCTTCACCAGTTCTCAGTTTATTAAATGGTGTGCTTTCTTTAAGGAGCCATGCAGATTGTGGGTGGAGAATAACTGGCAGGTTCAAGCCGCAATACCTATTACTTAGGCAGTTTTAACACCGATGGGGGCAGGGTGCTCCACTGGGGTCCAACAGGCCACAATACCTGTCCCGTACTATGACCAGGTTAGGCAGGAAGGACTTGCCGTGTGGTACAAACTGGATGATGGGCCCACTGTGTCCCCCATAGCAGGAGTGAGACAAAAACCTGGTGAGCCTCTACTTGATTTTATAGCCCTAGTCCAACAGAGTATTAATTGCAAGCTGCCGGCAAGGAACCTCCGAGATCAGTTTTTAAAGCTACTGGTCTGGGAAGGGATATATGCAGACCACATCATGGCCTATGTGGGATTGAGAGAGAATTCCCTGAGCAGATGGGTGGTGGCCTCGCAGGATATGGGAACACAACCGCATCATTCCTAATCTCTACCTTTATCCTTACAGGCTCAGACATCTGCAATGACTGAGCCTATTACCCAGGCGCTGGCAGCCCATGGGCCAAGGAACCCCAAGAGCATTGGGGAGAGGGACTTGTTTTAAATGTGGGCAGGAGGGGTACTTTAAGAAGGACTGTTCACAACAATCCCCCACCAACCAACCCGGGGGGCCCAAACTGACCCCTACACTCTGCCCCAGGTGCAGGAAGGGGCTGGGAAAGTGGCTCAGTGGTAGGGTGCTTGCCTTGCATGCATGAAACCCTGGATTCAATTTCTCAGCAACACATAAGCAGAAAAAGCCACAAGTGGCGCTGTAGCTCAAGTGGTAGAGTGCTCACCTTGAGATGAAGAGCTGAGGGACATCGCCCCGCCCCAGCGTTCAAGCTCCAAGACCATCAAGATAAATATATATATATATATATATATATATGAATATTGGTGATGCTGGAGCAGGAATTCCCTATAATCTCCAAGGCCAAGCAATTATAGAAAGAAATCACCAATGACTTAAGGAGCAATTATAATTATTAAAACAAAAAGGAGGTGTTAGCCTCCATATACAGTTACAGATAGCTTTTGTACCATTAACATTTTAAATTTTTCAACAGGGGCAACTGAATGCAGATTTCAGAAGCACTGGGGACAACTAAACCCTAAGCCCTAAGTGAAAGTCAGGTGGAAGGAACTCCCTGACAAATCAATTGAGATGACCTGACCCCCTAGTTACTATGGGCTGGGGATTTGGATGTGTTTTTTCCATAGGGGAGACAGCCGCTTTGGGTAGAGCTGGTCAGATCTGGTTGAGTCAGCTAGAGTAGCAGTTGAAGCACATTTCCTTCTCATAGAGATGTGACCCACAGGAACATCTGCCTAGCTTGACAGCCACGAGCTGTCCAAGCTCCCTACATGCCTTAATGCCTGTCACCAAGCAGTGCCTGTCACAAGTGCCTTACATCAATTCCCACTATGTGATTGGCCCAGAAGGACTCAGGAGGTTGGGAAAGCTGGGGTGTAAAATCCCCCCCACTTGCACAAGAGTAAATGAGACCTTCTTAAGCCTATTCTCCCAGTGTGTGTTCCTTGTGGGCCTCATTCACGCTTACCCCCTGCAGGACATCTAGCCCTATAAGTGGCGCCCAACGTGCGGATCAAGTGTTTTCGGCAGACGGACGGTCTAATGCAAGGTAAGTGCCTCCATGGGCAACCTTCCCCCTGCAGCATAAGAGCCTCAATTACGAGTGTTTGTTGCCCTGCTTCAGAGTAGGCGGTTAAAAGTATCACAAAAGGAAGCTAGTTTAATATGGGAAATAGTAAATGAATTATGTCTGTGGTTTGACTCCGGGGCCATTTGGGATCCAGACAGCTGGACCTGCTCCTTCAGGCGGTTAATAAAAAAGAAATCTGAGAAGGCACTGAGCTACCCCCAAAATTTACCCCATTGTAGTAGCCATTCAAGCCTGTCTATCGGGGAGAGAAGAAGGAGAAACTCTGCAGGCATTTAAGGCCTCACTGCGAAAAGAAACAGCATACAGAAAATGGTGAAGCTGCTCAGGCACTCCCATATTCTTGGGAAGGCAGCAAACAATTCCAGTAAGAATGCAGATGACCAACAACTGCCACCATCATGTGACCCAGAGGGCCAGCCAGCTATGCTTGTAAAACCCCTCTCCCACACTTTGGGTCCCAGGAAACCTGCTCAAGCACTTCTTTTGGCCATTTAGGCTAGCCTGGGAACTCCCCTCAGGGAACTTTGTATCCTTGGGCCTTCATATCCAACTTTGCCCAAGAAAGAAAACCCGTTGTTCCCCCTATAATACAACAGTTGTTTGCGGGCCCCACAACTACCATGGCAATGGCAGCCAAGCCTATGGATGAACCCCAGTTCGTGTTCCCGGTAAACTTCCACCGAACCACTGCACCACCTAACCAATGGTACCCCCATAGCCCAAAAGTGCTTGACAAATATTGGACCGCTGTTAAGGAAGATGGGTTGCACTCCCCATATGCTCAACAGATGCTCGAAACCATTAGCATTGATCTGAGTTGCCCCATTGATTGGAAGAACTTAATGGGCACAGCATCATCTTCAGGGTACTTCCTTTTATGGAAGGCTGCTTTTTATGATGAATGTGAACAACAAAGCACATGAAATGTCACTGCTGGAGGATATGATGCAACCATGGCAGACCCTGATTGCTTAAAAGGGGAGGGAGTTTATGGGTCTCCCATTGCACAAGCAGTGGCATCTCCGCAGTACTTTGACCCAGTACTCCTCTGTGCATTGTGGGCTGACTCCTTGGTCCCTTCGAAAGAAGGGAACAAACAACTAAAAATCCTCATACAACATCGCAATGAGCCTTTCACTGACTTCGTTGCCAGTGTTCTAGAAGCAGTAGCCCAGAAGTTATCCCACGCTGGAGCCGGAGAAGCACTAACCAAGACCCTAATATGGGAAGGGGCCACACAGGAATGCAGAAAAGCCATTGTCCCTGAACGAAATGGGGAGATCACTGATTGCATCCTAGCCACCAAAAATTTGGGGACATCAACTCATGCTAGGACTACCCGTGCACAGGCTTTCACCTCTATGACCGCCAGTGCGTGCGCCCACTAATGGCGCAATGGGAAATTGACCTTGTTGGGGATGTGGCATAACTGGTCATTTTATTTTTATTTTTTTAATTTTAATTTTTTTATTATGAAAGTACTGTACAGAGGGGTTACAATTACATGGGAAAGACAATGAGTACATTTCTTATCAAGCATTGTAGCCTCCTCCTTTGTATCTCCATCTCTTCCCTTCACCTCCTCCCCCGACCCCTCCCACTCAATCCTCCCCACTACCTCCCCACACCCGCACCAAATTTGTAAAGTTCATTTTTCACCAAAACGACTTGTACATCTCATTGTTGCAATCGGTCCACCTGTATCACTATTTAAACGATTTGTATTTCCCCTTCCCCTCAACAAATTATACCGACATCAAATACAACGAAAGCAGGGGTTATACTGTGGGGGAGGGAAATACAAAGCAATAAAGAAATAATCTTCTAAATGTGTTAGAAACAATCACCTGAAAGAAAAAAAACACTTGAATACATATCTTAGGGTTCATTTCATTAACATCACCTTATCTGACATTTTCTGCTTGATTCAGAAATATATTAGATATTGCAAATAAGGGAAACCATGTTTCATTGGGCCTGGCTTACTTCATTTAATATAATTTTTCCCAAGCATTTACATTTCCTAACAAATGGGGCAATGTCATTCTTTCTGATAGAGGCATAGAATTCCATTGTGTATATATACCATTTTTTGATCCATTCATCTACTGAGGGGAATCTGGGTTGGTTCCAGATCTTAGATATAGTAAATAGTGCTGTAATAAACATAGCCGTGCTGGTAGCTTTAGTGTGGTCTTGTTTGTAAACATTTGGGCAAATGCCCAAAAGTGGGATTGCTGGGTCATAGGGGAGCTCCATACTGCTTTCCAAAGTGGTTGAACAAGTTTACACTCCCACCAACAATGAAGTAAAGTTCCCTTCTGTCCACATCCCCTCCAGCATTGTTGTTGTTAGAGTTCTTGATTTTTGCCATTCTAACTGGATTGAGGTGGTATCTCAATGTTGTTTTAATTTGCATTTCTTTTATGGCTAGCGATGTTGAGCATTTCTTCATGTGTCTGTTGGCTATCCTTCTTTCTTCTTCTCCAATCCAGGAGCATAGGAGTTTTTGCCATTTTCAAAGTTCTGTATTGATTTCCTTTTCCAAGTTTTTAAAGTTTTCATCATAGACGTCCTTCACTTCTTTTGTTAAGTTAATTCTTAAGTATTTTATTTTTGTGGGGCTATTCCGAATGCAGTTGCTTTCCTAATTTCAGCCACACGTTTCTCATTGTTGGCATACAGAAAAGCAATTGATTTTGGGGGGTTATGTTTATACCCTGTTACTTTGCCAAAGTTTTGGATCAGCTTGAAGGATTTGGGAGAGGAGGCCGTGGGATTCTTTAAATAAAAGATCATGTCATCTAAAAAGATGGAGAGTTTTACATCATCTTTGTCTATTTGAATCCTTTTTATGCTTTTATCTTGTCTTATTGCTGTAGTTAGGCATTCTAATAGTAGATGGAAGAGAAGTGGAGAGTGTGGACATCCTTGTCTTGTTCCTGAGTTAAGAGGAAATGGCTTTTGTTTTTCAACATTAAGTATAATGCTGGCTGTAGATTTGTCAGATACAGCCTTTATTGTATTGAGGAATATTCCATGGATTCCTAATTTTTCCAAGGCCTTCATCATAAAGGGGTGTTGGATCTTGTCAACTGCATTTTCTGCATCTATTGAGATAACCATGTGTTTCTTATCCTTGCTCCTGTTGATGTGATGAACAATATTAATTGATTTGCGTATATTGTACCAGCTTTGCATCCCTGAAATGAATCCTGTTTGAGCGTGGTGTATGATTTTTTGGATGGATTGTTGATGCTGTTTGGCCAAAATTTGTTGAGAAGTTTACATCAATGTTCATCAAAGAAATGGGTCTATAGTTCTCTTTCTTTGATGAGTCCCTGTGTGCTTTTGGGTTGAGGGTTATGATGGTTTCATAGAATGTGTTCAGTAGTGAACTGTTTCTTTCAATTTCATTGAAGATTTGGAGGAGTATTGATGTGAGCTCTGCTTTGAAGGCCTTGTAGAATTCCACTGTAAAACCATCTTGTCCTGGACTTTTCTTAGATGGGAGGTCTCTTATTGCTGTTTCTATTTAAATGCTTGATATGGGCCTGTTAATATAGTTTAACACAACTTGATTTAGTTTTGGCATGTCAATATTTGCTAGGAAAAGGTCCATTTCTGCCATGTTCTCAAACTTATTAGCATAAAGTTTTGAGAAGTATTCCCTTAAAATGTTCTGAATCTTGGTTGTTTCTGTGGTGATGTTTCCATTCTCATCTCTGAGTTTATTTATTTGGGTGTGTTCTCCTCTTTTTCTCATAAGATATTCTAAGAGTCTGTAAAATTTATTTTTTTCGAAGAACCAACTCTTTGTTTTGTTGATTCTTTCTACAGTTTTTTTTTTGGATTCTAAATCATTTAATTCTGTTATAATTTCAATTATTTCTTTCTGTTTACTTAATTGGGGTTTATCTTGGTGCTCTTTTTCGAGAAGGTTCAGATCAACTAGATTTAACAGTCATCTACTGAATATTTCACCCAGAAGCATCAGAATACACATTTTTCTCAGCAGCACATGGAATATTTTCTAAAATAGACCACATTTTAGGCCACAAAGCAAACTTGTCCAAATTCGAAACATTGAAGTTATACCTTGCATTCTCTCTGACCACAAGGGAATAAAATTAGAACTCGACACAAAAAGCCACCAAAGAAAGTCCGGTAACATATGGAGGCTGTACAACACACTGTGAATCAAGACTGGGTCATGGAAGAGATTAGAAAGGAAATTCAAATATTCATGATATTCAACAAAAATGAGCACACAAATTACCAGTTCCTCTGGGAACTGGTCACTTTAAAAAGGATTTCCCTTCACTCCGGGGTTCACCCAAAAGAAAGCAACCTCCTTCCATATGTCCTAAATGTAAAAAGCGTTTTTGGGTGTCCTCTGAACGCCACTCTAAGACTCAGCCTTTAAACTAAATATGGGGTAGTCCTCAGCCCCTACCCCAAGAGCACAAAAACTACAACCACCACCTCAAGTGAAATGGACTTTTCCTATCCAAAATGGAAAATCTAGAATGGAACTTAAGGTTAAAGAACAAAATTTAAGGGCATCATTGATACGGGGGCTAAATGTACAGTCCTTAGAAAAAAAGAAGTCGAAGGGTTGGGGTGGAACTTAATTCCTGGCCCCTGCATACAAGTTGTCGGTGGAAAAACAGATTCCCTCCATGTCCAATGGCCTGTATTATGGAAAGACTGTGATGGGGTCACCGGGGCTTTTAAACCTTTTGTTGCCCCTGGCTTTCCATGCAATATTTGGGGAAGAGATGTCCTCACTAATATGGGTATTGTGATAACAGCAGATGATAAGGCTTTTTATGAAGACATCATAACCAATCAAGCCATTATTCACCTACAGTACCCCCAATTCTAATGGCTACTGTTGTAGGGCCAGAGCCATTTCCACTCCAATGGGATACCGCCAAACCCATTTGGGTAGAACAGTGGCCTATTTTCCCTGAAAAGCTCCCTCATTTTCACACTGTAGTGGAGGAGCAACTAGAAAAGGGACATATAGAACAAAGCATCAGTCCCCACAATTCTCCCATTTTTATTATCCAAAAAAAGAGCTCAAGGAAAATGGAGACTTCTTCATGACCTACATTCCATTAATATTCATATGAAAAAGAAAGTAATGCTTCAACCTGGACTCCCACATCTTTCTGCAATACCCAATGATTGGCACATTGCCATTATTGACACCAAGGACTACTTTTTTCCATCCACCTACATCCCAAAGATAAAAATATTTTGCCTTCTCAGTTTGGGAACCTCACTGTCAGTTACCCAAACATTGATATCAATGGAAAGTTCTCCCTCAAGGAATGAAAAATAGCCCTACTCTATGTCAGATGTATGTTGCCCATGCTATTAGACCTTTTCTTTCAAAATGCTTTTGTGTCCATTACATGGATGACATTTTATAGCACATAAAGAGGCTACCACCATTCAAGCCTGTTTAACACAACTCAAGGAAAATAGGCCTCCATATTTCCCCTGAAAAAATTCGACTTAAAGCCCCTTACGCCTATCTTGGATACTATTTAAATCAAACAATTACCCCAAATGGGTCTAATATTGTCATTAAGTCCCAATATACTTTAACTGAATTGCAACAATTATGTGGACATATCAATTGGGTACGCAATTTTATGCACCTCCCTACCCAAGAGCTCCAAACTTTATTTCAATTGCTTCAGGGTCCCTCTGACACAACTTCCCTTTGTATACTTTCCCCTGATGCTCAACAAGTTTTACAACAAGTCACTGATCAATTATGGTCAACACCCTTGGTGTTTTTAGATACCACCGACGAAATCACCCTGATTATATTAACTCATAATTGACTAATGGCTGCGCTGACTCAAACTTGTGGTGTGTTACAATGGGTAAACCTTGACACTTCCTAATTACCAAAAAATAGCACACCCATTACCATGCTATGCAACTTAGCCATCAAAGGCGTGGAACGATGCCATCAAACATACAGCCGATTCTCCGACCGTCTTATCTGGCCCATTCGAAAAACAGTCTTTAATTTCCTGACAACAGAAGAGGAATTAGCCTTACAAGTAATCCATTACTAGTTTAACATTGATAATCATATGCCCAAGAACCCCTTTTTAAAGTTACACAAGAACTCCCACTTTCATGTAAATGCTGTACTCGTCCCAACGGGCAACCTATCCCTCAAGCTGTTGTGCTTTTTACCGATATTAGCAAAACTGTTAATGGATTTTACAATGCTAATACTAAAAAATACATGATTCAACAACATTCCCTGTCATTCAAGCTGCTGAGGTACTGGCCATTTTACTCGCCCTTACATCTTTTCCCAGAGAACCTCTTAATATATTTTCTGATAGTTTATATGCTGTACAAACTGCTGTCGTTCTTCCTGGAGCTTTATTAAGAGATGATGGTCATGATATAATATGAATAATGTGTAAAATGCAAACTTTACTAGACAACCATGCCCAACCCTGTTACATTCAACACATTAGATTTCATACTAACCTCCCCGGACCCCTAGCTCCTGGTAATGAAGCTATTGATCGTGCTATCACACCAACTGTATTACTCACCAATATGCCCATGGACCAGGCCTGAACGTTGCATGGTCGCTTTCATTTACTACTATCAAACAATTATTTCCTGATTTGACACACCAACAATGCAAGCACATGATTCGGTCCTGCTCCTCCTGTGCACTTCCTTTACCCTTAGGATCACTTCAACCCATGAAAACAAATCCGTGAGGCCTTAGGCCCAATGACACATGGCAAATGGACATAAACCTTATCCCCCAGTTCGGCAAACAAAAATACGTCCATGTATGCATAGATTTATTCTCAAGCTTTCTAACAGCTTTAGCCTTAACAGGTGAAACAAGCCACGCCATTAAGTCACTTCTACATGCCATTACAATTATGGGCGTTCCTTGGACCTTTAAAACAGACAATGGCCCTGCTTACACCTCCAAATATTTTCATGAATTTCGTACCCTTTGGAACATCACACACCAGACAGGTATTCCATATAACCCACAAGGCCAAGCAATTGTTGAACGCAGTCATAAAGAAATTAAGACCCTTCTTTTAAAAGAAAAGGGGAAACTGGAGGGGCTAGGGCATAAAGATCCCCAAACACAATTAAATTATTGCCTTATACTAAAAAACGTTTTAACATTCACACCTACCACAGGTGCGTCCCCTGAGGCCCTGCATTGGGTACTCATGAAAACCCCTACTCCAGTCCCTTTGGTTAGATGGAGGGACCCCATCACAAGAAAATGGGAGGGCCCTGCTCCCTTAATGGCACAAGGGAGAAGATTTGCTTGTATCTTTCCAGACATGGTAATAAACCTGCAGCTGGAGTTGTCCGACCAACCGTCACCACCTACGAATGAGATGCGTTGACTACGCTTGAACAGCCCGAGGAGTCGGAGATGCAAACCTCGAGCTAGAGCCCATGCCATCACTTGGGGAGACCTAAAGGAATTGGTAGAACAAGCCCAGGCTATGGCCCCAGACCCTAACTCAGGGCATGGTACTCTATTCCTCCTAATGTGTGCCATTAATACAGCCAATTCTCAATCTGCTACAGGACCAGGTAAAATAACGTTAATGTCTAGCCCCCAAATCTTGATGATAGTAGGGGAAGATACCACCATCATCCCTCAAATGCTTTCTTCCAGTGGCACGGTTGGCCTTCCTTTCTCGGCAGCTGCCCTATGGCACCAAAAAACAAACCTTACTTTTGGATGGAAGGGAGCCATCTCTTTTTGTTTTTCAGACGAGACTGTAAAACAGTTTGATGGCTGTACCATCCCACTCTCAACAGTAACTCATGGTACAGGATGGTGGAACTACACGGAACCCTAACCAATTTGTCCCACGGGAAAAAATTGTACTCAGGCTATTGACATAACTTTTCATATGCATTTATGCCCATGCAGGGACTTCTATAGCTTTGGCAATGTTCCCATTCCTCTTGAGGAATTAGTGATTAGCCTTTGTGCCAGTTCCTGGCAAGGCAGAGTATTTGGGGACCTCACATTGTCCCTCTACCTGGCTATATACAACCAATCTGAAAAAAATCCCAAACCTCAAAATCTAAAGGAGTTTTAGAACTCGTCAGGGGGACAATTGGGAGACCTAATACTCCCCATGCCAGTCGTTTGCTCATCATATTCCTGCCTGGATTTGTTCCCTTTCCTATTGGCCAATACTTGTCGCTGTAACCACTCTGCATGCAACCAGGTGTCAGGAATGGTAGTGGTTAGAGCCCTGTTCTTTTTTTGTCAAGGAGACAACTTCTCCGCTACTTGCACTCTCAGCAATCACTGGCAACCCAATGACTCATATCACTTTGTAGGTTTGGTATGTGTTCCCGCATTTATTGTTCTGGCTACTAATGACTCTTAGTTTTCTCAGGTTCAATTAGTTCATCCTTGCCCTAAAAGAGATCATTACAATCATGTCGGCGATCATCACTACAGTGGCTTCAGCTACTATGACCGCTATATCACTGTCCCAAAGCGTGTCCACCGTGCAAGAGATAAACCAGCTCATCCCTCAACTGTCATCCATAGAATTACAACATTTGCAAGTTGCCAATCATCTTAACGGAGGCCTCCTTGTGCTCCAGCAACAAATAGACTTGCTCCAAAAAGAGATTATGTTTCTTCGATTACAAGGAGGACTATGTAATGCTATGACTACTTCTGTTTGTCAGCTTTCCACTACAGCGCCCAATGTCACTAAACTTAGTAACTACATCAAAGGCCCTTGGTGCCTTAAGTACTTAAACTTCACCCACCTCCTGCTGCATGATATTACCCGCCTAAACCAAACCACCATACAGCTTATTTGTGCTGCCTCATTTTTAGAAGATGTGCTTAAAAAGTTACAACAATGGTTTTCACCATCCTCTCTGGTCACCTGGGGAGGCCTTGCACTAGTAGAGCTTATTCTCCTGGGAATTATTCAACGCTTACACTCCCGGCAAAAATGTCTCCAATGACGGGTCACCATAATGACAGTCCTTTTAAATGAAAAGGGGAAATTTGTGGGTAGAGTCGGTCAGATCTGGTTGAGTCAGCTAGGGTAGCAGTTGAAGCACACTTCCTGCACTTCCTGCTCATAGAGATGTGACCCAAAGCACGTCTGCCTAGCTTGACAGCCATGAGCTATCCATGCTCCCTACATGCCCCTGGGGACCAATCAGTGCCTGTCACCAAGCAGTGCCTGTCACAACTGCCTTACATCAACTCCCCTCGAAGTGATTGGCAGGGAAGGAAAGGACTCAGGAGGTTGGGAAAGCTGGAGCTACAAAACTTCCCCCCTTCTCCCATCTACCCCCCCCCCCCCCCGCCACCACCTTGAGGAAGAATAAAGGAGACCTGCTTAAGCCTATTCTCCCAGTGTTTGTTCCTTGTAGGCATCATTCACACTTACCTCCTGTCAGAGATCTAGCCCTACACATTCCATTTGGATCCCTGCCAGGATCCTTAAGATTTTACCCATTTTCTCTATACAGGATGCCCAAGGATAAACAAACCAACAAGGAAAGAAAAGTGGCTATGGTGGCCGAAGCATGTGTTTAGCTAATTATTTTAATGTTACTTGCTCTCATTGTTCTTTTACTAAATTGCTTGTATAGTGGCATTACTTGAATCCATATGCTTCCTGTAAACATGTCTAAAACTTGGTATGATTTAGGCCTTTATTTCATTAGCTGCTCCTGCAGCAGCAGCTGCTATGGCACTAATACAGAATGTTAATCATAATAATTTTTCTTTAGATCTTTTTCAACCCCACAGGCAAATAGCAGGATTAGAACAAGCCCCACGTCTGGACTTTGATGTGGCAAAGACTGCTATCCCATCCCTGACTAATGTTAAAAGACTGCTAATGATATTGCTTGGCCTAGTAATGCTTTTGCTGATGGTTTTTCTATGCCTTCTTTGCATTATCCATGCAGTGCAAATCTCTTATGTGTTTAGCCAGCTAGTTCATAAGATCAAGCTCCAAGTGAATGAATTTCCCCCGAGAGGAACCACAGCAAGAGACAGGTAAGAGGGGGTGTCAGTCTGACCAACCTAAGACAAGCATTCAGCTTCTCTCTGAAGAAGTTCTCAATGATAGGTAAGGCAGACAAGCAAATCCAGGCAACCTAAGACAGGCTGGTTCACTTCTTTAAACAAAGATGGGGTGTTGGGAGCTGACAGTAAAGCTCAAAGGTCATTTTGACCCCTGTGCTCGCTTAAAGGCACATACAAGGAACTGGCTTACTTAAAAGACACCAGGTGCCTGGGATTGCTTTCCTATGTCTGCAGAGTTTGTTTTAAATTTTTTGGTTTTTCTGGACGATAGTAGAACGTACTGAATGTGGGGACCCACTAGGATTCACCGTGCAGCATGTGTGGAACTCCCAATACCCAAGCTGCTCTCATGTTGTGAACAGTACAACCTTACAAGATAAGGACATTTATATATGTCCCAGATGTAATCGAGCTGCTTCAGATATTTCTACCTGTAGTGGGGCTGATGTTTATTACTGTGCTAGGTGGGGCTGTGAGGTAACTGGGACAGGCTCTGTAATCCTGCACAAGGACCCTCCCTATCCTTGTCTGGCGAATCTCGCCCCCCAGACGTGCCTGGAACCCCCTGTACGGTCAATGCTATTCTTACCAATGTAATCCTGTTAAAATAACCTTTACAGAGGAGGGAAAAGGATAACTAACTGGGAGGTGGGCATTTCATTAAAACAAAAAAGGGGGAATCTGTGGGACACATGGGCAGCAAAGATTGTGCTGAGAGTTGAGTGGGCAGAGCCCGATTTGTTTACGTTTAGGGCATAAACAGCTCATGGAAGCTTAGGTGCATGATAAGGTGTGACCTTTACAGTAATTGGTTGGTTCCTTTTCCTCCCCAGGCCACCCGGTCTTTTTGCTTTTGAAAAGTGCTTGCTGTGTGTTAATAAACAAGTTACTTTCACTTGACTCTCCGCTGTGTCTGATTGTTTCCCGGGTTAAGGGAGGCTGGGGAATGGGCTAGCAGCGCACTTATGTTGCCTGGGACCACGTCCATCTTTCGTGGGATGGATGAAGACCCAACAAATAACATATAATAAAGTAAATGTAAAATAAAAATAAAAAAATAATATTTGCAAATGTTCTGATCTCAAGAATACCACTGGGGGGGGGGGAATGATGCAGTAATATTTAGTGTACTGTTCTTTGCAAATTTGGGAGGGCATCACAGCAGAAGTGCAGTATTTTTTCACAATAGTGATAAGCTGGTCATGATGTAAATTTAGGGAAATTTATGGTGTACCTTACAAGTTGGAAACTGTTGGGCTAGGATGACTTTATGGCATAAAACCTTAGCATTGATTGTCAAAGAAATACTAGCTTAAACCGGGCGCCGGTGGCTCATGCCTGTAATCCTAGCTACTGAGGATGCTGAGATATGAGGATCACGGTTCAAAGCCAGCCCGGGGAGAAAAGCCTGTGAGACTCTTTTATTTTTCTAATTTTTATTTTTTTATTGTGAAAATACTGTACAGAGAGGTCACAATTAGATGGGCAAGATAGTGAGAATATTTCTTATCAAGCATTGTAGCCTCCTGCTTTGTTTACCATTCCCATCCCTTCCCATCCTCCCCCCCAACCAAAACCTCTCTACAACAAGTTGTAAAGTTCGTCTTCGACATGAAAACTTGTACTTCTCATTGTTGCAACAGGTCCACCTGTATCCTTATGTAAACGACTTGTTTTTCCCCTTCTCCTCCACAAATTATACCGACATCAAATACAGTGAAAGCAGGGGTTATACTGTGGGGGAGGGACATACAAAGCAACAAAGAAATAATCTTATAATTGCATTAGAAACAAATGTATGAAAGAAAAAAAACATTTAAAATACATATCTTAGGGTTCATTTTCCTAACATCACCTTATCTGACCTTTTCTGCTTGACTCATACATATATTAGATATTGCAAATAAGGGAAATCATGGGACCTATGTTTCTTTGGGCTTGGCTTACTTCACTTAATATAATTTTTTCCAAGTCTTTCCATTTCCTAACAAATTGTGCAATGTCATTCTTTCTGATGGAGGCATAGAATTCCATTGTCTATATATATCAAATTTTCTTGATCCTTTCATCTACTGAGGGGCATCTGGGTTGGTTCCAGATCTTAGCTATGGTAAATAATGCTGCAGTAAACATAATTATGCTGGTAACTTTAGTGTGGTCTTATTTGTAAAGATTTGGGTAAATACCCAAAGTCGGACTGAGGGGTCATAGGGGAGCTCTATGTGGAGTCTTTTGAAGAACCTCCATACTACTTTCCAAAGTGGTTGATCAAGTTTACTCTCCCACCAACAATGAAGTAAGGTTCCCTTCTGTCCAAATCCCCTCCAGCATCTGTTGTTATTAGAGTTTTTGATTTTTGCCATTCTAACTGGGGGGAGGTGGTATCTCAATGTTGTTTTAATTTGCATTTCTTTTATGGCTAGGGAGGTTGAGCATTTCTTCATGTGTCTATTGGTCATCCTTCTTTCTTCTTCAGAGAAGTTCCTCTTTAAATCTTTAGCCCACTTATTTATTGGGCAGTTGTTTCATTGAGGATTAGTTGTTGGGGGATTTAATTTTTTGAGTTCTAAGTGTATTTTAGATATGAGACCCCTGTCTGTTGTATTTCTAGTGAAGATTTTCTCCCAATTCGTGGGCTTTTTATTGATCTTGCTAGCTATTTCCTTTGCCATGCAGAAGCTCTGCAACTCCATGCAATCCCATTTGTCCAAGCTTTCTTTTATTTGTTGTGTTTCCAGGTCTCTATTAAGAAAATTTCGTCCTGCTCCAAGGAGACCTAGGGTTTCTCCTATTCCATCCTGAAAGTAGAAAATCTCAACAGAAGGTTAGACCATGCAGAAGATCGAATCTCAAGGACTGAAGACAGCCTAGACATTATAAAGAAAGAACATACAACCATCCAAGACAAATCCAAGAAATATGAGAGATCTATCCAACACTTGAAAGACAATATCAGAAGGCCTAAAATAAGGATAATGGGTGTAGAGGAGCACCTAGAAACAGAAGTTAATGGTATAGGAAATTTGTTTAACAGGATCCTAGCAGAGACTTCCTAAACTTGCAAAATGATAGGCCTATTCAAATATAAGAAGCTTTTAGAACCCCAAATAGACCAGACCAGAATAGGACATCCCACCATAACATTATAATCCACACTGGATGAATTCAGAACTAGGAAAAGATCCTTAAAGCTGTCAAGGAGAAAAGATTAATCACCTATAAAGGGAAACCAATTAGAATCACCTCAGATTTCTCAGCAGAGACAATCAAAGCAAGAAGAGCCTGGAATGATGTATGCCATGCCCTAAAAACAAATAACTATCAAGCAAGAATACTGTACCCATCTAAATTCTCCTTCATAACTGAAAGCCAAATAAAAACCTTCCATAGCAAAGAAAAATTGAAACAATACATCTCCACCAAACCAGCCCTACAAAAGATTCTTAAAGGCGTCCTACACATAGAAAACCAGCAAGACCACAATAAAGGCCAAGAAACTACACCCAAACTGAGAATCCAAGAACCATAGGAAGGACCCAGTTTTCACAGCACCCAAGAAGGTGGATAACATGACAGGAACTCCCAAATAACTCTCAGTCCTATCTCTTAACATTAACAGACTTAACTCTCCAATTAACGACATAGAATATCTAGTTGGTTTAAAAAACAAGATCTTTCTATCTTCTGCCTTCAAGAGTCACATCTTGCCTGTAAAAACAAACACATTCTCAATGTTAAAGGCTGGAACAAAATCTACCAAGCAAACAGCCACCATAAACACGCCAGAGTTGCAATCCTAATATCAGATAAAATAGACTTCAAATTAAAATTCGTGAGAAGAGATAAAGAAGGTTGCTACATAAAAACTAAGGGATCTCACCATCAGGAGGATATTACAAATCTAAATATCTATTCGCCAAACAACGGAGCACCCAAATTTATCCAAGAAACACTACTTTCCCTCAAATCCCACATAGATCCAAAGACTTTAATTGTTGGGGATTTTAACACACCACTCTCCCCACTAGATAGATCAACTTGGCAAAAACTCAACAGAGAAACCACATATCTAAACAACTGCATAGATCAACTAGATTTAACAGACATCTACTGAATATTTCCCCCAAAAGCATCAGAATACTCATTTTTCTCAGCAGCACATGGAACATTTTCTGAAATAGACCACATTTTCGGCCACAAAGCAAACTTGTCCATATTCAGAAACATTGAAGTTACCTTGTATATCTTTAATTCTCTCAGACCAGAAGGGAATAAAATTAGAACTCAACACCAAAAGCCACCTAAGATAGTCCGATAACACATTGAGGCTGAGCAACACACTGCTGAATCACGAGTGGGTCATAGAAGAGATTAGAAGGAAATTCAAATGTTCATGCTATTAAAAAAAATGAGCACACAAATTACCAGCTCCTCTGGGACACAACAAATGCAGTACTCACAGGCAAGTTTATAGCTGTGAGTTCCTACATCAACAAATTGGGGAGATGTGAAACCAACAATTTAATGAGACATCTGAACCTCCTTGAAAAAGAGCAACAAGATAAACCCCAATGAAGTAGAGGGAACGAAACAATTAAAATTAAATCAGAATTAAATGAATTAGAATCCAAAACAACTACAGAAAGAATCAACAAAACAAAGAGTTGGTTCTCTGAAAAAATTAACAAAATTGACAGTCCCTTAGCAAATCTTATCAGAAAAGGAAGAGAACACACCAAAATAAATAAACTCAGAGATAAGAATGGAAACATCACCACAGAAACAACCAAGATTTAGAGTATTTTAAGGGAATACTTCTCAAAACTTTATGCTAATAAGTTTGAGAACTTGGCAGAAATGGACCTTTTCCTAGCAAATATTGACATGGCAAAATAAACCAAGATGAGTTAAACCATCTTTTTTCTTATTTGCAAAAATTAAACATTTATTGAGCACATGTTTGTTTAGTAACAGCAACACATACTTTCTCCAGAAAAGATGAGTCAAATCCCTTTAAACTGAAGGAATAATTCTCTGTTCTTCCCAGGTTAGACCCAAATCTACATTTTTATACTCTGTAATAACTTTCAAATAATACATACACACACAAAATAACTGAAGGAACAGACTCACATTATTCCAAAATCAAAATAGTTTAAGGTAACAAGCAGTTAAAGGGCATGTCACAGTGTACACAACCCCGTCGGCAGCTTTAGAACTACTGCTACTCGAAAGAGTTAAACCATCTTAACAGGCCCATATCAAGCATTGAAATAGAAACAGCAATGAAAGACCTCCCAGCTAACAAAAGTCCAGGAGCAGATGGTTTTACAGTGGAATTCTACAAGGCCTTCAAAGCAGAGCTCACACCAATACTCCTCCAACTCTTCAATGAAATTGTAAGAGAAAGTTCACTACCGAACACATTCTATGAAGCCATCATAGCCCTCATCTCAAAACCAAGAAGGAACTCATCAAAGAAAGAGAACTATGGACACTTTTCTTTGAAGAACATTGATGCAAAACTTCTCAACAAAATATTGGCCAATCGAGTTCAACAATTCATCCAAAAAATCATACACCACGATCAAACAGGATTCATTTCAGGGATGCAAAGCTGGTTCAATATACGCAAATCAATTAATATTATTCATCACATCAACAGGAGCAAGAATAAGAACCACATGGTTATCTCAATAGATGCAGAAAAAGCATTCGACAAGATCCAACACCCCTTTATGATGAAGGTTTTGGAAAAATTAGGAATCCATGGAACATTCCTCAATACAATGAAGGCTGTATATGACAAACCTACAGCCAGCATTCTACTTAATGGTGAAAAACTAAATCCATTTCCTCTTAACAAGAAAAGGATGTCCGCTATCTCCACTTCTCTTCAGCCTAGTATTAGAATGCCTAGCTACAGCAATAAGACAAGACAGAGACATAAATGTGATACAAATAGGGAAAGAAGAAATAAAACTCTCCCTCTTTGCATTTGACATGATCTTGTATTTAAAGAATCCCATAGACTCTACTCCCAAATTACACAAGGTGATTCAAAACTTTGGCTAAGTAGCAGGTTATAAAATTAACCCCCCAAAATCAATGGCTTTTCTGTATGCCAACAATTATAAAAGTGTGGCTGAAATTAGGAAAGCAACTCCATTTGTAATAGCCCCACAAAAAATAAAATACCTAGGAATTAACTTAACCAAATAAGTGAAGGACCTCTATGATGAAAACTTTAAAAACTTGAAAAAGGAAATCAAAACAGAACTTAGAAAATGGGAACAACTCCCATGCTCCTGGATTGGAAAGATTAACATCGTGAAAATGGCAATACTTCCCAAGGATATCTACAAATTTAATGCGCTAACGATCAAAATTCCAACCTCATTTTTCAAGGAAATAGAAGAGGCAATCCAAAAATTCATATGGAACAATAAAAGACCCCGAATAGCAAAAACGCTCCTCAACGGAAAGAACACTGCTGGAGGAATATCAATACCAAATTTCAAACTCTACTATAAAGCCATAGTAATCAAAACAGCTTGGTACTGGCATAAGAACAGACCTCAAGATCAATGGAATAAAATTGAAAACCCAAAAATGAACCTATAGACCTATAACCATCTAATCTTTGATAAGGGAGCTAAAAAATAGAATGGAAGAGAGACAGCTTCTTCTGTAAATGGTGCTGGCAAATTTGGTTAACTTGTAGAAAACTAAAGCTATATCCTTATATATCATCCTGCACCAGAATCAACTCGAAATGGATCAAAGACCTCCGACTCAAAGCCTTTGAGACTCTTATCTCCAATTAACAACTAGAAAAACAGAAATGGTGCTGTGGCTCAAGCGGTAGAGTACTTGCCTTGAGCTGAAGAGTGAAAGGATAGTGCTCAAGCCCAGAGTTCAAGCCCCACGACCGACAAAAAAGAAAGAAAGAAAGTAAGTAAGAAAGAATGAATGAAAGAAAGAAAGAAAAGCTTACTCTGATGAACAAATGTTTACTCTTCTGTTATTAATTATTATAGATAGTTCATAGGTCACAGGTTTATCTTCTAACAGAATGTAGCTCTTTTTTCTGTTGACTTTTAAATACATAACATCCCATTGGAAACTGTATCTATTGCAGAATTAAATAAAAAGCAAACAGATACTGTTTTACATGTCTCTGGTATGGCATGTTCAGAATTTTAGAATTAGTATTTAATAGTCATAGGCATATTGAAGAAAACTTATATTCTGTTCTCTTAACAATTATTCAGTTTTAAAAGTTAGGAGTTTCCATAGAATTGAACTGTTTACTGTTTTACTATAAGACAATACTAAAATTATGATTTTTCAAAATAATGGCAAGTATATTGTGAAAATATTGTATACTTTGATAACTTTCAAGTTGATGACCCTCTGATAGAGAAAGGGATAACAGAATAATATATACTATACAAATACAGTGAAATTATATTTTATGTAGCTTATTTTTAATATAATTTTACAGTCAAGGTGATATATAGAACGGGTTGCAATAATTGTAAGGTAGTGAATACACAACATGTCGAACTTTTTACCCCCTCCCTCACTTTTCTCACAGTTTTTCTTCACCCATATACCCCTCACAAGTTGTAATGTAAATTTCCAACATGTTGTCTTGTGAGTATTGCTATTGATTTGGTTTGCCCTTTTTTCTTTGTCTCGAAATTTTGTTGTTCCTCTTCCCTTGCCAAATTAAGATAAATGTATATACAATGACACATGATACTGAAATCAAATACTGCAGGGAACAAACCATTGGGGAAAACGCAAAAGAATAAAAGAAATCACATAGTACATTAAAAACAACAACCACAAAGAAAAACCTCTGTTTCCATATCTAGGAGGTCATTTTGCTCAGCATCATTTTATGCATATCCATTGAGCCATTCTGCTCAATTGCTAGGACTATCCTAGATATTTCCTACTTATTACAACTGAGAGAAACTATGGAATATCTTCCTTTGTGTCTTGTTTATTTTACTTAGTAGGATTTTTCCATGTCTTTCCATTTGGAATTGGAAGCATAGAATTCCGCTGCATATATACCACATTTTGTCAATTATTCATTTACTGAGTGACATATTGGTTTAAAACATGATTGCATGTAACTATTACCTAGGGTCATTCAAAAATGACAGATGCCACCTCCCCAGACATTCTAAAATCATGATTTCTATGTACGATAGGATTTCATGGTGGTACAAGGGTTGAGATATCTGGAAGAATCTAATGCATATCTTGCACTGAATTAGGCAGAAAGATATCCAGTATCATATAGGATAAAAATGGTAGTGACAAATTATTCCCTTGAGAAAGATATAGAAGGCTGCCAGCAGTAGTAAGTAGTTCAGATAATTTTGAAGCATTTAGAAATGCAAGTTCAAGTATGTGTGTTTAAATAAAAAGTATGTAAGTGGAAGGGCAAAAGAAGGGGAAGAGAAGAAAATAACCGACAGCAGATCATTTTCCCAAGTTAGAGTATAAAAAGATTTAATCATTAACCACCAAGTGAAAAAGAGAACAATATCATACCTCCCATTCAATTTAGATTCTTGAAAATCTTTACTTGGCTTTTTCCTACTTTAATGCTCCAAAATAAATGAAGACTTATAAGAAAAGTTATGTGATATCCATTACTTCACCCTGAACACTAACTGTGTTTTGCCCTCTTTTCTCAATTTGCACTTGGAAAATAGTCCCTAAGTTGATGATGTTGTGGCTGATTAGAGTCAGAGTCAGGAGCTTCTACATTTACAATTATCTCAGCATAGTTTAAAGCAGATCCCCCCCCCAAGATATCCAACTACATTGTCTGAAGCTGTACTTTGAACACACCCTGACACCTGAGCTCATAATTTGAAATTACACTTCAGCATTTCCTTGGCACATTCTACGTTGTGCCGTTGTCTTTTTTGCACATTCCTTTTGAGTTCTGAGTTGCTCTATTTCCATTTCGTCTGTACAAACTGCTAAGAACATTGTTCAACTACCACTTCTTGTTGCACATGCCCAGTCTATGTATGAAGGTACTTTGTCCATGTTAAACAATAGGGTAGTACTCACTCTCTCAGGAGAAAAGTTCCACAGTATAACACTATGCCCATATTAGAGGATGTAGAATTTAAAGAATTTTGAGACAAACAGTGATATTAGAATTGAAAGGCTCCTTAGGGACAGTTTCTTGGAGCTCATTAGTTTACACAGGAGAAATATAAATATTCACAATATCTGGAGCTAATTAGAAAGTATCGAATTAACACTAGATCCTAGATGTTGTGTTAGTACTAGTCACAATTGTATTATTGTTACATCAGAATCCTTCCCTACTTGCAAATGGGTATGAGAAAATGAAAGAAAGGCATTAAAGCAAAATGTCATATCTTTCTATGCATTTAATCTTACTGGTGAGGGTAATGTCTGAAGTCTTCCATTCAATAAAGTTTGAAGTTTATAAGAGAACTTCCTACATATAAGAATTTCTGGCAGGTTGATTGACACGGTTATTTCAGCATGGAGATATCCCTAACAAGAACTAGAGTCAATAGAGTATATGACAGTTATGATGTGTCAATGCCTATTGCAGCATTTTCTATTCTAAAGAAGAATCAATTCCAGGAGTCTTCAGTCACATCAGTAAAGCTGTATGTTCAACCTAATTCTTGGTTTACTTTTCCTACATTTATAATGAATAGGCTGATAACATATCCAAACATATGTAAAGATATTTCAATAAAATTCCAAACTGATGTGGATACATGGGCCACTCGTTGGAACTGTAGGACAAATTAGGCTGGTGTGTGCTGTAGTTCAATCCATAAACTCCTGGCTAAAAAAGTCTTCAAAAAATATTCACAGAATACCTCTAAGTAAAGTTCATGACAGTTATATCTGTATAATTCTTCTAAGGTCAGGATAAAAGCATTTGTTCCCAACATTTAAAATCAACAGGTTCTGTTGAATTCATGGATCCAGAATTTTATGGATTCACATTCATATCTCAAAATTTTATCAAGATGACTTTCACCAAAACACTTTTCTTATTGAACTTGTCTATTTCTTTTTACTTTTCAAATCCAAATAGCATATTTCCTCCAAGATCTTCCTGCAAATTCTTTCCTTCCTTTAATTCTGTCAATATCTGTTTACTACTTTTTTGTTTCCTTATGTATCCCTTTCTTCCAATCTTATCCACACTGGTACTCACATTGCTCACACTTCTGTCAGAACTTTCCTTTTCCTCTTCCCTCCAATAATGCCCCCAATTTTATTATTCTTTTTTCCTATTCATGATCGTGGATATTTTGATGATGTCTAAACAGACCTATATTTGCATCTGTTTAATATAAACTTTAGAACTATCAGATATTTTCCCCCTAAATCCATTATTTCCACCTGTGGTTCTTATCACTAAGAACATCACTAACACAGTTACCAGCCAAACGTGTGGAAGCCTTTTATATTTCTTCTTACCTTTCTACTCCCTCCTATTAGATAAGATGAATGATCAAGATTTACTCAGTTTTTATCACTAATATGAATTCTTTTTTTGGAGCTTTTATGACTTTCTTTAATTGTGAAAATACTGTACAGAGAGGTTACAATTACATGGGCAAGATAATGAGCACATTTCTTATGAAGAATTTTAGCCTCCTCCTTTGTTTCCCCTTCCTATCCCTTCCCATCCTCCCCCAACCCCACACCTCCCCCCCCACTAAAGTTGTAAAGTTCGTTTTCGACATAACGACTTACACAATATGATTTCTCTGTACTCCTTTTTATGCCCCTAACACCAGCCTGTTTTATTTACTCATCACTGACACCTAGTCCTAAAACAACCATTTTGAAAGTACGCTTTTCCCCCATAGTCTTTTCCTATTGGTCCTCTCTATCACCAAATTACTCTCTTTGTAAGCACACAGAGTGAAGAGCTCAGACACATATTCTAGTATCATTATTTACTCACTACATTGATTGTTGGCCTTACCTTTCTCATGTGTAAATCAATGTAATCTAACAGAAATAATGAAGAATATATTTGTTGACTTCTAGAGCAAGAATAAAGAAAAGTGAAGAGTCCTTACATTTTCCACTTTACCTTACAAATAAGGAAAGAGTCAAATTCAGTTTGTTGGTATAAAGTCACAAATTGTTTCATGTAGAAATAAAAATAAGTTTTACCTCCTGGCTCTAAGGCCTATGTCCTTTCTAGGTAACTACAGGTATGAAAGTGATATTATGTAAATTGGGTCATGTCTTTACAGCTGTATTGCAGAACATACTCAATATATCATTTGAAAACATTGGTTACTGAATAGTATCTATATGAGAATGTTATTTGAACTAATCCCACTAAGTTGAAAACTACACTTCAGTCCATCAAAATGTGGAAATAAACGATTTTATTTTTAAGGAAATAGTACCATCAAGAAAAGTGAGTATACATTAGAGAGACTGCAGGAATTAGGGTTTTTATGGTCTCTGCCTGTTTATGTGAATGGATTTATTGGTATTGAAACTCTCCTCTTGTTATTCTTATTGTATGTAATCCAACGCTGTTTATTACTATGTATACAATGTGGGAAATCTAGCTGTAAAAATGTGTAATGGTTTTTTTTCCTTTTCAATCCCAACAATGACATTATCAGGCTACACTGTGGTCATCATCGTATCCATCAAAATTATTATTAACATCAACATGCTAACTATTGAAAGTCTGATATGTATCTATGATTTTGCGATTATTTGCTTTTTGATTAATAATTTTAATGTTATCATTGTGCATGCATCCATATTAAAATTTTGAACAAATAAACAAAAAAACTAAAGCATATCAGGTAGCTTGACTATGTGCTTATAACAAATTATGGAATAGATTTTTGAAGTATTGCAAATTCCTAACCAGTATGAATTAACTTCCTCTCTCCCCACCACCACACACAAGTATTTATGAGTTTGAATAGAATTATTTAAAGTAATATACTGCAAATTTTACTATAATATTATGTGCATATCTGAACTTCCTCTGAACGTAATAAACTCTACATTCTATTGAAATATTATTTTATTCTAGGAAACTTTCGGAAAAATAGAGTGTATATCTTTGAATGAAAAAGTTAAAAAATATTAGCATAAAATTTTAGAGGGAGTCTGTCTTCAGAAATATATATATATATATATATATATATATATATATACACACACACACACATATATATACATATATATTGTATGTAGAAAGACATACATTTTTAGAGATTATTTTTCACCAGAAATATATACATATACCTAAATTTATGTGTAGAACGATGTACATTATAGTGAAACAAAAATCTTAAAAACATAATTAAAATTTAAAAAATACATCAAACCAAGTGCCATTGACTCACGCCTATAATTTGAGCTATTCTGGGTAATGAGATCTTAGAATTGTGTTCAAAACTATCCCAGTCAAAAAAGTACTTGTTAGATTCTTATCTCCAATTGACCACTAAAAACAGGAATTAGCTCTGTGCTTCAAGTTGTAGAGTGATGCCTTTGAGCATAAAAAGGCTTAGGGACAATGCCCAAGCCTTGCAAACAACAACGAGAACAAAAAGAACAAGAACAATAACAACAACATATATCACATTAATTTCATAAAAACATCTTTTAACTGCTGTGAACATTTCTTAGAATGCTTCTTTAGCCTACATCGGGGGGAGGACTGGGTGGGGGACGAGGGGGTGTTTGGAAAGGGATGGGAAGGGGAAACAAAGGAGGAGGCAACAGTGCTTGATAAGAAATGTACTCATTACCTTGCCCGTGTAATTTTAACCAATCTGTACGGTATTTTCACAATAAAAAAAAAGAAACATGAATATATGCCCCTGGAAAATGTTAAGTAACAATTATAGAATAAAGTTCATTTTCGACATAACGACTTGTACATCTCGTTGTTGCAATGGGTCCACCTGTATCCCTATTTAATTGTAACCATTCTGTACAGTATTTTCACAATAAAAAAATCTTCTATTATAAAAAAGTATAGAATATTTACCTCTATGTTAAAGACATGACTATTTAGATTGCTTAAGATATTTAGGTAATTTTTCGGAATTAATAATAATGATAATATATTGGGTCTTGTCATTTATTCTATTTTATGATAGTAATAAAATGATATTTGCAATGATTATATAAAATTTCTCTTGTTTGTTATTTGAATTATAATAAGAGATAAACATTTTTAAATATTTCCATAGGAAAGGATCATTTTAATGGTATCAATTCTTTTGTAATTTCAAAACAATTAAGAAAATTATTCCAAGGCTGTTTTGCTCTAAGGCTATATTTGTTTCCTTGTTCGAGTTTTCATATGTTAGTAGAAATTAAAATTCCAAAAATTCAACGGATCTTGGCATTCAGGAACATCTTCATAGATACTAATATTGGAGTTCCTTAAGTGGAATTGTTTTATTTCATTTGTTATTTTCACAAATAAATCAAGATGATTGTGTATTTTGTTTCTTTTCACTGCTATTGGCTCTTATCTTGAGAATAGTTTTTTTCTAGCAATGAAGAGGAAAGCAGTTAGATTGAGCAAGTAACATGGCTTTCGTAAAATGTACATGCATAGATTTAGGTCTTCTGTCATTTGCTAAAAGTTTGTTCCAGAAAATGTTATCAATTACTTATAAGTGATGCATAATTCCTAGATATTCCAGTTATCAGATCGACTTTTTGATTGAGTTATCTCTGTATAAACTCAAAAAATTACCAAAATAAACAAAATAAACAGAATCACATCTTTGTTTTAAAAACTGTAGTTTACAAAGAATTTTTAGCCAACAACAAAAACATCTTTTTAGGTATTCTGCAATTTGTGTGAATTATTTTTAACTATATATATATATATATATATATATATATATATATTTTTTTTTTTTTTTGCGGACATGAAATTCACATGTAATATATTTATCTCCTTTTATTGTATACATTTTAGTGCTTTGGAAGTGAATGGTACAATCAGAGGTTTTCCAAGACTAATTTTCACAAACTTGCATTTTTTCAAATAGAAATACTGTAAATTTTATTGAACCATAAGATATGTATTAAATGTTTTCTTCATGCATTTGTTTGTAACGTATTTATAGGATTGTTGCTTTGTTGCTTTGTATGTCCCTCCCCCACAGTATAACCCCTGCTTTCACTGTATTTGATGTCAGTATAATTTGTGGAGGGGAAGGGGAAAAACGAGTCGTTTAAATAAGGATACAGGTGAACCCGTTGCAGCAATAAGAAGTACAAGTTGTCAAGTCGAAAACGAACTTTACAACTTTGGTGGGGGGGAAGGATTGGGTGGGGTGTGGGGGGAGGCTGGGAAGGGATGTGAAGGGTAAAAAAAGTAAGAGGCTACAATGCTTGATAGGAAATGTACTCATTATCTTGCCCATGTAGTTGTAACCACTCTGTACAGTATATTCACAATAATAAAAATAAAATAAAATAAAATAAAAAAAGAAATGCTGTAAATTTTAGAATAGACATTAAAATAGATACAAAATTAAGTTACAGGAATTTGTCCTCCATATACCCTTTATAGTGTGTCTTTTCAAAATTTGTTTTGGGATTATTTCCAGATTCTCACACATACTATTCCATTGCACTGTCAATGAACTACATTCCCTGTCCAAATAAGTTTTTTACTTTTCTTTACTAATACATAGAAGTGTAATGGCTGGATCATATACAATTCTCTTTGACCTTTAGAAGACTTGAAAACTTGCTTGCAAAATTGATTGCAGTATTATACAAATCATTCTACTATCTAGAGTATATCAATTTCTCCGCAAATGCATTACTATATTTTCTGTCATCTTTTTATATTATGGTCATAGAAATGAGTTTTATTTTTATTTTTTCTTAGATACTAAAGAGCAGTTTAATTCATTTGCTCTTCTTATTGACCATTAATTTACATATGTTCTTTAAAGAAATAACCTGTTCAGGAAAAAATTTATATGTAATTAGAAGATATAAAATAGTTAAGACTCAGGATCAATGTCGAATTAACATTGTAGCATTAACAAATATGTGCCCTGTATCTGTTGGATATGTCTTCACTTTTTTCATAGAATTATGAAAGGTCATTAGTTGATATTAACCCATTTATTCTTGCTTTTCTTTAGCCAGTAATGTTTTCCATTTCAAATGTTTAGAAAACTTTACTGATCCAATGTCATGAATTTTTACATTTACATATTATTAGTTTTTATATCTCACATTTAGTTTGATAATCATTTTTTATTTTAAATTTTTGTATAAGGTTTAAGGTAGTAGTCCAAGATCATTATTTAAATCTAGAGAAGCAATAGTGCCAATACACCTATTTAAAATTCTATTTTTATTTGATAAAGTTCATGGCATCCTTTTAAAAATCTTTTGACCATAAAACTAAAAATTTATTTTTAATAAATCTGTTACATTCTTCTGGGTGTCTGTTCTTATAGTAGAGCTATTTTGTCCTCACTACTAAACATGGTAATAAGATTCAAATCTAGTATGAAGTCTCAAGCTACACCATTTTACAAGATTGTTCTGAATGATCTGTATTCCTTGAACTTACATGTGAGTTTATTGAGCAGGTGGACCAATATCCAATACACAGTTATCTAGATGTTTGATAGTCACTCATATTTTGCACCTTGTGAAAACACAAGGCCCCAGAGATTATATATAGAAAAATGTCTTTAGAGAATGCTTGAAGCCACTAAAATTAATTTAGGAATGAGTTAAAATTTAGATAACACTACAGCATAATATACCTGAATGATAACGACTTGAGAGCTGTACTACAGAGGAGAGTGAGAGGGGACAGAATGATGGACCATATAGGAGCTGTATGCTATTAGTATTTTGTTTCAAAAGACAGAAAGACTACAGAGAAGAGAAGCAGGAAAATAATCAACTGTCCTGAAACACTTTTTAATCCACCTAATAGTGTGAGCTGAGAGTCAGAGAAGATTGGAAAAATAAAATAGAAAATAAAGCATTGTATAGACCTCTTACAATGTAAAGAAATTGTAATAGGAATATGATAATTATTTTCCAAAGAAATAAGAGAAAGAATAAGTAAAGTCTAATGGAAAAATGAAGAGAGAAAAGAAGCAAAGTAAAACATTTATGAATAACAAACACAAGGGTTTGAAAGTGGAAAGGCAGGAGAAATATTCTAAATAACAATAAAATTTGCTAACGTGGATAGTATATGGATCACATTTTATCATATATAATTTTGAAAAATTACTAGTAATGAAAATTTAAAAGTCATAATTTAAAACACTACATTACAACTAGACAGTATAGTGCAGTGCAAAAACCTTGGCCTAGCATATGTGAAACCATGGATCTGACACCCCAACATTACAAAGTACACACAAGGCACACACACACACATACACACAACCACACACACACACACACACACACACACACACACCACGTACACACATTTAGAATATTGATATTATTATATTAAACCTAGGAATTTATCACAAATAGTAAAAGAAAGTTAATATATGAAATAATAATATTGCTCATACTATATAAAAGTTTAGGAGAAATAAAAGACAATACACTTGGATTCTTATAGATTAAGTAAATTGAAAATTAAGAAATAGAACACATGAGAACCTTTGCAAACATGTTTTAAAAATAAACATTTTGAAACATGTATCGTTTTATTTTGACAAAAGATTGAGGTTACTGGTGTTTTAACTCAAGATTTAGAATATGATATCCAGGTGCATGCTCCATATCTTGCTATTGATGGCTATATCTCTAATCATTTCACTATGGATATTTTTAGAATAAGGTCTCATATTTTCCCAGGCTCTCCTGAATTACAAACCTATTTGCAATTCCTCCTATAGCTAGAAAATGAAGCCACAAATCACCATGCCCAGCTCAAACTTTTTTAAATTCAAGTACAAGAAAGTAAATTTTCAAAAAGTGACCAGGTAATGAAGCCTTTCTTAATAAAGTATGTGTTTCTTGAAAATACAGTTAGTATTTGTTACCTGGAAAAATATGTTTAGAACTATAAGAAAATAAATTTATTTAAATTCACCAACCATATAAAATTAAGAAAATAATTTCATATATTCACATGCTAAATATTTTAAAAGCAAAATATATGTGTCTGATTAATTTACATGTGTGAAAATCATGCAATTAAATTAACTAATCCTACAGCTCTGAAAAAAGAATTACCCTAATGAAACAAAAGAAAATAAGTAATTAAGTTCAAAATTTGAAATTTAGAAAATAAAATGAAGTGTACTCTTTAGGTGACAAGTAAATGTAAACCTTCTGTATATCAATTTTATAATAAAAATGCATGAACAAAGAAAGAAAAAGTGCCCATTGATCAATAGCAATTGCAAAAGCATCAGTAGTTGTATGAGTGTACAAAAAAATCGATGGAGGGGATAACAATGTTCCTTCCATAAGGAATGTACTCATTATCTTACTTATGAAAATGTAACCCCTAATAAATTACCTTTACAATAAAATTAAATTGAAATTAAAAATAAACCAAAGAATATACCAATTAAGAATTCTTAGATGGAATGCTCTGCCTCCATCAGAAAAAATGATATTGCCCCAATTTTTAGGAAATGGAAACACTTGAAAAAATTATATTGAGTTAAGTAAGCCAGGCCAAAAGAAACATAGGTTCCATGGTTTCCCTTATTTGCAATAACTAGTATTTGTCTGAGTCAAGTAGAAAAGGTCAGATAAGTTGATGTTAGGGAAATGAACCCCAAGATAAGTATTCAAAATTTTTTTCTTTCATGCGATTATTTCCAACATATTTATAACATTATTTCTTTGTTGTTTTATATGTCCCTCCCCCACGGTATAACTCCTGCTTTCACTGTATTTGCTGTTGGTATAATTTTTGGAGGGGAAGGGAATAAACAAATAATTTAAATAGGGATACAGGTGGGCACATTGCAACAATGAGATGTACAAGAGGTTATGTCGAAAAACAAACTTTACAACTTTGGCTGTGGAGGGGCGGAGGATTGGGTGGGGGGAAAGAGGAAGGGATGGGAACGGATGGGAAGTGGAAGCAAAGGAGGAGGCAACAATGCTTGATAAGAAATGTACTCATTGTCTTGCCCATGTAATTGTAACCCTCTGTACAATATTTTAACAATAAAAAAAAAAAATTCTTAGAAGCCATTGGTTAAAAACTTAGTAAAGAACTGCCCCAAGTACACAAGGAATATATTTTGATGATACAATTTAAATACTTATACTTCAACAGAGAAGCAAAAAGTTTAAAAACTGTTACACAGTAAAGTAATAAATCAGAATGTATTACTATAATAATCATTAGACGAATTTTTAGTGGTAGTCAAATATGTAAGAAATGAGGCAATTTGCCATTCATTTGCACTGAAGAAGTGAGGAAGAATTTTCTAGGTCCTTTTAAATATATCATAAGTTTAACGAAGAAACTATTCTGTCACATCATATGATAATCAGATAAAGATTATATTAGAGCAAAGAACAGATTCTACTATGTTTTTGGATGTTAAGGTATATACTTATTTTGGTGGGGATTTCAACTTCGTGTATTGTTCTTGCTAGGCTGGCATCATATCAGTTGTTAATTTTAGGGTAGGGGTTCCCTTTCCACAAGAACATGCACCTGATCTGTCCTTTTAGCCTTCCCATTATCAAAGGCATCAGAGTTGCACTATCTACCATGGCTGGCCTTGATCCTGCAGTCCTTCCAATTTTAGTCTCTAGATAGTGCAAGATGGTGGAAATGATCCAATACACAGCTATAGATTAAGGAAGTCCACTAAAATGTGGCCTGGGTTCTGTTCTCAAGCCTCCTAAGTAGTTAAGAGTACAGTTGGGAGCCCTGGTGCCAAGCAGTAAATATTTTTAAACAATTAGACATACACGAATTAGACTTGTGATTACCTCAGGAAAAGTATAAAACAGCAGTGAAGCATAGAGTACAGGCAGCATTTTAACAAGCTACTCAGAGACTGAATCAGCTTAGCTAGCTACTCAGGAGGCTGAGATCTGAAGACCACTGTTCAAAGCCAGTCCAATCATGACAATACATGTGATTATCTCCAAAAAACCATAAGTGGAGTAGTGGCTTAAGTGGTAGACCACTCTCCTTGACCATAGAAGCTTTGGGATAGTGTCTAGACACTATCAAGCCTCAGCAATGAATAATGCATGCATGAGTAATGCACATGCGTGTGTGTACACGCACATGTGTGCATGCACACACACACAGAAATGATTATTTCAATGCAGAGTTCTTTATTTTTTTACCTTGCTGTACTTTATTTCCCTGTATTAGTCCACCAATTAACAAAGTCAGCTAAACACCTATTTACATACAACTCATCATGTTTCTCTAAAGTCTACTCTCTTTTTGGAAGCCTGCTTTTATTTGACATAAAAGTAAATTATTCAGGAAGTCAAGTAATCTCCCTCAACTCTGTAGTGTTAGCTGATTTTTTAGGCTCTCCCTAGCAATATGATTCTGTGAAATCCTGCATCAAGCAGCGTATTTCATTCATGAGAAGGGAAGCCTCTGTCAAACAATTAGTAATAGGTTTTTCTCCTCCTGGCAAGCATCTGAGTTTTATTATATTTGTATAATTCATGATGAGTCTGTGAATGCCAAAGACTGCTATGAAAAAAAAAGACCCTTCTCAGTGATTAGCATTTGTATACCATTCCTAGATATGAAGATGTTTAAATATTACTGAAATTGCTTTGGAATAAATAAAGTTCACCTTGACTATCTTGAGAAAGAAGAATTTGTTTCTCAGCACTTTAGGTAAGAACTTGAGTGAAAGAAACCAAAGGAAAAATGAGGAACCCCTGAATACATATATTCAAATGAAACAAACGAACCCAAAGAAAACACAAATTAATTCAGTACTCAAGAACCTGCAGGAAATGCAAAGATTTATTTTAAAAAATCAGCTATGATAAGCTTATGAAAAACCTGACTATATGGGAGTCTACTGTTGTGAGGATAGTGGTTAAAGCCCAGACTGGACATAAAGATCTGTACACAATGCCAGACACCTGTTATTCTAAATTCCAGGAAGAATAACATCAAGTGGACTGAGCCCATGATCATACACAAGTAGGAAGCCAGATTCTATCTGAAAATTAATCTGGATAATTTAGGGCTGGGGGCATGACAAACTGGTAAGAACACCCATTTAGGAGACACAAGACACTAAATTCAAACTTTAATATTGTGGATGTTAAAGAAAAAAGCTATGACTTCAAAGAATTGGAATAATTGTAAGATTTGAGTATTTGTGTGGAGAAAAATCCATTAGAGAGATAGAGTGAACCCATGTTGCAATGCTTTCTACTTAAGTGATAATGTTATGTGGTACTCCAGACATAACAGAGTTACTTTGCAAAAGTAACTGAGCATGGATGTGCATTTGGGTGATGAAAATACTCTATTTACGTAGGTATTATTTAAATAGATTTTTTCGGTAGATTGTAGTTTTTGAAATAAGAGCCTGGGTGATATCCCTGACCATTTTCTCCACATGTGACCACTTAATTTATTTTTAATTAATTAATTAATTAATTAGTTTGATGCTAATACTAGAGCTTGAAGTCAGGGCCTGGCTCTGTCCCAGAATTTGTTATTTTTTTGTTTTAGTTTTCTCAAGGCTAGCATTTCACTGCTTGTACCATAGCTCCATTTATAGCTTTTGCTGGTTACTTTCAAATCAAAATCTAATGGACTTTTTTTCTTGGTCTGGTTTCAAACCACAATTCTCAGATTTCTTCTTTCTGATTAGCTAGGATTAAAGCCATGATCCACCAGTGTGGCTTCTACTTTTTCCTCTATACTTATTTAATGCACATATTTAGATAATTATGTAAATCTGAGAGTATAGAAGAAAGATGTACATTCATGATATTGTCCTGTCACAAATTCAAGTTAGTAATGTAAATTTCTTCCTAAGACCATACAAAAAAATTCCATAATATAGTGTAAGAGAACTCACTATTGAACAGATGAGCTTTAAGAGCTTTCTAATAGATCCATTATTTATTGTTACTCAACATTAGGAAAAATGTATAATGCAGTAAGTAAAATGGAAGTCCTTTGGAAGACTACTTAAATTCCTTGTTTTTTTAAAGACACTTGTTTTCATCTAAAAAAAATAGTCCTGTCTATTGTCTTCGTGTGATTTTGATGATTGAATATGCTTAATGAAAAGTCAAAATGTATTAGTAGTCCTTTGTTATCAATTCTGACTTTTTCTTTTTGGAGAATATAATGATCAAAGCAATAGTTCAGAATCAGCAAGCAAGAGGTCAGAATCATGCTTCCAGTGCAAGTGGGTCACCAGTAAGTAATCCTCAATACCAGTTTCCACAAAGTTTTCTCACAGATACAATCAGCCTGCCTTTTCTAGCTGCTTTCCTAGCATTGTACAGGAAAAGTGTGATTCAACTGATTTCAGTCAGATCTGTTACTAGTGCTATAAGGATTTAGATTCTTATGTAGGCTATTAAAAAGGTATTTACTAATTTCAAGTAAATACATAAATTCTATTTCCATCTTTTTTTAAAAAAAAATTCTGCTTGTTCTATAAATTGATCAGAGGCATGGATTTTGTGGATAGCTCATCTATGTCTTTCATGGCTCTCATAGATAATATGATTGCTCCATAATTATCCTAATTTATATTGTTTTATATTTTGGGTTGCATCATTTCACTTTCTGCACTGCCATTTCCCAAATCATTTATATAGGAGGCATTATTTCACATTTTCTCATTCCTAGAATAAGTTGCACATGAAGACACCACTGGTCCTCATTTTCAGTCTGTACTTTGAATATGGAGGAACATCTTTCCTCTGCTCTCCATTTATTCCCTAATCTCCAGTTAGAATAATTTCGAATAGTAAAAATGGAAAAAGAAAATAAACCATGGTGAAAAAACATACGCAGAGAATTCACCACATATTTCTGACCAGGTCAACCAACATGAACTATTAGGGAAATACATGGACACCTCATTTCCACTGGTACTCAATGTATCTGGTTAGGCAATTCTGATGAAGATGAGGAACAAGATGAAAATATGAGGAATGGTAAAAATTGCAAGAAAAAAAATGGAGAAGGATCCAAGCAAATTTCTTCTTTGGGCTGCTGAAAATAACCAGCTTACTACAGTGCAGAGAATACTTTCCAAAAAGGCTACTCATGTGAATACTAGGGATGACGATGAGTATACCCCTCTTCATCGGGAAGCCTACAGTGGACACTTAGACATTGTCCGTGAGTTGGTGGCTCAAGGGGCACATGCAATAACTGTAGATGGCTGGACACCCCTGCACAGTGCATGTACGTGTAATAATACCAGAGTGGCTTCTTTCTTCTTCATGATGCAGATACCAATGCCCAAACTAAAGGCTTCTTGACCCCCTTGCATCTTGCTGCTGGTAATTGAGATAGCAAAAATACACTGGAACAGTTGAACCAATATGTCAAACCAGGTCTGAAGAACCACTTGGAAGAAACTGCATTTGATATTACCAAAAGGATAAGTATGCATCTACCTCTTTGAAGTTGTGGAAGGCTGTACAAATTGTTCTCCTAAATCCTAATGATTCGGTTAATTTTCTTAAATTTCAAAAATGTCATTAATTCCTTTTTGTCAATACAACATATTTTCACAATCCAAATAAGAACAATATCTTATAGTAACAATTCACGGATTCTGTGGAGTTCTTCAAAGTGAATTGTATGCTTTTGATGTCAAAATGTATTCAAGAGTTTTTGTATACATCTATAATGATTTATGCAGAGTTTGTGATTTTGTTGATCAGAAATAATTTTAACTTATCTGTTGAAATGAGTAGTATAGAAACTAAAGATATTTCCATTGTTTGTCTGAAAAAGTATATTTTAAAATATTCTATATTCTATGTTTGTATAGTGTCCATAATCTCTTTTATTCTCTCCTAGATATAATACATTGAATTCTACATTGTTTTATAACATATAGGTTCATTAATGTGTCCTTTCAGATTGCATTCCATACAGAAACAGTTTAAGATTCCTTTTTTTTTCCCCTAGGTCCTTTTAGTATTATATTTCTTTGGGATAAAACGACAATGTTGTCTAATTTCAAAAGTTGTGTAAAGGTTATGCTATGTAAAGGCCTTTCTAAGGTGAAAATTTAATACACTGAAGTCAAAGTAACTTTTAATTATATGAATTAGGTGTATTGTTTCACTTGTAATTTTGTAATCAACTTTTTGATAGCTGTTTTTCATTTCTTGCATCTGAAGAATGAAAAATTTTGAATACTTCACAAATTTTCATATCATCCTTGTACAAGTGCCATGTTAATCTCTGTATTGTTGTAATTTTGGTATACAAGCTGCTGAAGAATGTAGTATTCTGCAAATTTTAGTAGTTAATGATGAAATATTTATAAAGTCTTATATGCTTAGGTGCCTATTTGTAACAAGGAAACTTTATTGTTCCTAAAAATGCTAATAATCTTATTTCCCTAAAATTCTGTGAATAGTTGAAAAAAAATGTTGTTCAGTTGATTGCTCACATTTGCAATTTTTTTGTCAATGACTAATTTAAGTCCTTTTCATTTAGAATTTTTTTTTTTAATTTTATTTTATTTTATTTGAGAACGTACTGTACAGAGGGGTTACAATTACATGGGCAGGATAATGCATAAATTTCTTACCAAGCATTGCAGCCTCCTCCTTTGTTTACCCTTCACCTCCCTTCCCGGCCTCCCCCCTCCCTCCCAACCAATCGTACCCCTCCTCCCCCCCCACTGACATTGTAAAGCTGGTTTTGACATGACATTTTGTACTTCTCATTGTTGCAACAGGTCCACCTGAATCCTTAAACGACTTGTTTGTCCCCATCTCCTCCACATGTTATACTGACATCAAATATAGTGAAAGCGGGGGGTTACACTGTGGGGGAGGGACATACAAAGCAACAAGGAAATAATCTTATAAATGCGTTAGAAACACATGCATGAAAGAAACAAAAACATTAAAATACATATTTGAGGTTTTGTTTTCCTAACATCACATTATCTGACTTTTTCCGCTTGACTCATACCTATACTAGATATTGCAAATAAGGGAAACCATGGGACCTATGTTTCTTTGGGCCTGGCTTACTTCACTTAATATAATTTTTTCCAAGCCTTTCCATTTCCTAACAAATGGGGAAATGTCATTCTTTCTGATGGAGGCATAGAATTCCATTGTGTATATATACCACATCTTCTTGATCCATTCATCTACTGAGGGGCATCTGGGTTGGTTCCATGTCTTAGCTATGGTAAATAATGCTGCAATAAACATAGTTGTGCTGGTAGCTTTAGTGTGGCCTTGTTTGTGATCATTTGGGTAAATGCCCAAAAGTGGGATTGCTGGGTCGTTGGGGAGCTCTATGTGGAGTCTTTTGAGGAACCTCCATACTGCTTTCCAAAGTGGTTGAACAAGTTTACATTCCCACCAACAATGAAGTAAGGTTCCTTTCTGCCCACATCCCCTCCAGCATCTGTTGTTGTTAGAGTTCTTGATTTTTGCTGTTCTAACTGGAGTGAGGTGATATCTCAATGTTGTTTTGATTTGCATTTCTTTTATGGCTAGGGATGTTGAACATTTCTTCATGTGTCTATTGGCCATCCTTCTTTCTTCTTCAGAGAAGCTTCTCTTTAAGTCTTTCGCCCACTTACTTATTGGGCAGTTGTTTCTTTGAGGATTTGTTGTTGGGTGGTTTAATTTTTTGAGTTCCAAGTATATTTTAGATATGAGACCCTTGTCCGTTGTATGGCTAGTAAAGATTTTCTCCCAGTCCGTGGGCTTTCTATTGATCTTGCTAGCTATGTCATTTGCCCTGCAGAAGCTCTGCAACCTTATACAATCCCATTTGTCCAGCCTTTCATTGATTTGTTGTGTTTCCGGGTCTCTATTCAGAAAATTTCGGCCTGAGCCAAGGAGACCCAGGGTTTCTCCTATTCCATCCTGTAATGTTTTCAGAGTGTCTGCTTTGAGTTCAAGGTCTTTGATCCATTTGGAGTTGATTCTGGTGCAGGGTGATATATAAGGATCTAGCTTTAGTTTTCTACATGTAGTTAACCAGTTTTGCCAGCACCATTTACTGAAGAGGCTGTCTGTCTTCCATTCTATTGTTTTAGCTCCCTTATCGAAGATTAGATGGCTATAGGTCTGTAGGTTCATTTCTGGGTTTTCAATTCTATTCCATTGGTCCTGAGGTCTGTTCTTATGCCAATACCAAGCTGTTTTGATTACTATGGCTTTATATTAGAGTTTGAAATTTGGTATTGATATTCCACCAGCCGAGTTCTTTCCGTTGAGGAGCGTTTTTGCTATTCGGGGTCTTTTATTGTTCCATATGAATTTTTGGATTGCCTCTTCTATTTCCTTGAAGAATGAGGGTGGAATTTTGATAGGTATTGCGTTGAATATGTAGATAGCCTTGGGAAGTATTGCCATTTTCACGATGTTAATCTTTCCAATCCAGGAGCATGGGAGGTTTTGCCATTTTTTAAGTTCTGTGTTGATTTCCTTTTTCAAGATTTTAAAGTTTTCATCATAGAGGTCCTTCACTTCCTTAGTTAAGTTAATTCCTAGGTATTTTATTTTTTGTGGGGCTATTACAAATGGAGTTGCTTTCCTAATTTCAGCCACACTTTTCTCATTGTTGGCATACAGACAAGCCATTGATTTTTGGGGGTTAATTTTATAACCTGCTACTTTGCCAAAGTTTTGAATCAGCTTGAGTAATTTGGGAGTGGAGTCTATGGGATTCTTTAAATACAAGATCATGTCATCTGCAAAGAGGGAGAGTTTTATTTCTTCTTTCCCTATTTGGATCCCCTTTATGTCTGCATCTTGTCTTATTGCTGTAGCTAGGCATTCTAATACTAGATTGAAGAGAAGTGGAGAGAGTGGGCATCCTTGTCTTGTTCCTGAGTTAAGAGGAAATGGCTTTAGTTTTTCACCATTGAGTATAATGCTGGCTGTAGGTTTGTCATATACAGCCTTTATTGTATTGAGGAATGTTCCATGGATTCCTAATTTTTCCAAAACCTTCATCATAAAGGGGTGTTGGATCTTGTCGAATGCTTTTTCTGCGTCTATTGAGATAACCATGTGGTTCTTATTCTTGCTCCTGTTGATGTGATGAATAATATTAATTGATTTGCGTATATTGAACCAGCTTTGCATCCCTGAAATGAATCCTGTTTGATCGTGGTGTATGATTTTTTGGATGAATTGTTGAAGTCGGTTGGCCAAAATTTTGTTGAGAAGTTTCGCATCAATGTTCATCAAAGAAATGGGTCTATAGTTCTCTTTCTTTGATGAGTCCCTGCCTGGTTTTGGGATGAGGGTTATGATGGCTTCATAGAATGTGTTCGATAGTGAGCTTTCTCTTTCAATTTCATTGAAGAGTTGGAGGAGAATTAGTGTGAGCTCTGCTTTGAAGGCCTTGTAAAATTCCGCTGTAAAACCATCTGGTCCTGGACTTTTCTTAGCTGGGAGGTCTCTTATTGCTGTTTCTATTTCAATGCTTGATATGGGCCTGTTAAGATAGTTTACCTCATCTTGGTTTAGTTTTGGCATGTCAATATTTGCTAGGAAGAGGTCCATTTCTTCAAGTTCTCAAACTTATTAGCATAAAGTTTTGAGAAGTATTCCCTTATAATGTTCTGAATCTTGGTTGTTTCCGTGGTGATGTTTCCATTCTCATCTCTGAGTTTATTAATTTGGGTGTGTTCTCTTCTTTTTCTGATAAGATTTGCTAAGGGTCTGTCAATTTTGTTAAGTTTTTCGAAGAACCAACTCTTTGTTTTGTTGATGCTTTCTATAGTTTTTTTGGATTCTAATTCATTTAATTCTGATTTAATTTTGATTATTTCTTTCCGTCTACTGGATTGGGGTTTATCTTGCTGCTCTTTTTCAAGGAGGTTTAGATGTGTCATTAAATTGTTAGTTTCAGATCTCTCCCATTTGTTGATGTAGGAGCTCAGAGCTATAAACTTGCCTCTGAGTACTGCCTTTGCTGTGTCCCAGAGGACCTGGTATTTTGTGTGTTCATTTTTGTTGAATAGCATGAACATTTGAATTTCCTTTCTAATCTCTTCCATGACCCACTCATGATTCAGCAGTGTGTTGTTCAGCCTCCATGTGATACCGGACTTTCTTTGGTGGCTTTTGATGTTGAGTTCTAACTTTATTCCCTTGTGATCAGAGAGAATGCAAGGTATAACTTCAATGTTTCTGAATTTAGACAAGTTTGCTTTGTGGCCTAAAATGTGGTCTATTTTAGAAAACGTTCCATGTGCTGCTGAGAAAAACGTGTATTCTGATGCTGCTGGGTGAAATGTTCTGTAGATGTCTGTTAAGTCTAGTTGATCTATGCAGCTGTTTAGATCTGCGGTTTCTCTGTTGAGTTTTTGCCGAGTTGATCTATCTAGTGGGGAGAGTGGTGTGTTAAAATCCCCAACGATTAATGTCTTTGGATCTATATGGGATTTGAGGGAAAGTAATGTTTCTTTGATAAATTTGGGTGCTCCATTGTTTGGCGAATAGATATTTAGAATTGTAATATCCTCCTGAAGGAGAGATCCTTTAATTAGTATGTAGCGACCTTCTTTATCTCTTTTAATGAATTTTAATTTGAAGTCTATTTTATCTGATATTAGGATTGCAACTCCCGCCTGTTTATGCGGTCCGTTTGCTTGGTAGATTTTGTTCCAGCCTTTAACATTGAAAATGTGTTTGTTTTTATGGGCAAGATGTGACTCCTGCAGGCAGCAGATAGAAGGGTCTTGTTTTTTAATCCAACTAGACAGTCTATGTCGCTTGATTGGAGAGTTCAGTCCGTTAACATTAAGAGATAGGACTGAGAGGTATTTGGGAGTTCCTGCCATGTTATCTACCTTCTTGGGGGCTGCGAAAACTGGGTTCTTCCTATGGTTCTTGGATTCTCAGTTTGGGTGCAGTTTCTTGGCCTTTATTGCGGTCTTGTTGGTTTTCTATGTGTAGGACATCTTTAAGAATCTTTTGTAGGGCTGGTTTGGTGGAGATGTATTGTTTCAATTTTTCTTTGCTATGGAAGGTTTTTATTTGGCCTTCAGTTATGAAGGAGAGTTTAGCTGGGTACAGTATTCTTGGTTGATAGTTGTTTGTTTTTAGGGCATGGCATACATCATTCCAGGCTCTTCTTGCTTTGATTGTCTCTGCTGAGAAATCTGAGGTGATTCTAATTGGTTTCCCTTTATAAGTGATTACCCTTTTCTCCCTGACAGCTTTAAGGATCTTTTCCTTGTTCTGAGTTGATCCTGTGTGGATTATAATGTGACGGTGGGATGTCCTATTCTGGTCTGGTCTATTTGGGGTTCTAAAGGCTTCTTGTATCTGGACAGGCCTATCTTTTTGCATGTTTGGGAAGTTCTCTACTAGGATCCTGTTAAACAGATTTCCTAGACCATTAACTTCTGTTTCTAGGTGTTCCTCTACACCCATTATCCTTAGATTAGGCCTTTTGATGGTGTCTTCCAGGTGTTGGATAGATCTATCATATTTCTTGGACTTGTCTTGTATGGTTGTATGTTCTTTCTCTATAATATCTAGGCTGTCTTCAATCCCTGAGATTCGATCTTCTGCATGGTCTAACCTGCTGTCAAGACTCTCTACTTTGTTTTTTATCTCTTTTCCTTCTAGTTGGTCAGCTTTGATGGCTTCAAGTTCTTTGTTGAAGCTCTGTTTTAGGTCTTGTATGAATTTCTTTACTTCCTTAATTTGGTGTTCAGTGTTTGTCCTCAAATCGCTTAGTTGATTGGTTATGGTTTCTTTGGGCTCCCATTCCTTCTGTTGGGTTCCATTCAGCATTCCCTTTGTGGTCTCCCTGACTTCCTTCAGCTCTTTGTTAATGGATTCCATGAATGCCTTTAGTGATCTTTGTGTGTTCTCTACCTGGTCTCTCATTTCCTGTATTACTCTTTGATTTGCTTCCTCCCGTTCGTGGGATTCCTGCAGATCTCTTTGAGTGTTCTCAGCCTGCTCACGCCATTCCTCCCTTTCTCTTTGAGTATTCTCAAGTTGTTCACGCAAATCCTGTATCAGTTTTTGAGTAGCTTCCTCACGCTTATGATATTCCTGTATAAACTTCTGGGATGCCTCCTCTCTCTCCCTATCACGCTCATACAGAGTCCTTTGTACGTTGTCAAACTTTTCATTTATCATGTTTGCCACCAGTGTTTGTAGAGCTTTTTGGGAACTCTCCTCTGGATTATTCATTATCTGTTCTAACCCCTGATTATCAGGATTGGGAATTGAGATACCCGAAGTTGCCATTTTTCTTGTGTTTTTCCGGCTTACTCTGCCCATTTGAGATGAAGATAGCACCAGTTTTGTGCTAGAACACTATCTTAAGGCAACCATCAACCAAAGTTTGCATTTGTACAGTCAATAGTCTACAGATACAATCTAGTTCAACAGATACATCTATTCGACATCAAACAACTATATGTTAAAGGACTTCGAACCGCAGAGAAGAATTTGGAAAGCCAGAAATTATTAGGGTTAGGAAGAGATGTGGGTAAAAAATAGGAATAGATTGGTGTGGGGAGGCACAGGGAGAGTTAACTATGTCCTAATCACAATGCAGGAAATAGGTTGGGTAGGATGTAAGTAGAGAGAGAGAGAAAAAGAAGAAAGGGAAAGGGGAATGAAAAGAGACCAGAAAAAAAAATAGAAACGTAAAAATTAATGTTATTTTAGAGATTAAAAGACCATCTATTTATAGAGGAATATGAATATGTTGAGAGAAAGGGAGGGACATAGAGGAGATGAGAAAAACTTTAAAAAAATGCTTAAAATATTGTATAGGTATAAAGTACTGCTATTAGTGAATTTAAGTCTCAGAGGTTTTGAATTGAGTAATAAGTTTGTGGATTAAGTGTGTACACAATGGGGGATAGGGTCTACTGGTTAACTACGGGTTTATCTGAGGATGTGCAGGACGAGAGTTAAGTCACATAAAGATGAACAAAGAGGAAAAGATGGAAAGGATAGGAAAGTGAGAAGAAAAGATCAGAAGTTCAGTAGAGCTAGAAAAAAAAACAAAAAGATAATTAAGAATGAAAGAAAAAGAGAAAGAAGACAAGAAAAGAAAAGAAAACACACATTCACGTATTCCTAAAATAAAAATTATAAGAGGAGAAGAAAAAGAAAAAAAAAAAAGTTAATGGAAAACAATTATTTTTTCAGAAGAGGCAAAAATTAAAGATTAATAAAAGTTTTAGAAAAGCAAAAAAAATTTTTTATATATATATAAGGTAACAAAAAATGAAAAAAAAAAACAAAACAAGAAAAAGAAAAAAAGAAAAGAAGAAGAAGAAAAAAAAAGTTCTTTGATTTTTTTTTTTTTTTTTGGGGGAGGGGTGGGAAGAGTCCTGTATCTCCCTTTTGTCTGTAACCAGAGTCTGGTTGGAGTCTCTGGTCAGCTTGAGGTCCTGTGGCTTGATTGGTTTCTTAAGTCAGTTTGTTGGAACAGGCAGAAAAATGCTCTGCTTTACCCAAGATTTTGAGATTTCCCCCTCCCAGGTTAGTTTACTGGGAGGGTGATCTGCTTTGAGAATCACAAAAGAGGGGGATGCAGTGATGAGGCTAGGTTCTGGGTAGAGTTGAGGCCTTTCAACGAACAGTAGTTTTTCCCTGGGGCTATTTTGTGAAAAAAAACTCACAGCACCCAGCCTGGAGCCATTCTCAGGGTTTCTGTTTTTCAATTGATTGTGGTGGCTGCTAGAGGGAGGGGCAGCCTCTGGCTCTGGTTACCCGGTGAGGAGAGCCACTCCAATGGCTGGCGCCTGGGCTGGGCGACCCCTCCCTGGATGGAACTGAGTCTGTGAGGTCACCTCACCGCCAAGTTCCTGTGACCTGCCAAATGTCTAGCTCTATTCCAAGGCCTGAGCTGGAGCTAGCCGCTCCTCCGAGCTTTGTCGGTATCCAAGATGGAGATCACCGGTGCTGGGGGGGGAGGGGTGGCCTTCCCTCCTCTGCTCCCAGAGGAGTGAGGAAGTGGGGCTTCTACTCACGCGGAGTCATGGATCTCGGGTCGTCTCTGGTCTGCAAAGTGCAGGATGAAGTTGTCCGCTCCTTGTCGGTTCTTGCTGGTGTTGAGTAGAATCCGCTCGTCTGCTGCATCTGGCTCCTTCGTCCCGGACTGCGTCTCAGGTATGCCTCCGCGGCGGTGGTCGCCGCTGCGACCCTGCTGCCGCAGCGGCAGCTGCTCAGATGTGTCTGCTTGGCTTCTCCTCTCTTGACTAACTCTCTGTCCTGTGATGGCACGCTTGGTGTGATTCTCTGGCTTGGGACTGTTCACTGGAACTCTGAAACTGTTTTCTATGCAAGAGCTTGTTCAGATTCCAGCTTCTCCTCCGCCATCTTCCCGGAACTCCTCATTTAGAATTTGATCATACTTTCAAGTATTAATAGCTAAGTCCAAATGAGACGGCTTTTTCAAGTACTTATTTATCCAACTGTGTTAGCTCTGTGGAGCCAATGGATTCAAAGTAAGCCTTGTTTAAGAGCTACTTCTAAACATATGCAGCTGAGATTTTCCCAAATGAGATCTTAGTGGCACAAATGTCTACCTGACCCTTTACCCTTCTTCCATATAGGAATAGACCAACCTGAATATCTTACTCTGACAGCATAGATTGTATTAGTGGAACAAAACTAATCTTAGTTACAAGGGATCATAGAGAGATGAACAGTTCAGCCAGAACTGTTCATACTAGAAGGCATTTTATCAAAATATGATTGTTTATGATACCTACCATTTCAAAAGTAGCTAAAGCCAAGAAAGTGAAAAAATGTTCATATTCATGATTACCTAATGTCTTGGCCTGTCTACCTTCCAAACAGGCAGGAACTTACACTACTGCCATTTTATCACCAAATATTTTCATAGTTGCAAGAGAAGTCCATATATTTCTCTTCATTATTAGGCCTTAAATTGGTAATGTTTTTTATTATTTTTATTTCTATTATTATTTTTATTGTGAACAAAATGTACAGAGGGGTTACATTACATGGGCAAGATAATGAGTACATTTCTTATCAAGCATTGCAACCTCCTTCTTTGTTTACCCTTCACATCCCTTCCCAGCCTCCCCCCGACCCCCAACCAATCCTCCTCCTCACCAAAGTTGTAAAGTTCGTTTTGGACATGACAACTTGTACTTCTCATTGTTGCACGGGTCCACCAATATCCTTAAACGACTTGTTTTTCCCCTTCTACTTCACAAATTATACCGACATCAAATATAGTGAAAGCAGGGGTTATAATGTGGGGGAGGGACATACAAAGCAACAAAAAGATAATCTTATAAGTGCATTAGAAACAAATGCATGAAAGAAAAAAAAACATTTAAATACATATCTTAGGATTCATTTTCCTAACATCACATTATCTGACCTTTTCTGCTTGACTCATACATATACTAGATATTGCAAATAAGAGAAACCATGGGACCTAGGTTTCTTTGGGCCTGGCTTACTTCACTTAATATAATTTTTTCCAAGTCTTTCCATTTCCTAACAAATGGGGCAATGCCATTATTTCTGATGGAGGCATAGAATTCCATTGTGTATATATACCACATATTCTTGATCCATTCATCTACTGAGGGGCATCTGGATTGGTTCCAGATCTTAGCTATGGTAAATAATTCTGCAATGAACATAGGTGTGCTGATAGCTATAGTGTGGTCTTGTTTGTAAACATTTGGGTAAATGCCCAAAAGTGAGATTGCTGGGTCATAGGGGAGCTGTGTGTGAAGTTTTTTGAGAACCTCCGTACTGCTTTCCAAAGTGGTTGAACAAGTTTACACTCCCACCAACAATGCAGTAAGATTCCCTTCTGTCCACATCCCCTCCAGCATCTGTTGTTATTACAGTTCTTCATTTTTGCCATTCTAACTGGGGTGAGGTAGTATCTCAATGTTGTCTTGATTTGCATTATCACCCTACACCAGAATCAACTCCAAATGGATCAAAGACTTCGGAGTCAAAGCAGACACTCTGAAAACATTACAGGATAGAATAGGAGAAACCCTAGGTCTCCTTGGCTCAGGTCGAAATTTTCTGAATAGAGACCCGTAAACAAAACAAATCAAAGAAAGGTTTGACAAATGGGATTGCATGAAGTTGCAGAGCTTCCGCATGGCAAAGGACATAGCTAGCAAGATCAATAGAAAGCCCACGGATTGTGAGAAGATCTTCACTAGCCATACAACGGACAAGGGTCTCATATCTAAAATATACTTGGAACTCAAAAAATTAAATCCCCAACAACAAATACTCAAAGAAACAACTGCCCAATAAATAAGTGGGCTAAAGACTTAAAGAGAAACTTCTCTGAAGAACAAAGAAGAATGGCCAATAGACACATGAAGAAAAGCTCAATCTCCCTAAATTGCTAATGTTTTAACCACAGTGTTTCCTCTTGAGTCCAGGCTGTAAATCTACAAATGGTAAAGCTTTAGGTTTAACTCTACTAAACACTGAGGTAGAGATAATGGAATAATACTTTAAAACAGAGTTGCCTTTGATACCCTAACCCCAACAGAACAATGCAAAACATGAGCCTTTTCATTATATTATATATAGTTATATATTTTACATTTTTATGTGATGATTTTATATTTCACACTATGAAAGTTACTAGAATTAATTGATAATTTGACAAATAAATTGATATTTATTCCAATCAATACAATTAGAATATAAATAATTAGATTTAGAATATATATCAGAATATAAAATGTATCAATGCAATATTTTAGGTACAAACTTGTGATACCTTCTAAGTGTACATGGCCTTCTGAAATCACATAGCAAAAAATGAGTGTTGTTTTCCTCTAATCTACATGGGATTTTATTCTGCTGCTCTGTATATTGTTTTAACTCGCTGGTCCCAAACTGGTTTTCTCCATATTTCTGAAGCATTCCAGTAATTATTCCCAAATTTTGCTGATATGATGTCTAAAAAATACTTCTCTTCTGTAGGACCCATGGGTCCTAGGATCTCATGTCCCAGTTACCTGTATCATCAGATAACAGGGGCAAGACTTCTCACCTAGGCCCATGCAACATGCCAACAGAAAGTAATTGAAGAGCTATCTGGTGGTTAATTGGACATAATCAACTCCCAGGCTTTCCTGCATGGTCTGGCTTATATGTCCTGCTCAGCTTTCTCTCTCAAAGCTGGAGCTCTACCCTCTGGGCCACTGCTCCACTTCTGGTTCACTGGTGGTTTATTGTAGATAAGAGTCTCACCGAGTTTCCTGCTCAGCTGGCTTTGAATGGCGATTTCCTGAAGAGGCTTCAAGTGGCTTTTCTCAGGGATTCGCAGAGGAGCCGCTTCACACAAATCCTTAGTCTAAATCTCGAGAGGTACTACAGAAAAACAGAAACAGGAAGATGCTTCTAGTGTGTTCTAGATACTTAAAGTTGGAGACACAAAACACTCATAATGATTAGATCATTTTATAGGCAAAAGGAGCAATGCAGACAGTATGAGGATCACTCCAGATTTCGGTCCTCTCATCCTGAGACAGTAAATTCTAGCTCAATTCTAAGTGACAGAATTGGCATATCCTGTGGATATTTGCTCCAAAATACTATGACACACATTTCTCACGTTTGGCCTCAAACCTGTGACCAGAGAAGAAGATGAGGAGAGAAAGCAACTATAATAAACATTGGGTAGTTTACTTATAAATTCAAACCATTGGAATGACCCTGCTAAGAAATCAGATTGTCCAGATTAAAAAATGAATAAGAAAGGAAAGAAGATGTCAGTAGCTGCTGATTGTAATCCCACCTCCTTAGGATGCTGAGATGGAGAGAATCTTAGCTTGAATCCAGCCAGTGTAGGAAAGTCTATGACACTGTTACTTCTAAGAGATCACAAAAAAAACAGAATTGAGGCTATGACTCAAGCTTCATGTACTACCCTTGAGCAAAAGGAGCTGAGGGACAATGCCTAGGCTCATAGTTCAACCTCAGGACCTGCCCCGTCAAAAAGAGCCTGTACTTCCATGTCATTGTCTATGTATGGATGTATTCCTATAGGTGAAGCTATAGAATAGCTATGATGAATGGCACCAAGTTAGGAAATTTGTATTCGATACAATAATCTCATAACACAGAGACTTCTTTCAAGACAGTGCATGTTCCAGGGAACTCATCACTGTTCCCAGTGTAACCTGAGGGTTTCTCTGCATCCCAGGCCTGCTGGAAGAAGTCTCTCACATTGTGTGGACAGGCAGACAAAAGACCTCACTCCTCTACAGCTTGGTAACAAACAATTCCACCTGAGCCAGTTAGTGTGGATGAATGTGGGCGTGTTCTGAAGGTCAGGAGAAAAGGGTCTCTTTGTACCCCAAGCTATCTCTCTCCCCAGTGCTCTGTTTTAACAACAAGTTTTCATTTGTGCCACTTTCCATGGCAGATAAAGTTATGTGCATTTATCCTGCTTTTGTGAGACTATGTTTTTGTGTTCAGATAAAGTGCTCAATATAATTCAGGAGTACTTCTGGCAGACAACTAGGGCACTGAATCTAATGAAATGTTTCATTGGAGCAATGATGGGCCTATGATGCCTCTCCTAGGTTTGGGAAATCCAAGTACATGTTGGATATCACAAAGCTTCCTGTCATCTAGGGCTGGTGAAGCTCATCAGGTTTTGAAACCTTTGACCTCTCCTTGTTTGGCCCTGGGTGGCTAGGTTTTGATCACAAGGCCTTTGTGCTGAGCAGGAGCACAGTGCAGAAGCCCAGTGCTTTACCATTTTTTGTAACAACATCACTTCTGGTCTGTGAGTGTGTGTGTTTGTGTGGGGGGGGGTGGTTGGTGTGGGTGTGTGTGCACGCACACACATACATGAGTCCTTGAGGTTGAACTCAGGACCTGAGCACCGTACCTAGTTTCTCTTGTAGAAGGATAGCCTTCTCCCACTGGAGCCACAGAGCCAATTCAGGTTTTTTCCTAATGATATGGTCCTGAGAAATCAAGCCTATGGTTTCATAGATGCAAAACACTCTATCCTTAATGCACTTTCCCAGGCCTCTACCTCAGGTTGTTAGTGTTTTCTGTCTTTTGTTGTTGTTGTTGTCAGTTGTAGGAGTTGAAGTCTGGGCCTGGGTGCTTTCCTTGAGGTCTTCAGCTCAAGTCTTGTGCTCTACCACTTCAGGTTTTCTGGTGGTTCATTGGAGCTAAGTGTCTCAAAGACTTTCCTGCCCAGGCTTGATTTGAACCTTGATCCTCAGATCTCATTCGCCTGAGTAGCTAGGATTACCAGCATGAGGAAAGCACCCTGCTTCCACTTCAAGTTCTTAGTGGTGAATTGGAGATAATAGTCTCATGGGACCTTTTGTGTTTGGGATATTTTGGAACCCAGATCTTCAGATTTCAGGTTCCTGAGAAGGTGGGATGACAGACCAGCTACTGACCCCTTGGGCTTGGCTTCTGCTGCAAGGGGGTCCATGGTTCCAAGTGGTGAAGTGCTAGCCATGAGCCCTAGAGGTAAGGGTCAGCACCTAGAACCCGAGTTCAAGGATCATGACAGAAAAAAAGAAAACATTTGTCCGCAGAAGACAACTCACTAGTCTTCAGTAATACATAATTTTGTACTTGCCATGGGAGCATATCTGAGACTCAATATTCTTGTCTGCATAATCATCTCAGTTGTGGATCCCTTACAAGGGCACGATGTAAGAATGCACCCTGTGAAGGACACAGTACATGTCACTCTTTGCAGGACTCAGCACACAGCATCTTGTGAAAGACTTAGCACCCAATGCAGGACTCAGCACACTGCACCCTGTGAAGACTCAGCACATAGCTCTGTTCCACAAGCTGTCATTAAAATTAGGGTACTTTCATCAATATCACCGTTCTTTAAGGAAAATTTCACAAACCATACAAGTTCACATCTAATGGTTTAATGGGGTGGTTTTTTACTTGGGGGAGGTAGACATGGGGCTTGAAGTGAAAGCATGGGGATACTGTTTTAATGATATTTGCTCAAGGCTAGAGCTCTATGACTTGGAGCCATATTTTGAAGAGTCTCATAGACATCCTGCCAGGACTGGGGTTTAAACACCCCGAGCAGCTAAGATGACGGGCATAAGCCAGGATGACATGTGTAACCCATGGAGCTGGGTTGCAGTGGTTTACATGTGCCTAAGTCAGGTTAGGTGGCAGCTGTAAGCACCACACACCTAGCTTGCTCTGTAATGAGGTATTTGAAGTTATGTCCTTCTATAATTGCAGTTAGAACATCCTACCCGTTTTTGGTGGCAGTCCTGGGGCTTGAGTAAGAGCTTATAAACTCTCCCTAAGCATTTGTGCTCAAGGCTAGCACTCAATTGGTTGAAAGATAGCAGAACTTCCTGTTTTTCTATTTATGTGGCACTGAGGAATTGAACGCAGGGCTTCATGATTCCTAGGTGAGCACTGAACCACCCAGCCCCAGGAGTGAACAAGGTATAAATAGATAGAGATTTCTGTATATAAATATTGTAGACACAAAAAGAGAGATGTCTGCATATTATTAAATGATAGATAATATTAGTACCAATACTTAGGTATTAAATTATATCTCCATTTAATGATGTGTCCCAGTTAACAACTAATAAAGCATCAATTAATAATTACTCAATATCAGTATTGTTTATCATATATGTACATATATCCATACATAAAATTAATATTTCATAGAATGAGACAGATGTCTATATATTATTGAATTATGCATCATGTGTTACTACCAATTATTAGGTATTTAATTATGTCTCCATGTAATTTTTATTCTGTTAATGATTAATAAAATATTAATTAAACTTAATGTACTTCCTATACATATTGTGTCAAATATTATCCTAGAATGATTCACTACTAATTCAATGTTTATCATAGTGACAATTCTTCCACCTATGACATTTTTATCTTTATTACATCCTATTACATAGCTTATAGATTTGCACACAAATTAAACATCCTACCTAACACTGAGCACTTTCACAGGAAAGGAAATCATGTGTCACACTCGGCTTCTCACTCCAAGATTATAATTTTGGCAGTGCTGGAATCTAAACTCACGGCCTAAAAGGCTCATTTCATGAATGGGTTACTGCCAGCACAGCAGCCTCTAGCCAAATCAGCTGCCAGGCGGTCCCCAGTCCCTGACATCCTGCCCTGTATGTTGACTCCAAATTGTGCTTAGTGTAGTTATTCATTTTATATTTTTGTTTTATTCATTTGCAATTTATTTTATCGACTGCTATTATGCATGGAATTTTTACAGCATTTATTACATAGGATATAGATATGCCTATGTATGAAACTTCATACCTGACACCCAGGACTTTTACAGAAAAAGAAAACATGTCACCATGGGCTTCTTACTGCACAATTCAATTTTTGTGAGTGCTGGCATCTGAACTCACAGCCACAAAGCCCAAATCATGAATGGGTGAGTGTCAACACACCAGCCTGTGGCATATGGAGCTGACAAGCAGTTCCCAGTGCCTGAGATTAAGCCCCAAGGGTTGACAAAATAAGAACAGACTGACATGCAGAAGGTAGTACACAAATAGATATAGATATTTATAGAGTGCCAAAGATGTCGATACATTATTTAGTTATATAGGCTACATTCCTACCAATTTTTGGGTAATTATTATGCCTCCATGTAATTAATATTATTGTTTTCATACTTAATGAATAATTAATTAAATTAACCACTGTCCCTAAACTATTGCATCCATATAATTAATAGTATTATCTTAATGTGTCAAAAATATTCATTAAAATCCATCAGCCTCCTAAAATCAGTCTCTAATTTTATAGTAGTATCATTCAGAACAACAAATTCAACCTTGACATTAATTTCCATCGGTATTCCTGTGAATAGGAACGAGACTCTTAGGATCTCCCTCCATTGGTAAGGGTCAGGACTGGGCTTCGAACACAGAGCCTATTTTGCCGTGTTGGCCTATGGCTTCCCTGGAAGACCATCAGACTTCAGCAATGCCAGGTTACAAACACTTTTCAGCTGTGTCATTCAGACCCAGGATGATCACCTTGAAAAGAAAAATGTTGCCGGGTGTTTTTTTTTTCTTGTCAGCCTTTGGGGACCCAGGTTCGGCTGTGTGTCCAGTGGCTGCAACCCAGTGTAGAGTGATCAAAGCTGAGGCAGAATTGCCATGCCCTGAGTTCAAGCCCTGTCCTTGACAAAATAAAAATACACACACACATACAGACAGACAGATACAGACATACATTAAAAATATTTTAAAAATTATGAAGCTCCTTGGCTTGGAATTCAGGCCATTTTTCTGCCAGGCCTGGGATTTGAACTCAGGGTTTTGTTCAATCTGCAGCAATGTGGGGGAAGGGGAAGCAGACCGAGCTGGAAGTCAAGAAATTCAGGCCTGATCCCAGGGGCTGAATTCAAGCCCTAGCACTCCAAAAAATAATATTCGTATATATTTTAAATACATGATTTATATTTACATACACATGTTTACTGCATATGGCAGTTAGTGTAGTTATTCATTTTATTTTGTGTTTTATTTACTCATTATATATTTTAGAGAGTATGATTACATGTATAACATTTTTTACATCCTATTACATAGGACACAGATTTGCTTATGTATTATACATCATTCCTTAGACCCAGACTTTCACTGATAAGGAAAACAAGTGGGACAATTGGCTTCTTCCACCAGGATTAAGTTTTGGGCAGTTCTGTGATTTGAACTTCGGGCCTAGAAGGCTCACTTCATGAATGGGTCAATGTTAGCACACCAGTCTGATTCAAATGAAGATGTAGGGCAAATTTGAAGACCTGAGATCAAGCCCTAGGAGTGGTCAATATATAAACAGATAGATGTGTAGATTCAAGTGTGTGTGTGTGTGTGTGTGTGTGTGTATGTGTGTGTGTGTATTTACATATGTATATGTATCTATAAATAAATTTATACAGAGACAGATAGACATTTATGTAGATTCTAATGTATAATTCTATATAAAGTGTGATGCCCATATCTTATTTTTATATATTCTATTACTACCAATTATTTAGTCTAAAATTATGCCTCCATTAATTAATCACGGTAGGAAACTTAATAAAGTATTAATTAAATTAATCAATGACCTATATTTATTTCATACAATCTTATGCTAGAATGACTAGCTAATTAGTAATTTAATTAGTACATTACAAACATTCTATTATTGTTCCTATAGATAGGAACGAGTTCTCTAGGATCTTCAGCCCTGTAGGTGGCAGTCCCAGGATCGAACTCAGGGCCTAGGTTTCTAGGTTGGGCTCAGGCTTCACTGACAGCCCACCAGCCTTCGACCATGCAAGGTCTTGTACAGTTTTCAAGCCAAGTCATTAACACCCAGGATGGTCACAGTGCTAAGGAAACAAAGGTAAAACTGTTGTGTAAAACTTCCTGGTTTTTCCTCTTCCATCTTGGTTGGTTTGTTTTTTTTTTGCCAAAGCTGGGAGTTGAACTCTGGTCCTAGGATCCTTGGATCATCTGTGGGTGTAAAACCTGCACCCCAGCCTAGGGTAATCAAGGCTGAGGCAGAGTTGTGAGGACCTGAATTCAAGCCCCATGCCTGCACCACCAATAAAGTTAAGGTCCTGGCTAGGAATTTGGGCCATTTTATCTGCCAGACCTGGGATTTGAACTCAGGGACTGGGTAACTCTATTTTGCTGTGGATGAAGTGGAAGCTAACCTCCTGGAAGAAAAAAATTCAGCAGCATTTCCCAGGGTGTGAATTCCAGCCCCAGAACAGGCAAAAATAATATTTATATACATGTATAATGTGTATCATATATATGTATTTGCATAGATATTACATATTGTACCTAGGACACAATATTTCCACACAAAGGAAAACAGGATAATATTGGCTTCTTACTCATCTATTGTCTTCGGCACTGCTGGGATTTGAACTCAGGGTATGGAATGCCCAATTAATCAAGGTGTCATTGTAAGCACAGCAGTCTCAAACAAATTCACTGCCAGGCAGTTCCCAGGACCTGAGTTCTAGCCCCAGGAGTGGCCAATATATAAATAGGTAGATTTGTAAATTGCTGCAAATAAATATATAGATGTATATATTTAGAGAGAGATGTATATATATATATATATATATATATATATATATATATATTCCACTGTATATTTAAACATATAAATATATTGATAGAATGTGAGATGTCTGTATATTATTAAATTACATGTAATATATTACTAATAATTATTAGGTATTAAATTATTGTTAAATTACTAGGTATTAGGTATTAAATTATGCCTCAGTTTAATGATGTATCATGGATTAAGGCACAATAAAATGCTACCTTGTGTAAAAGGATCTCAGGCACAATGTCTAGGCTCATAGTTCAAGTCTCAGGACCTGCACCAAAAATAAAAAAGAGCCAGTACTCCATGTGTCTATGTATGTATGCATGTATTTCTCTCGGTGAACATAAAGTTGTTATGAAGAAAGGCAAACAACTAAGATATTTGCTTTGAATAGAATGATGTCATAGAACAGAGAGTGCTTTAAAGACAGTCCATGATCCTGGTCAAAAAAAATTAAGACCCAGGCTTGGAATTTGCACCATTCTTCTGGCAGGCCTGGGATTTCAATTCAGGGTATGATTAACTCTCTGGCACTGTGGGGAAGGGGAAACTCACCGTGGTGGAAGACAAGAATTTCAGACCAGTTTCCAGGGACGGAATTCAAGCCCCAGCATTGTTAAAAATAATATTCATACATGAGATCTATTTACGTACATGGGCTTACTCCATATGACATTTGTTACCCTTATTTATTTTTATTTATTTTATTTAGTATTCTTACATATATAACATTTATTTCATTTATTACATCTTATCACATGGATTTATTTGCATATGGATTAGACATCATATTGAGACCCAGGACTTTCACCAAGAAGGTAAATAAATGTGTCAAAATTGGCTTCTGACTCCACATATAAACTTTTGGCCATGCTGGGACTTGAACTCGCAGCCCACAATGCCCAATTCATGAATGGGTCAGTTGTAAAACAAAAGCCTTTGGCAAACTGAGCTGCCAGTCAGTTCTGAGGACCTTCGATGAAGCAATAGCATTGGTGGATAGATAGATAGATAGATAGATAGATAGATAGATAGATAGATAGATAGATAGATAGATAGATAGACAGACAGACAGACAGATAAATAGATAGATAGACAGACAGGCAGATGTGTCTTTAGCTATATATATGAGAGAGAGACAATGTAAGGATATTAAATTATATATATTATGAATTATTAGTTATTGAATTATGCTTCCACTTAATGAAGTATCATGGTTGAATACTTATTAAAGCATTAATGTAAAAGTAGTCACTATTCCTTAATTAGGAGAATCATACCATTGTTCTAGAATGGAAGACATAATCCAATAGTTTTTGTGTGGCATTCTATAAGAGAATCATGAAATAACTGCAAATTTAATAGTTACTTTTATAACATTACAGTAAGCATTCCTATAGATAGGAATGATTTTCTCAAGATCTCCTGCCATTTGTATGTGGCAGTCCTGGCATTTGAACTACAGACCTGGGTAGTTTACTTTGAAATGCAAACCATTAGAATGACACTGTGAAGATTTCAGATTGTCACGATGAAAGAAAAGTATGAGAAGAAAGAAACTCAGGTGTCAGCAGATCCTGCCTGTAATCCTAGCACTTCAGGAGGCTGAGAGGTAGGGAATGCTGGTTTGAATTCAGCCAGGACAGGAAAGTCCACCACATTCTCATTTCTGAGGGATCACAGGAATACAAAATCTCCATGAGTGGGGCTATGGCTCAAGGGCAGAACACTATCCTTGAGCAAAAGTAGCTCAGGGACAGTGCCTAGGCTCATAGTACAACCCCCACAACAGCCAAAAAATAGCCAGTAACTCTATGTGTCCCCATGTATGTATGCATATATTTCTATCAGTGAAGGTCCAGAGTCCCTATGATGAAAGGCATCCAGCTAGGAAATTTGCTTTGAATAGAATGATTTCATAACACAGAAAGTGCTTTCAAGACAGTGCGTGTTCCGGGGCTCCCTTTGCTGTTCCCATTTTATCCTGAGGTTTTCTCCTCACCAAGGACTGCTGGAGGAAGTCTGCCTCATTGTTGGAACAGGCAGACAAAAGCCCTCACTCCTGTACTGCTGTGTAACAAAAAACTCCATCGAGGCCAATTAGTGAGGAGGAGTGTGGGCTGGCTCTGAAGGCCAGGAGAAAAAGGCCTCTTTGTACCCCCAAGCTATCTCTCTCTCCAGTGCTGTTTTGACAGGAAGTCTTTATTTGTGCCACCTCCCATGATAGGCCAAGTTCCCTGCACTTATCCTGTCTTGGTTAGACTATGTTCTAGTTTTAAAATAACCTGCTACAATTAATTCAAGGGTCCTTCTGGCAGACAACTAGGTAGCTGGACCTAATGAATTGACTCATTATTGGCAATGGTGCCTCCCTAGGTTTCTGGAAGTTTGCTAAATCTAAGCACATGTGTAATATCACAATGCTTCTTGTCATCTAGGGCTGGTGAAGCTCATCAGATTTTGAAACCTTTGACCTCTCCTAGTTGGGCCCTGGGTGGCTGTGTTTCAGGGTTGAACACAGGACCTGGGTTCTTACCATGAGCTCAGAACAGAAGCTGAGTGCTTTACCATTTGGTGTCACAGCTTCACTTCTGGCATCAGTGTGTGTGTTTGTGTGTGTGTGTGTGTGTGTGTGTGTGTGTGTGTGTGTGTGTGTGTGTGTGTACATGTATGTGTGTTCATTCACTTGTCCTGGAGCTTGAACTCAGAACCTGAGCACAGTACTTGAGTTTCTCCTGTACGAGGATAGCATTCTACCACTCGAGCCACACAGCCACTTCAGGCGTTTTTCTAGTGATGCGGTACTAAGGAATCAAACCCAGGGATTCATACATGCAAAACACTCTACCCATAAGACACATTCTCAGTACACCACTGCAGGTTTCTTTCTTTCTTTTCTTGGAAGTTGGAAGAATTGAAATCTAGGCCTGGGTGCTGTCCTTGAGCTCTTCAACTAAAGCCAATTGCTTGAGCTACAGCACCCCTTCTGGTTTTTGGTGGGTCACTGGAGAGAAGCATCTCAAGGAATTTTCTGCCCAGGCTGGTTTTGGACCCGTGATCCTCAGCTCTCTGCCACCTGAGTAGCTTGTATGACAAGCGCGAGGCTTCCACTTCAAGTTTCTAAATGGTGAATAGGAGATAAAAGTCTCATGGGACCATTTGTGTCTGGGATAGTTTTGAACCCAGATCGTCAGATCTCAGCTTCCTGAGTAGGCAGGATGACAGTCCTTAGCTACTATATGCCTAGACCCTAACACTCTGTTGCAAGGTGTTCCTTGGCTTCACATGATAGGGCACTAGCCATGATCCCAACAGGTAAGTGTCAGTGGCTAGGTCCTGAGTTCAAGGTTCATGACTGAGAAACTTAAGCCAAAAAAATTGTCTGCAGGAGACAACTCACTAGAGATAGGTACATACATAATTTTGGCCCTGACAGGGGCAAATCATCATCTTACTTGTGGAGCTCTTACAAGAACCAGATGAAAAAATACACCGCGTGAATGACTCAACACACAACATCTCATGAAGGACTGATCACATAGCTGTATCCCACATGCTGTCATTAAATTAATGTGCTTTCATCAGTATCACCATTCTTTCAGAAACACCTCACAAACAGTCCAAATTTAGATTTTAGAGGGATGGGGTTTTGGAGGGAGGGCATCAGCCATGGAATTGCACTGACAGTTTGGGGGTACTGTCCTAAGATTTTTTGCTCAAGACTAGAGCTCTACCACTTTGAGCCACAGCTCAGAGTTTCACAGACATCCTGACAGGGCCTGGTTTTAAACCCACCAGTGCCAGATCTCAGTCCCTGAGTATCTTGGATGACAGGGGTAAGTAAGCCAGCAGCATCCGGTTCTGTGGAGATGGGTTGCAGTGGTTCACCTCTGGCTAAGTCAGGTTAGACGGCAGCTGTCAGCACTAGACTCCCTCCTTGCTCTGTGATGAGGTATTTGCAGCCCTATTCTTATATAGTTGCAGTCAGAACATTCTATATTTTCCTTTTTATTTTTTGTTTTGGTGCCAGTCATGGGTCTTGAGGAAGGGTCTAGACACAGTCCCTAATCTTTTATGCTCAAAGTTAGTGCTCAACTGTTTGAGCGACAGCACAACTTCTGGATTTTCCTATGCACACAGTAGTGAGGAATCGAAACGAGGGCTTTGTACGTACTAGGCGAGCACTCTATCACTCAGCCCCATTAGTGACAAGTGTATAAAAAGATAAATGTTTAGACTTGCAGATAGATAGATAGATAGATAGATAGATAGATAGATAGATAGATAGATGGATAGATGTATATAAGGTGAGATGTCTCTATATTATGAAATTGCATATACAATATTACAACCAATTATTGGTAATTAAATTATTCCTTCCTTTTTTAAGCATCATGATTGAATACATAATAAAATATTAATTGAAAATTATTCAAAGTTGTATAATTGTGTATAATTTTATAATATAATCGTACACTAACTACTAAGGTAATTGTTACTTTTACAAAATTCCATTCACACAAATATATATTGGAAATTGTTTCTTAGAATCTCCTGCCATCCCGGCAGTCCAGGATTCGATTTCCAGGCTTAAGTTGTCGGTTTCGGCTTGGCTTCCCTAATAGTCATCCAAATATCAGCAATGTAAGGTCATGTACACTTTCTGGGCATTGTCATTTAGACCCAGGATGGTCACAATGCAATGAAAAAAGAAAGTAAAACCACCTCCTTGAACTTCTCAGTTTTATCCTTCTCGTTTTTATTTTTATTTTTGCCAGCCCCGAAATTTGAAATCGGGACCTGGGATCCAAGGATCGGCTGTGGCAGAGATACCAAGACCTGAGTTCAAGCCCGGTGGTTGACCCAAAACATCATCATCATCATCATCATCATCATCATCATCATGGCTTGGAATTTGCCCCATTTTTCTTGCAGGCCTGGGATTTAAACTCAGGGTCTGGGGAATTCTGAGGCACTGTGGGTGAAGGGGAAGATCACCGTCCTCGAAGACAAGCAATTCAGACAAGTTCCCAGGGCCTGAATTGAAGCCCCAGCACTATAAAATATAATAGTTATATATTAGATCTATGTCATATGTGTTTACTCCATATGATATTTATTACCCTTATTTATTTAGTATTATTGTACATATAACATTTATTTCATTATATCATATCACATATACTGAGACCCAGGACTTTCACAGAGAAGGAAAAAAATTTGTCAAAATTGGCTTCTTACTCCATGAATAAATTTTTGGCCATGCGGGGATTTCAACTCACAGCCTACAATGCCCAATTCATAAATGGGTCACAGTCTTAGCACACCAGCCTCCAGCAAACTGAGCTGCCAGGAAGTTCTGAGGACCTATAATCAAGCCACAGTAGTGCCCAATATATATATATATATATATATATATATATATATATATATATATATATATATATATGTATATACATATATATATGTATATACTATATATATATGTATATACATGTACATATATATATATGTACATGTATATACATGTATATATATATACATACATATATGTGTGTATATATATACAGAGGGAATATTATATTATTAAGTTATATATATAATTACCAATTATTAGTTATTAAATTATGCCTCCATTTAATGAAGAATCATCATTGAATACTTACAAAAGCATTAATAAAATATCAGTCAATATCCTTAATCATACCATGGTGCTAGAATGGAAGATATAAATTCAATAATTTTTGTGTCGCATTCTAAAATAGAATCATGAATTAATTTCAAATTTACTTATTACTTTTATAACATTCTATTAGCATTCAAATGAATAGGAATGAGTTTGCAGGATCTCCCTCTATTTGTGGGTGCCAGTCCTAGCATTCGAATTCCAGGCCTGGGAAGTTTTCTTGGAATGCAAACCATTGGAATGACACGTTAAGATTTCAGATTGTCACGAAAAAAAAGAACAAGAAGAAAAGTAAGCCAGGTTGTCAGTGGTTCCTTCCTGTGATCCTAGCTCCTCAGAAGGCTGAGATGCCAATTTGAATGCAGCCTGGGCAGGAAAGTCCCCGACACTTGTATTTCTTAAGAGATCACAGGAAAACAAAAGAAATAAACAAACAAAATCACTGAGTGGTTCAAGTTGCAGAGCACTACCATTGAGCAAAAGGAGCTCAGCCACAGGGCCTGGATGATGAGCTTTCAGCAGGTTGCCCATGCCCAGCCCCCCAACCTGGGCAAGCTGGAAGAAGCCCTCAGAGAGTACTAAGTCTGCAGCTTGAACACAGCATCCTTTCCTGCCATTTAAGAACTGAAGCCACGAAGGCTTTGCCTGGGCTGGTGTGTGCAACTGGTGTTGAGGAACCTTTGCAACTCTATTTTACTGAAGACCCCAACTCAGTTCTGCCACTCTTGACCTATTCCAGCCACAGACAGTCCTGGGAACACTAGATGCCAGGATGTGGAGATATCTGAAATAGCCTTGCACAGACAATTTGGGGAAACACATGGTGTTTGCTTGAGGCAGGATGTCAAGGTATCAGAAACTCCAAAACAGCCCCTTCTGTGGTCTGGTGACCATTATCTAAACCAGACACCCTGCAGTTTAGCACATATCCTCTTGAGACTTCCCTGTGGTACAAGCCAACCAGTTTAAAGTATGTCAGCCCCCTTGATCTAACCAACAACTTGTTTCTGGTCCTTTCCCACATTGTAGTTCGCCAATCATAATATAGAATTGTTTTATGATTTTCCCACAGTGTGTAGTGATTTGTTAGAAGACGCTATGGTGTATGCAAAGTCCCTGCCTTCCCTAAAAAGTGTATAAAAGGTGCTGCAAACCTCGGTTGCTGCTATGTAAATCTGAGGGGACCAAGCTTGAGCTCGCAATAAAGACTACTTTGCTTTTACATTGGTGGTGGCCTCTGGTGGTCTTTTGGTTAAGGATTTCTGAATTCAGCTTTACAGTGTGTGCAATGGGTGCATTATGTTCTGGCTGAGATGTCCCATCAGAACACCTAGCAGCCAGCCACTGCCTCCAGGGAAACCACAGTTCCTAGGCTGTAGGAGTTGTCGAAGGTTGTGTCTCCATTTCCTCTATCTCCCTGTAAGATGTTAGCCTAGACCTCTGGGGCCTGGTGGCCATCACTCATTCATTATTCCTTATTGCAGAGTCTCAGGATGGTCCCAAATCCTGACAAAGATAGGAAACAGTCAGCGATTTCTGTGCCAAAATGGGTAATCCAATAAATCCCAACGTCATAGCTTCTTTTAGAAATTAGCCTTGGTCTGCGAATGTGTCTTACTGGTAGAGTGCTTACTTAGCACACACAAAGCCCTGAGTTCGATTCCTCACTACCACAGAAAGAGAAAAAGCCAAAAGAGACACTGTGCTTAAGTGATAAAAGTGCTAGTGTTGAAAAAAAGCAGCTCAGGAACATGCCCAGACCCTGAGTTCAAGCCCCAAGATTGACAAAAAAAAAAGTCATCAGAGTGAGACATATTCTTCTGGGACTCAGAGGAGGGCCGTTATGGGTAAGAGGTAGAGGGCAGGTGCTGGGGGCTCACCCATGTAATCTTAACTACTGAGGAGGCTGAGATCTGAGGATGCCAATTGCGTGCAGGAACGGATATATGAGGCTCTTTTCTCCAATTAAACCCCAAAAGCCAGAAGTAGAGCTGAGATTCAAGTAGTACAGTGCTAGTCTTGAGCACAAAATCTCAGGGATAGCGTCCAGGCCATGAATTCAAACCCCACGACTGGCATGCGTGTTTACACACATGCACATGCGTGGGTGCACATGCACGCATGCACACACGCACACACACACAAACACACACACACACACACACACACAGACACGACCACCACCACCAACAACAACACAATAGAGCATTTTCCAGTCAGCCTGCACAAGTTCAATCTGTAGGAACTCAATATATTTTTATTTATTTTTTTTTAATTTTATTTTATTTTATTTGAGAACATACTGTACAGAGGGGTTACAATTACATGGGCAGGATAATGCATACATTTCTTACCAAGCATTGCAGCCTCCTCCTTTGTTTACCCTTCACCTCCCTTCCCAGCCTCCCCCCTCCCCCCACCCAATCATACCCTCCCTCCCCCCCCCCCAACGACGTTGTAAAGCTGGTTTTGACATGACATTTTGTACTTCTCATTGTTGCAACAGGTCCACCTGAATCCTTAAACGACTTGTTTGTCCCCGTCTCCTCCACATGTTATACTGACATCAAATATAGTGAAAGCGGGGGTTACACTGTGGGGGAGGGACATACAAAGCAACCAAGAAATAATCTTATAAATGCATTAGAAACACATGCATGAAAGAAACAGAAACATTAAAATACATATTTGAGGGTTCGTTTTCCTAACATCACATTATCTGACTTTTTCTGCTTGACTCATACCTATACTAGATATTGCAAATAAGGGAAACCATGGGACCTATGTTTCTTTGGGCCTGGCTTACTTCACTTAATATAATTTTTTCCAAGCCTTTCCATTTCCTAACAAATGGGGAAATGTCAATATATTTTTAAAAGGGGGAGAAGGGAAGGAAAGGCTTGCTCCACGAGGTGATATAACCTGTGCCAAAATTCCACAGGAGCTCTAAGATGTGAAACAAGGCAGAGAGCCTCAGGCAATAAGTACAGCTTGGGCAAAGGTCCTGAGGTGTGTTGTAGAGCTGGTAGTGTCGGTGGAATGAAAGTTCTGTGGCTTCAGACAAGTCTGGCAGAACACTCATGTCTGGGACAAGATTTACACTTGAGTCACAGTTAGGGCAGAATGGGGTCCAGGGGAAGATTAGCGTGTCTTTTCACCAAGGACCCCAGCCATTTTCTTTGACCAGAAGCCTATTTTCCACAGCTCCTGACCTTCAGGCCTCCTTTGCATGGAGGAGTCAGGGCAAATGCAAGGAAGAATGCTTGCTTAAGAAAAGCTTCTAGCCCAGTGTCACCAGTGGCTTAACCCCTGTAAATCCTAGCTACTCAGGACACTGAGAACAGAGATCGTGAATCAAAGCCAGCTCAGGGGAATAAAGTTAGTGAGACATTTTTGCCGATGAACTACCAAAAGCCAGAAATGGATCTGTGGCTCAAGTGGTAGATTGCCAGCCTTGAGGGCAAAACTAAAGAGACCACAGGCCAGACCCTGATTTCAGGCCCCAGTACTGGCACAGAGAAAATAAAGAAAAGCTTTCAGGAGCTCCTACTCCACTGTGGTGAAAGGCCAGATCAGCTGGGCCCTGGTGGCTCATGCATGTCCTCCTAGCTCCTCAGGAGGCTGAGATTGGAGGATTGCCATTCAAAGCCAGCCTGGGCAGGAAAGTCTGGGAGACTCTGTTCTCCAAGAACCACCAGAAAACCGGAAGTGGTGCTGTGGCTCAAGTGGTAAGATGAAGAGCTGGGGAGAGAAACCAGGCCCAGTTTTTGAGCTACATGACTAATACCTGGCCTGCTTTGACCTCATGCTGTGGCTCTAAGCAGAGTATTTTCCAGGGGGTTCCTGAGGGTCTCCCAATGTCTAGGTGTCTTACACTTCTTTAGAGCAGCCTCCTCGGAGGCCTTTGCATACAGAGTGGGCCACAGTACCAGAGATGGATCGACCCTTGTGACACGGAGGTCATCAACCCGGTCATCAGAATGACATCTATCATGAGAACAGTGTGGATCTGAGCACTAAATCGATGTCTCAGACAACAGTTCTGGTCCAGGAGGGATAAAACAGTAAATGCCCGCTCATATGGATATCACAAGAATGCATATTGGTGAGGCACACCTTGGGCGGTGTTGAGTTGGGCTCATGAAAGACTTGTAGGCTCAGGAATCCAGAGCCGGCTGGCTGCTGTTTGTAGTAAACGCTATATCCCAGTAGTCCCAGGGCTCAGAACCCAGCTTTCCTCCCCAGTGCTTAGATGGAGGCACAGATCCCTCAGCCCAAGAAGGACTTAGGGAGAAACAACTGATGTGGTTTAAGAGTTTACTATGATTATGCCTCAGGACTGCCCCCAGTTATAGCTCCGCTTATCATTACCACCTCCCTCTGTGTGTGTTTGTGTGTGTGTGTGTGTGTGTGTGTGTGTGTGTGTGTGTGTGTGTGTGTGTGTGCACATGCGCATGAGTGCATTTTGGTAGTAGGACTTGAACTCAGGGCCCGGGTTCTGTCCTTCAGTTTTTTTCATTCAAGGATAGCACTGTACCACTTGAGCCAGAGCTTTTCTTCCAGCTTTCAGGTGATATTTTGGGAGAGGACAGTCTAACAGATATTTTTTGCTGGGTAGCCTCTGAATGTCAATCCTCAGATCTCAGCCTCCTGAGGAAGCTAGGAATATAAGAGCATGAGTCATTAACATCTGGGCATGCTTTCCTTCTTGGATAAAACAGAATATCTATCTTCTAGCTGAACACCCATCTACAGCTATCCCACCTGTCTCTACCCCTACCCCTACCCCTCCAGGTATCAGAGGAATCATTCCTTCCCTTGAGGACAAAGAAATAGGATGCATTGACAGGTTTGAGCTTTATGTTCTCCACACAGTCAGGGGCTGCTGGGAGCTGATGTAGAGGCCAGAGATCTAGGCCAGAGCAAGTAGATAGAGTAGATAGCTGTTAGAACAGAAGAGACTATGAAAAGACATCCATGCAGCTGGATGCCAGTGGCTCATGCCTATAATCCTAGCTCCTCAAGGCAGAAACTGGAGGATGAATCAAGACTCAAAGCTAACTTGGGAAGACTCTTATCTCCAATGAATCACCAAAAAGCTGGGAAGTGGAGCTACTATAGTTCAAGTGGTAGAGCACCAACTTTGTGCAAACAGGCTAAAGGTTACCACCTAGGCTCTGAGTTCAAGACCCGGTACACACACACACACACACACACACACACACACACACACACACACACACACACACACACACTATGTGCATGCAAAATGAGAGATTTCTACACTGCAATTTTTAGGTATTCTCTACCTTTTCCGCATTAAGCCTGGTGGTTGTTGGCCTAGGAGTTTGATGCATACAACACCACTTGGCATCTTTAATTTTGGGGAACAGAATGACTAGAAAGTCAACATTCCCCATCCTAGCTCCTTGATTGGGTCGTGATCTAACCCAGCCTTTTGGGGCTCCTTTTACACACTCGCCAAGATTCTTTTAAAAGGCATCACATTCTGGACACTGGTGGTTCACACCTGTCATCCTAGCTACTCAAGAAGCTGAGATCTGGAGGATCCTGGTGACAAGCTAGCCTGGGCAGGAAAGTGTATGAGACTTTTATCCTTGATGAAACATCAGAAAACAAGAAATGGCCCTGTAGCTCAAGTAGTAGAATGCCAGCCTTGAGAAAAAGAGCTCAGGGACAGCACTCATGGAAAACAACAACGAGAGGCATTGCATGTTGGCTCTGGGATTGACATGGGCTGAATATAATTGGAATTTTCAAGTGCACCAAGATAAAGCATTACCTCCTTTAGTCCTGTGCTCCTCCATCTGTCTCACCCCCTGACCTTGGAATGCTTCGGGTCACCATGGCCCTAGTTGGATGGGAGGGCTCCGAGGAGGAAGATCCCAGAGCAATCACCCACCTCCTTCTTTTATACTCACCCTGCTGCTTCTGCAATAGACCTACTTCCTGGAATCCATCCATGAGATCATGGCTGCCAACATTGTGGTGAGTGGTGGGTCTAGCCAAACTCAGGGAAGTTAGGGGTGGAAGTCGGTCTGGGACTAGGAGTTTCCACCCTGGGTGTGGGCTAAGTCCAGGGCTGACATTTATTTCATCCTGAGCCTTGCAGGGGTGGGGAGACAATGTAGACTACACATTGAGTCAGGTAAGATCCGAATCTGGAGGACTACATTTGTGGGGGAGGCTGTGGGGCTCAAGGGGCCACTGTTCTTGGTATTCCTCTCTCGGGACTCCCCTCTCCCTCTCTCATCCCTCAAAGGTAAAAGAGAAACTTTAAATAAGGGTGTCAAAGAGGGGGCAGTGGAGTATTTCTGTGTGAACCAGATTTGTGCTTCATATTCATCCTAGCCCCTACTTCCAATTTATCTGAGTAATGACTATATGTGTTTTGGGGCAGGGGATCATCTTAGCTGAGAATATGGCTCAGTGGTAGAGTGTTTGCCTAGCATGTCTGAAGCCTTGGGTTCAATTCCACACAGAAAAAGCTGGAAGGAGAGGTGGGGCTCAACTGGTGGAGCACCGGTCTTGATCAAAAAGAGCTCAGGGACAGTGACCAGGCCCTGAGTTCAAGCCCTATGACTGGAAGAAGAAATCTTTGTGGAGGCTTTATTTCCCTTTGAAAACAATTTATTCTTTGTGATAAGCATCACATGGGCCTCTTCCCTGTTCACCAATGGGCCATTAGATATCCCTTGAATTTTGTCTCCTCCCAGCAGCCTCTGCTCTACCCAGCCCACAGTTTACCCTTCCCATTACCAGGCAGATAGAGACCTAGAGAAGGACACCTGGCCACCGAGTTCTGGTGGCTGCCGAGGATTTTGAGACTCAATATGTCACATAGGGAGTCATCATCCCCATCAGCCTACAGAAAAAAGGGACAGAGTGCTGCAAGCCTGAGTTCGCCAGCTGTGGGTGGCTCTGGATGTGGGACATCTGTGGCAGGATGTGCTCTGTGGGAGAGTCCTCTAGGGGGTAAGGAACCCCAACTCTCCTCTGGCAGGTTCCACACGGTCTTGAAGTTGCAATTCTTCGAAACCTTTCTGCTCCTCCCTCATTTTGCCCACCCAGGAGCCTGAGGCCTCTAAAGCAGCAACACAGATGGGGGGCTCAGACTGAACCGACATCTGGAGCCCCTTGAGAGGAGAGCCAGCATCTCCTGCAGCTCTTTCCTCTTCTCTATCTTCTCCTGGGACAGCTGGCACATGCCCTTTGCTTTCTCCCGACACAGTTGATCCAGGATGAACATCTGTCCGTTACATACCAGGAGCAACTCCTGGATGGTGTGGATATGTGCCAACACCTGGCTGCATGGATGGTGGAGCTTGTTCGCTGGACTATGGAAGTGCACCTCATCAGGCAGGTTGTGGATTAAGCAGATTTTGTTTTTAGACTCCCACTTGTCCCACTTCTCATCCTCACACATGCTGTGGTGGCAGCTCACGGGGCGGGTACCTGTGGATCCAGCTCTATCTGGCACTGAGCTGTCGGGTGGATCGAGTGCCTGCAACAGGCCCACCGCTCCTGCGGCAGGAGTTTCCCCCTGTGGATGTCAGCCTCAAAGAGTGCTTGCAGAGACACATCCCTCTTACTTTGGAGGATGTCTCTATCCTCTGTGATGGGCACATCAGGGGGAGTCGCTTTCTCATGTTTTGCTTCTCCAGGGCTCACACCTTCCCCTTCCCCAGGGAAAGCCAGGAAGATCAGCTGGGCCTGCAGGCACTCATCCTGTGTTCTGATTACTTCCAGGCACTTGAGAGAGTCCTGCCACTTTGGGGGCATCACCTAGTCCCCACAGTTGATCGGGCCCTGCACTTGCTAAAGCTGCTCCAGGAGCTGGGTCTGCCTCTGCAGGTGCTGCTGCAAGGCCTACTTCTTGGAGCTCAGCCTTTCATTGGAGGTGATGCGATGCTCACAGGTGGCTCTGAGCTCCTGCAGCTGGGCCAGTGACTGCTCCTGCTGTTCCTGCAGCTCCCAAGCCACTTGGGTCTCTCTCTCATCCATCTCTTTCCATTTCTCTATCTTCTCCACTGAGTGGTCCATCTGTTCCTGCAGATGTTTCTTCACCTGCTGCTCAGAGTCCAAGATGCTTGCAAACTCCTCCTTCTCACAGCTCACCCTATGGAGAGCAACCCACAGCAAGGCCAGCTGTTCTTCTAGCTGTGGGTCGCACAGACATGTGCATCATGGGGTCTCCGGGATCCCTTGCCAACCCTCCCCCTTCTCCTCCAGTCTCCGCAGTTGTTCCCACTGCTCTGCATTCTGGAGATTGGACCTCTGGTTTTCCTGGACCTGGATGTGAAGTTGTTCCTCCAGGTTTTTCAACTCCATCTGCATGCGGTAGGCCTGGGTCTGCAGCTGCTGCTTGGCCTGAGATAGTCCTCTGGGGGGCCATGGCTCTGCCAGCTTCCTTCTCAGTTCCCCCAGCTCTTTCTCAAAATCCAGCACCTGCCTAGCCCCTTCCTCCTTCTGCTCTGTCAGTTGGTTCACCTGCTCTGTCAGCGGCTGGGCCTCCTCCTTTGTGTGGACCTCTCAATTCTCAGGTCCTTCACTAAGGTGTCTGTGTCCAGATTCGCTGCTGTCACCATCCAGCTCAGGTTATCCAGTAGTCTTGTCAGTACCTCATACCCTGCCAGTGCTTGTTGGAGCTTGCAGATTCTGTTATTCCTGTTGCTCTTCTATGTCCAGAGTGCTTCCAGCTTCTCCTGCAACTCTCTGTTCACTTGCTCCAGGACATAGAAGCTTCTGATCTTTTACTCGAGCTGAAGTGTTACATCATTCAGCTGTTCGAAGAATATTTCAATCTCCTTCTGTGCAGCAGTGACTGCAGAAGCCTCCATCTCCAACTCTGCCATGCGCTGCTATGTGGCCTGCAGGCAGCTGGTGACAGTTTTGTGCTCCATTACTCTGTGATCGGCCACGTGCTGCATGTGGGCCGGTGCTGATTGTAAATCGCTTTCTGCCAAAACCAACTTCTGTATGAGTGGCTTGTGGATTTCTAGCTCTATTTTCAGTTCTTTGTGCCCCTGGGCTATCTTCTCCCTCTCTTTTTCCCGTTGATACTGCAGGCCTGTCTTTTCCTGATTCAGTGGTTAGATATTGGCACAGAGCGCCTGGTTTCTTCTTTTGCTGCGTTCCAGGGCAGGCACCACGTGTTGGTAGCACCTCTGAAGATCTTTGGTGGTATCGGGACCCTTGACACTCTGCACCCTGATGGCTGTAACACTCTCCAAAGGCAGGGGTGGTCTGGGGTTGGCATCACCTTTGGCTGGACCTTCCTTTGTATCACGCTCTCCAGTGGTGTTTGTCTTGGGGATCTCTCCCTTTTTTGTGTTCTTTGTTTTTTTGAATGTTGCAGGTCTGATGACAGGATTCTTCTGTTGGTGATCTGGCAGTTGTTTCTTGCCCACAACTCTCTCACGGAGTCTGGTTGTTAAAGACATCTGAGCACTAGGATGGGAGAGATGGGCTGGCCACATTCCCAGGCTCTGGGTAATCCTCTGTTCTCCCACTCACTGAATAGGCTGTAAGTTTCCTAATCCACTCCAAAGTCGCCTCAAGACTCTTGCTCACCACCCAGCCACCTGTAACTTCCTCAACTGCTGGTAGTGGTGTCAACCAACAGAGGGAATCTGGGTGCTACTGGACAGCATGGAATATGGGAGTGGCCACAATTCTTGTATCCCATTGGTTAGAAAGAACCATGAAAGAATGGGGGTGCAGTCAGAATCCTGTGATGCAGGCTGCATAGGTGGAGTCAAGATGACAGCGGCTCCCCAGCCTTTCCAAGTAAACTCTGTCCAATTCAGTTGGAGACAAGAGGGTGACTTGCTTTAGCCAGATGGCTGCACAGATTGTTCTGTATGACTGTTTGTTGCCAATCTCAGAACTTGAACTCAAGGTCTGGGCACAGTCCATGAGCTGCTTTTGATCAAGGCTACCCCTCTACCATACAGGTCTACTTATGGCTTTGTTGACATTGAACTTGGACAGGCGTTTCAAGGACTTTCCTGCCTACGGTGACTTTGACCATAATCCTCCTATACAGGCTTGTATCAAGGAGGACTGCTGAGAGCCACTGGTGCCTGCCTAATCATTGGTCTTGCTGATGTTTTGGGACAGACCAGTGAGTTCCCTATCCGTAGGTTTAAGTGGTGGGAGCTGGAGCCCACAGTTCAAATCCTGGTCCTGCCACCTCCAAATGGCAGGAGATCCTAAGACACTCATTCATATCCATATGAATACAAATAGAATGGGATGTATGTATGATTGAATAGGCAGTTCTTGAATGATTCCAGGATAAAATTATACACTATTATAGGACTCTGATCGATTTTAATCAATACTTTATGAAGCATTTACACAATCACATTCATTTAATGAAGGCATAATGAAATACCTAAGAATTGGGCATCACATTGTATAGAGATGCCATTTTTCTCTGCCAGGACTGGTATTGGAACTCATGGTCTGGGTAAATCTGTTACACTGTAAGGGAAGGGGAAGCTCGCCTCCATGAAGTGAAGAAATTCAGTTCTGTTCCTTAGGCCTGAAACTGATCCTCAACACTAGAAAACATCCCATTCGTGTACATTTTAGATATATGATTTTTATTTACATACATATGTTGATTCTATATTACGTTCAGTGTAGTTATTCATTTTATTTTTCATTTTGTTCATGTATTGACTATTTTATTGATTATTTTGGCACATAGAACATTGATTACTTTGATTACATAGGATATAGGACTGCATATGTTTTCCATTTCATACCTGACACCCAAGACTTTCTCAGAAAAGGAAAACATGTGTCACCATCAGGTTCTTACTCCACGATTATTGTTTGGCAGTGCTGGCATCTGAATTCATGGCCTACAGTGCCAAAATCTTGAATGGGTGAGGGTCAGCATGCAATCCTGGGGCTAAATGAGCTGACAGAAACTATGCAGGACCTGAGATAGAGCCCCTGGTGTTGAGAAAATAAGAACAGATTGACACGCAGATGGTAGTACATTAATAAATATATGTTTTCACAAGTCAATACCTGACAAACATTAGACACTTATCTGGGCATTATGAAACTGAATGATGATTTTGACCAATGTGATCATTAACACCCTCCTTACTAGAAGGCAATCCTTCTCCAACAAGGGAAACTTGCATTCCTGCTAGATAAAAATCCGCCAAACTCCCTCGATCTCGGTAGGAAACCCTCCTTCCCTCTTGGTAGGAAACCCTTTATGTGTAGCTGGCCTTCTTTTTTCATTTTTGGTCAGTCTTGGGACTGAACTCTGGCCCTCGACACTGTTCCTCAGCTCTTCATCTCAAGGATAGCGCTCTACCACTTGAGCCACAGCACCACTTCTGGCTTTCTCTGCTTATGTGGTGCTGAAGAATCGAACCCAGAGGCTCAAGCATGCAAGGCAAACAATCTACTGCTGAGCTACCTTCTCAGACCTTTATCTGAGATTTTAGTTCACTCACTTGCCAATGTTGAATTCTTCTAAGTCCTTTGTGCAGCTTTGGCCTTCAATTACAAAATAAAATCTACCCTTTATAGATAATGTTTCTAGAATTAATTTTCCCATGCCATTCTACTAGAGCACTTAATTTATGGGTTTAAAAAATCTTTTAGTATAATTAACAAATCTCTGTTGATCTTATTCTACTCTACATTTTATTTTTGCCAGTCCTGGTGCTCCCTGAGCTTCTTTTGCTCAAAGCTAGCACTCTACCAGTTGAGCCACAGTGCCACTTCCAGTCTTTTCTGTTTATCTGGTGCTGAGGAATAAAACCCAGGGCTTCATGCATGCTAGGCAAACAATTTAAAACTAAGCCATATTCCTAGCCTCCAAACTACATTTTATTTATACTAATTATACTAACTTATTTATACTAATTATACTGATTCCTAAGCTGCTATCTGGGGCCTGGCTTGAATTTTTGGAAACTTTTGGGGGAGGATCCTGAATAGTACCCATGTAAATATGAAATATGAATGACCCTCTGGGGAAGGGGTCTCTCCTAACTAGTATAAAATGTTTGAGAATGGACAGGTGGATGAAATGCTAGGATGTAAGTGATGGCAAATTGAACCAAAGCACAGGTTCTACTCTAGTTGGCCAGGAAGGTCTCCAGCACTGGTCTTCCACAATACCATCAGACATTTCCCCTGGCTATATTTAGTGCTTACTGCTCAACTTTTCACAGGTTCGGCCTTCACTGCATCTTGATAAGTTTCCCAGAAATGCCAGTTGTCCCCCGTACCTACAGAGGCAAGGGGTATAGTTGGCCTTGGGAAGATAGGATTTTTGTCTTAGATCCTCCTCTTGCAAACAGCAACAGCAGGGTCTTTCGAGTTTCCCCAAGCTGTGTTTGGCTGACAGATCATGCACTCCATGCCCTTGGGGGTCTGAGGTTCATTACAGTGGGAAGTGTACCACTTGTTTTTCTGGTCTCTGTGCCACACAGTCTTAACAGTAATGGTGAGCAGAATATTTAATCCATTTCACCCAAGCATTAATTTTTATTGATCATAGGACTTCAACTCTGGGCCTGGGCACTGTCCCTGAGCTCTTCAGCACAAGGCGAAAGAAAGCCCTACTAGTTGAGCCCAGCGCCAATTCCAGTTTTCTGGTGGTTAATTGGAGATAAGAGTCTCAAGGACTTTTCTTCTCTGTCTGTCTTTGAACCCCAATCCTCAGATCCTGAGTAGCTTGGATTGCAGGTGCATGCCACTGGCACCCAGATTTGGACATGACTTTTTTGAGTTCCCCTTTCAGCATATAAGATTTAAAACACACACCTTCAAGCACTTATGTATAACAAATTGTTGTTTGGACAAGTGCACAGTATGGATCTCAATAATAAAAATTATCCATTATTTAATAGTGTTCTGAGATCTTTTTCACCATTCTCCCAGTGGATTATCAGAAGCAGGTCCTTGGATCATTTTTCTTTGGTTCCTTAGGCCTAGAATTCTTACTCCCAATTTTAGCAGGTCTCTTGAGATTTCAGTTTTTGGTGCACTAAATCCTATCTATTGTAAGTTTCTTGTGCTCCCCTCTCATATTCAACTCTCCCCTTACTGGAGATTTCTCAAATATGGCTTCCTCCAGCTCCCACATTTTTATTCTTGGGCCAGAGAATGAAAACAAACATCAAGACTCAAGTTTTCGTTGTGCCTAAGCCTCACTCAGCACATGAAAGTCCCCAACCAACAAGGTAATGTGCACTAGTCCAATTTTTCCTCTCATGGCCAATGCATGAGGTAACTTTTTATTGGGGTGCTTCCATCGGCCCTTTCCTGACATTGCTGATACACTTTCCATCATTAACCACAATGGGTGGGTCTAACCCAACCTTGAGCTACCTCAACAAGGCAGGATGTGTCTCCTTCTAAAGGGTTCCTGCCTTGCATAACAAAGATTGTGGACAATACCCCAGATTATTGGGAATACTCCCATAGTGTAAACCAATATCCCAAGAAAGACAAGCAAGTTGAAAGAAACTTAGCACGGCAAAGTTTAGTTCTGTAGAAGGGCATGTTATTGGCAGGAAGCCAATGAAGCAACCGCTCTGAGTAGGAAGTCTGAGTAGGAAGTAGGTTTTACCCCTAATGAGTTACTACTTCTGGTATCGATCAGAAGTTGTGTTCAAAATCTTGCTCAATTGCCTCTTTTGAAGCTCAGCTGGCTAGTTTGAAAGGGGATCAGTTTCAGAGCAATCAATGAAACCAGGACAACCATGCCAGAAATTGTTAGAAAATTCTTACTACGCTTGTGCTCTATGAATTAAACTGTGCCTATGAGTTGAACCATGTCCCTAGAACGATTTTACTTACAGGATATACTTTAGTTAAAATAGCTTTTTGTAAGATTATGGCTACGTGTAGTCAATGCTTTCCTTCAAGCAATCACTTTCACAGAAAAATATTCTATCTCCTACAAATTCCATTCCCAGACAGAATTTATTATCAGCAGCTTCCTCTTAGGAATGGAGGCTTATGAGCTTCCAGTTGAAAACACCTTATTCACATAATGCTTTGGCTCGCTTAGGCAAACTCACCTCAGCTAGTGGTTATAAAACCAACCGCTGTGTGTGGCTGCTTTATTATAAAGATCCTATCTGGTACTTCTGCTCCTAATGCTAATATAAAGAGGAAAGCCTGCTCTCTCTGGAGGCACGTAGTTCTGGATTTAAGCACACATATTGAACCCTGAGCACAGGACACAGATTAGACTGCAGTATTTTCAGAGCCATAGATGAATCAGCCAGATCCCAGATGCTTGGCTGAGCATAGGGCAGACTTCTGGTGCCACATTTCTGAGGTAAAGCAGTTCTAAGCTGCCAAGACACTGTGGTAGGAAGAGGCCTGAGGGAGAATTCTTGGTGGGAAGGAGAAGGGGAAAGTTTGGATTTAGGTTTTAGAAAATGCAAGCCACTTTCTGAATTGCTTGAGGCATCGAGCAGATCAACAAGTTTACTAGCCCTTTAGATGCAGAGTATGAGAACACTTCCCACAGCTTACACTCAATCCTTCCTGTCTGGCAGCCTTCAATTCCCTCTTGCAGGAGTTAAGCAGTTTTTAAGAAAGCAAAAGTCAGTGAACGTGATCTAGCTAGTGAAGGAAGCATATCCTTTGGCTTTAGAATAGATGAATTTCTATCTCAGAACAAGAGGAAGAGAAGAAACTGGTAATGATATTTTGATGAACAAATGAAAGAAAAATGATAAAAGGAGTGATATTGATCAAGCTGCATTGTATTTATTTTCTGACTTGTTGAATGATGACCCTTGCTACAACTACTTAAAGGAATATATATGTATATATATATATATATAGATAGATATATATATATGCAATACTATGTATTTTCTGTGAGTGCATCTCAATCCACAGTGTAAGTATCTTAAAGATAGGAGAACTCAAATGATCATAAAAATGCAACTAGTAATGGTTTAGTCTCTTATCTGTTGAAAGCCCAGAGGAAGAGAGTACAGGCATGAAGATTCCAAGAAGATGTAGGCATACCCCAGCATTAGGATATATCTCTCACTGTCTTGGCCCAAAGTGACCCCTAAATTGCCAGTAATCACTTCAAAGTTCCAGGAAGTGAGATGAAGGAACAGAAAGAAGGAAATCAAGAAATACAGAACATGTGTGGACTGGCCTTAAAGCAATATCCTAGATGCTATCAGGTAACATTTTTATCTGTATTATCTAAATATTATCACTATTGGGAGATGTTATCACTATTTGACTTACCCTAGACTTCAGTTAAATCTATTGATTCAGAAAGAAGGTTGGATATTATGGTAAGCACCTGAGATGTTTTGCTATGTATATGAAGGGCTCTAGAACTCGTGTGTAATGTTTTACTTTTTTGTATGAGGAATAGTTGATGCATTTTATCTGCAACTAGAAACTGCTTTCAAGCATAAGAAAAAGAAGAAACATATTTCATATGCTACATATGCTATTATATATTGAAAATGTGTATGAAAACATCCAAATTAAGGCACATTGACAATCTATTTTGAACTAATGGGGTGATTTCCCTGAGCATACTCTCATTACATTAAAAAAAAATCTGCACTCAATGGAGGGAAGCCAGAAGGAGGAACACAATGAGTGCCAAACAGAACAACACACAAGAGGCCCATCAGCTCCACTGGTCATAGAAGGAAAAGAAATAAGCAATCCAAAGACAGTGATTGGAAGGGAGGAATAAAAGGGAAAGCAGGAATAATCTACACTATACAAAAGGCAAGAAATTTCTAACATCACATTATCTGACTTTTTCCGCTTGACTCATACCTATACTAGATATTGCAAATAAGGGAAACCATGGGACCTATGTTTCTTTGGGCCTGGCTTACTTCACTTAATATAATTTTTTCCAAGCCTTTCCATTTCCTAACAAATGGGGAAATGTCATTCTTTCTGATGGAGGCATAGAATTCCATTGTGTATATATACCACATCTTCTTGATCCAAACCTCAAATATGTATTTTAATGTTTTTGTTTCTTTCATGCATGTGTTTCTAACGCATTTATAAGATTATTTCTTTGTTGCTTTGTATGTCCCTCTCCCACAGTATAACCCCCGCTTTCACTATATTTGATGTCAGTATAACATGTGGAGGAGATGGGGACAAACAAGTCGTTTAAGGATTCAGGTGGACATGTTGCAACAATGAGAAGTACAAAATGTCATGTCAAAACCAGCTTTACAATGTCGGTGGGGGGGGTGAGGGGGGGTATGATTGGTTGGGAGGGAGGGGGGAGGCTGGGAAGGGAGGTGAAGGGTAAACAAAGGAGGAGGCTGCAATGCTTGGTAAGAAATGTATGCATTATCCTGCCCATGTAATTGTAACCCCTCTGTACAGTATGTTCTCAAATAAAATAAAATAAAATTTAAAAAAAAAAAAAAAAAAACAAAAGGCAAGAAATGTAAACATCACCTGATATGGAAGAAATACTTGGTATTGTCAAAGCTCATAGAATTCACAAACTTTATAGACCATGAAAATGATAATTTTCCTTGTATGGTTAAAATATGTTTGTGACTTTTACTAAGTATCATAATTCCACAATGCTGTGAATTATGTGAGTATTATGTAATCACCTATCTCAATTTTTTTTAAAAGTGGGAGAAGGGTTGCGTTGAGAGGGATGGGTGAATATGTTGTCAGATACATCATATTCATATACTGTTGTGCAGTATGGGAACTTGTTTGTACAACTACTTATAGATAATACTAATAAAAACATGTTTAAAAAACAACCTCACAGGGGCTGGGAAGGTGGCTCAGTGGTAGAGTGCTTGTCTTGTATGCATGAGTCCCTCGGTTTGATTCCCCAGCACCACAGAAGCAAAAAGAAAAAAGCCAGAAGCAGTGCTGTGGCTCAAGTTGTAGAGCACTAGCCTTGAGCTGAAATGCTGAGGGACAGTGCCCAGGCCCAGAGTTCAGGAACCACGACCAGAGACCCCCCCCCAAAAAAAAACCCTCACACACTTAAATGAGATATAGTTTTGAACACAGGTTTATAGAATGCTGACAATTTAAATTGTTTCCCAGCCTGTTGTTGTTTTTCTCTTTTTTTCAATAATTGTGCTCAAATGCAACAACTTAAAATGTATTATCTTTTTTAAACTCTGTATTAGCTTTACCTAGTTAAATAAGTGTATTTCATTTTGATATATCTACATAGACATACAATGTCCCTTGATTATACTTACCTCTTCATCATTCTCCTTCTCCTCTCCCAGGTTTTTTTTTTATTTTAATCATTTTAAGAATACAGCATAGTTGTAGTAAGTACATTTACAATATTGTATAAGATCAGTGTTCACACTTTTCATCCTCCAAGATTCAAATTGTATATTCAGTAAAACAATTTTCCGCTCTCTTCTGCTTCAAGATATGCATCAAGTACGATTTTACTTCCTGTCTCTATCAATTTGACTGTTCTATATAACTGATATAAGTAGAATCATGTAATATTAGATCTTTTTATGACTGGCTTATTTCACTTAGCAAAGTGTCCCAAAGATTCATGCTTAATATAGCAGTTGTCAAAACATAATTCTATTTAAAGTTGAAATAATATACTTCTGTGGGTATAAACCACATTTGCCTTAGCTATTCATTAGTTGATGGCCACTTGGATTGCCTCCAGGTTTTGAGTATTGTACAAAATGAATATGAGAGTACAAGGATCTCTTCCAGACCTTGCTTTTAGATCTTTAGAGTATATACCCAGAAATGGAGTAATTGGATCATATGAAAATTCTCTTTTCTTCTTTTTTTATTTTCTATCATGGGGCTGAACTCAGGTCAGGGCCACTGTCTCTGAACTTTTCCTCAAGGCTAGTGGTTTACCACTTTAAACCACAGATCCACTTCCCATTTTCTGCCCAGGCTGGCTTTGAACCACTATCTTTTTATTTCAGCCCCTGTCCTGAGTGGTTAGGATGACAAGTATGAATAATCCTGTTTTAAATTGTTTGAAGAGATGCTCTACTGGTTCCCATAGAGGGGTTCCAATTTTACCACACTTTTGTCAACATTGTTCTTTTCTTTTCTTGTAGTTATCCTGCCTAATTCATATGAAGCGGTAATTTTCTTCATTATTTTGACTAACACTTTCTGGTGATTAGTGATGTTAAACACCTTCTTCATGGGCTGGTTAACACTTTGACTTTATACCATTCTGTGTTGTTTCATGGACACGGTTGATTGCATCCTTTCTTGCCTCCTGATTTGTGTTTTCCCACAATGAATGACCCTACTCTGATGTCAGTTTCCAGTACGTCTTCTGGTCCTGTATCTACAAACCATCATGTTGATTTGTACCCCTGTTATTGTAACAGTGAACTAAAGATACAAAATTATGCTCTGGTCACCTATCTACTTCCACTTTTAGATCTCTCTCCCTCAGCTTTTAGTAATGGCCTTGGGTCATATCCAAAACTTACTAGGTCCTTAAATCCTGTAGAAACTTAAAGCCCCTATATTTAGTTAGTTCTAATGGAAATACGTGACATCCAATTTCCCTTTTTTTCCTTTTTGTACATTTTTGATTGTAAAAATACTGTACAGGTGTTACAGTTACATGAGTAAGGTAATGAGTACATTACCTATCGAGCACTGGTGCCTCTTCCAGGAAAATAAGGTGAAAATTGAGAGCTTTGTAATATAAAAGCACACCAAAACTCTAGATATATATTTTTCTTCATATGAGTATTTAGAATTGTGTGAAGCTAGAGATATAACCTAATTGCAAGTTAATAATGAACTTGTCGCATTTTCGAGTATGCTAGATTTATGATACTCTTGAGTTAGAGGCAAAAAGGAGTTAATTTGTACGACAATAGTGAAAGCCAGTCAGATATGTGTGGGTATGTGTGTGTATTTATGTATTTGAAGTGAATCACCCAGCCCTCAGTGACATGGAGTGAAGCAAAGATAGCCATGTGAAACCTATACAAACAATAGGTTCTGACTTTGAGCAACTACAATCTATGTAATGAGACATAGGCATACATGAACTTTACTCTGGAGGATGACAATAGCTTAGAAATAGCTTATGAAAATATTCTTGCAAATATACTATAGAATATAGAGCAGCTAGTGTTCACTTGAAGGTATGCAAATACATGAGACTGCCATGAAATTATTCTTTTTCTTTTGTTTCTTGAAGGTTCCTAGCTACCAAGACAGATACATATTTCTCCTAATACGTACATAGCTCTCCTTAAAAATGAGGCTTGACAATTTGTCGAGAATACTTATTCTTTTTCTAGCTCTAAGCCTTAAGATGAAATAGGGATTTCAATCCTATCTAGAGTACAATTCAACAAAAGAAATAGATGGAGTTCAAATTTTACACACCTAGAAGTTTTTCTTTTAGAGACATTTCTTAATGCAGGTGTGGAAGAAATTAAGGAAAAAATAGGTCCACGAATATATTTTAAGAAGATAGTCTATGTATTTTAACAGTATTAAAGGATTACATTTCTGTTTTTTAGTGTGTAAATATCTATAGTATGTGCAAAGAACCAAAGTTCATTCCAGGGCCTATCATGGAATAGAATGTAGCAAATTTTGTATATATTGTTTGTATATGTATAGAATTCGCCTGTCTCACTTCTCTCCCATTTTCATAAACAGAGCACCTCTTTGACATAATGAAAAACAAACATTATATTTCTACCTCCTACAGGATTCTACACACTTTGCTGTCTGCTAAATATAGAAAAGATTCATGCACAATCCTCATCTTCAAGGAACAATTTTCAGTAACCCAAGTAGCTTATGTATATCTCCTACCCCTTTCTTCCCAGCTGTCAAACTAGGTGAGTGATGACTGAATTCTATAAAAAATAAAATCTCAGATAATTCAGAGGCATGCAGTTAGTATCCAATAGAATCTTCTTCACTTGGATATATATTATCACCATCTTTGTGAGAACTTCAGCTTCCTTATTTGAAAACTGCACTGTCCAGTTAACAGAGTAGATGAATCTCATTATTTAAAATTCCATTTAACTGAAATTGGAAGGATTAATTTCTCACACACTATTAACGTTTGAGATTCTGTAGCCACATATTGCCAGTGCCTAGTCTGTTAGACAATGCATATATAGAATATTTCCATTATCAAAGATGTTTCTGTTAAAACTGTTTTAGAGTGTGTTTCTGCTTGTTAAGAAATAGTCCATCTTCCTAAACTACATATGCTCCATAGCTGGTACTCAGACTGAAGATCAGACCAGAAATTCTAGAAACCCATCAAGTTAAGATATAGATATAAATTGTTCTACATAGGCACATTTATTTATGAGGAGGAAGAGGATCAAACAGTCAACGTCAGCAGAATCAACTCTCTCAACTCTAGGAATGAATAGATGAAAAATTTAGCAATTCTTTGCAGCATTGCTTCTGTGATTGGAATTGGCTGTGGTATTCTCAATGGTGATTTTGTTGGAAAGTATAAATGTGTAATTATCACATTAGCTCACAGAAGAATTAGGATCTGTGCTTGTAAATGTCATTTGGTATTTACACATGACATTTTAATTTTGCCTAGTATCAGTACACCACAAATATCTTTATATGGTTTCTGAGGGTTTTTTTTTTTTTAACATTTTTTATTGCGAACATACCGTACAGAGGTTTTACAATTACATGAGCAAGGTAATGAGTTCATTTCTTATCAAGCACTGTTGCCTTCTCCTTTGTTTCCCCTTAAGATCCCTTCTCATCTCCGCCTTCCCCAGCCCCATGCCTCCCCTTGCGCCAAAGTTGTAAAGGTCGTTTTTTGACATAACGTCTTGTACATCTCATTGTTGCAATGAGTCCACTTGTAAACCTAATAAACAATTTTTTCCCTTCCCCTCCACATACTATACCAACATCAAATACAGTGAAACAGGTATTGTACCAGGGGAGGGGACATACAAAGAAACAAAGGAATTATCTCAATTATGTTAGAAACAATAATAAGAAAGAAAAAGCATTTGAGTACTTATCTTGGATTCATTTCACCTAACATCAACTTATCTGACCATTTCTGCTTGTCTGAGACATGTACTAGTTATTGCAAATAAGGGAAAACATGGGACCTATGTTTCTTTGGGCCTGGTTTACTTTATTTAATATAATTTTTTCCAAGTCTTTCCATTTCCTAACAAATGGGACAATGTCATTCAATCAACTCCAAATTTATCAAAGACCCTGGAGTCAAAGCAGACACCCTGAAAACATTACAGGACGTAATAGGAAATGCCCTTGGTCTGAATTGTTTTTTTCATTCATTTTGATTCTTCTTACAGCAGGCTTTTTTTTTTTTAATTTTATTTTATTTTATTTGAGAACATACTGTACAGAGGGGTTACAATTACATGGGCAGGATAATGCATACATTTCTTACCAAGCATTGCAGCCTCCTCCTTTGTTTACCCTTCACCTCGCTTCCCACCCTCTCCCCTCCCCCCCAACCAATCAAACCACCCCCCCCACTCCGACATTGTAAAGCTGGTTTTGACATGACATTTTGTACTTCTCATTGTTGCAACAGGTCCACCAGAATCATTAAATGACTTGTTTGTCCCCGTCTCCTCCACATGTTATACTGACATCAAATATAGTGAAAGCGGGGGTTACACTGTGGGGGAGGGACATACAAAGCAACAAAGAAATAATCTTATAAATGCGTTAGAAACACATGCATGAAAGAAACAAAAACATTAAAATACATATTTGAGGGTTCGTTTTCCTAACATCACATTATCTGACTTTTTCCGCTTGACTCATACCTATACTAGATATTGCAAATAAGGGAAACCATGGGATCTATGTTTCTTTGGTCCTGGCTTACTTCACTTAATATAATTTTTTCCAAGCCTTTCCATTTCCTAACAAATGGGGCAATGTCATTCTTTCTGATGGAGGCATAGAATTCCATTGTGTATATATACCACATTTTCTTGATCCATTCATTTACTGAGGGGCATCTGGGTTGGTTCCATATCTTAGCTATGGTAAATGATGCTGAAATAAACATAGTTGTGCTGGTAGCTTTAGTGTGGTTTTGTTTGTAAACGTTTGGGTAAATGCCCAAAATTGGGATTGCTGGGTCATAGGGGAGTTCTATATGAAGTCTTTTGAGGAACCTCCATACTGCTTTCCAAAGTGGTTGAACAAGTCTACATTCCCACCAACAATGAAGTAAGGTTCCTTTCTGTCCACATCCCCTCCAGCATCTGTTGTTGTTAGAGTTCTTGATTTTTGCTGTTCTAACTGGAGTGAGGTGATATCTCAATGTTGTTTTGATTTTCATTTCTTTTATGGCTAGGGATGTTGAACATTTCTTCATGTGTCTATTGGCCATCCTGCTTTCTTCTTCAGAGAAGCTTCTCTTTAAGTCTTTCGCCCACTTACTTATTGGGCAGTTGTTTCTTTGAGGATTTGTTGTTGGGTGGTTTAATTTTTTGAGTTCCAAGTATATTTTAGATATGAGACCCTTGTCCCTTGTATGGCTAGTAAAGATCTTCTCCCAATCCGGGGGCTTTCTATTGATCTTGCTAGCTATGTCATTTGCCCTGCAGAAGCTCTGCAACCTTATGCAAACCCATTTGTCCAACCTTTCTTTGATTTGTTGTGTTTCCGGGTCTCTATTCAGAAAATTTCGGCCTGAGCCAAGGAGACCCAGGGTTTCTCCTATTCCATCCTGTAATGTTTTCAGAGTGTCTGCTTTGAGTTCAAGGTCTTTGATCCATTAGGAGTTGATTCTGGTGCAAGGTGATATATAAGGATCTAGCTTTAGTTTTCTACATGTAGTTAACCAGTTTTGCCAGCACCATTTACTGAAGAGGCTGTCTTTGTTCCATTCTATTGTTTTAGCTCCCTTATCGAAGATTAGATGGCTATAGATCTGTAGGTTCATTTCTGGGTTTTCAATTCTATTCCATTGGTCCTGAGGTCTGTTCTTATGCCAATACCAAGCTGTTTTGATTACTATGGCTTTATAGTAGAGTTTGAAATTTGGTATTGATATTCCTCCAGCAGTGTTCTTTCCGTTGAGGAGCGTTTTTGCTATTCGGGGTCTTTTATTGTTCCATATGAATTTTTGGATTGCCTCTTCTATTTCCTTGAACAATGAGGGTGGAATTTTGATAGGTATTGCGTTGAATTTGTTGATATCCTTGGGAAGTATTGCCATTTTCACGATGTTAATCTTTCCAATCCAGGAGCATGGGAGGTTTTGCCATTTTTTAATTTCTGTGTTGATTTCCTTTTTCAAGATTTTAAAGTTTTCATCATAGAGGTCCTTCACTTCTTTAGTTAAGTTAATTCCTAGGTATTTTATTTTTTGTGGGGCTATTACAAATGGAGTTGCTTTCCTAATTTCAGCCACACTTTTCTCACTTTTGGCATACAGAAAAGCCATTGATTTTTGGGGGTTAATTTTATAACCTGCTACTTTTCCAAAGTTTTGAATCAGCTTGAGTAATTTGGGAGTGGAGTCTATGGGATTCTTTAAATATAAGATCATGTCATCTGCAAAGAGGGAGAATTTTATTTCTTCTTTCCCTATTTGGATCCCCTTTATGTCTGCATCTTGTCTTATTGCTGTAGCTAGGCATTCTAATACTAGATTGAAGAGAAGTGGAGAGAGTGGGCATCCTTGTCTTGTTCCTGAGTTAAGAGGAAATGGCTTTAGTTTTTCACCATTGAGTATAATGCTGGCTGTAGGTTTGTCATATACAGCCTTTATTGTATTGAGGAATGTTCCATGGATTTCTAATTTTTCCAAAATCTTCATCATAAAGGGGTGTTGGATCTTGTCGAATGCTTTTTCTGCATCTATTGAGATAACCATGTGGTTCTTATTCTTGCTCCTGTTGATGTGATGAATAATATTAATAGATTTGCGTATATTGAACCAGGTTTGCATCCCTGAAATGAATCCTGTTTGATCGTGGTGTATGATTTTTTGGATGAATTGTTGAAGTCGATTGGCCAAAATTTTGTTGAGAAGTTTTGCATCAATGTTCATCAAAGAAATGGGTCTATAGTTCTCTTTCTTTGATGAGTCCCTGCCTGGTTTTGGGATGAGGGTTATGATGGCTTCATAGAATGTGTTCGGTAGTGAGCTTTCTCTTTCAATTTCATTGAAGAGTTGGAGGAGAATTCTCTCCTTCATAACTGAAGGCCAAATAAAAGCCTTCCATAGCAAAGAAAAATTGAAACAATACATCTCCACCAAACCAGCCCTACAAAAGATTGTTAAAGATGTCCTACACATAGACAACCAACAAGACCGCAATAAAGGCCAAGAAACTGCACCCAAACTGAGAATCCAAGAACCATAGGAAGAACCCAGTTTTCGCAGCCTCCAAGAAGGTAGATAACATGGCAGAAACTCCCAAATACCTCTCAGTCCTATCTCTTAATGTTAACGGACAGAACTCTCCAATTAAACGACATAGACTGTCTAGTTGGATTAAAAAACAAGACCCTTCTATCTGCTGCCTGCAGGAGTCACATCTTGCCCGTAAAAACAAACACATTTACAATGTTAAATGCTGGAACAAAATCTAAAAAGGAAACGGACCCCATAAACAGGCGGGAGTTGCAATCCTAATATCAGATAAAATAGACTTCAAATTAAAATTCGTGAGAAGAGATAAAGAAGGTCGCTACATACTAATTAAAGGATCTCTCCTTCAGGAGGATATTACAATTCTAAATATCTATTCGCCAAACAATGGAGCACCCAAATTTATCAAAGAAACATTACTTTCCCTCAAATCCCATATAGATCCAAAGACATTAATTGTTGGGGATTTTAACACACCACTCTCGCCACTAGATAGATCAACTCGGCAAAAACTCAACAGAGAAACCGCAGATCTAAACAACTGCATCGATCAACTAGACTTAACAGACATTTACCGAACATTTCACCCAGCAGCATCAGAATACACGTTTTTCTCAGCAGCACATGGAACGTTTTCTAAAATAGACCACATTTTAGGCCACAATGCAAACTTGTCTAAATTCAGAAACCTTGAAGCTATACCTTGCATTCTCTCTGACCACAAGGGAATAAAATTAGAACTCAACACCAAAAGCCACCAAAGAAAGTCCGGTATCACATGGAGGCTGAACAACACACTGCTGAATCATGAGTGGGTCATGGAAGAGATTAGAAAGGAAATTCAAATGTTCATGCTATTCAACAAAAATGAACACACAAAATACCAGGTCCTCTGGGACACAGCAAAGGCAGTACTCAGAGGCAAGTTTATAGCTCTGAGCTCCTACATCAACAAATTGGAGAGATCTGAAACTAACAATTTAATGACATATCTAAACCTCCTTGAAAAAGAGCAGCAAGATAAACCCCAATCCAGTAGACGGAAAGAAATAATCAAAATTAAATCAGAATTAAATGAATTAGAATCCAAAAAAACTATAGAAAGAATCAACAAAACAAAGAGTTGGTTCTTCGAAAAACTTAACAAAATTGACAGACCCTTAGCAAATCTTATCAGAAAAAGAAGAGAACACATCCAAATTAATAAACTCAGAGATGAGAATGGAAACATCACCACGGAAACAACCAAGATTCAGAACATTATAAGGGAATACTTCTCAAAACTTTATGCTAATAAGTTTGAGAACTTGACAGAAATGGACATCTTCCTAGCACATATTGGCATGCCAAAACTAAACCAAGATGTAAACTATCTTAACAGGCCCATATCAAGCATTGAAATAGAAACAGCAATAAGAGACCTCCCAGCTAAGAAAAGTCCAGGACCAGATGGTTTCACAGCGGAATTTTACAAGGCCTTCAAAGCAGAGCTCACACCAATTCTTACAGCAGGCATTTTAAAAATTAGTGGAAAACTTAAGACTTTCTTGTGTTTTATAGTCCCATTATTACTCAGTAAGCTTAATAAAAAAAAGAGAATCCATGAACTATGTATCTCCCACTACCCTTTTGTTAATTACTGGAGCTAAGAGAACTGGCTCCCCAGAATCTGACCTTCAGAATTCAAGAATGAGGTGGGAATAAAACAAGGAAAGGGAGACATAGTAATTTGCTGTCACAATGAACACCTGTTCTCAATCTTTTTGATTCCCACAGTGAGCTTTTATTTGTGCTTTTTTATTAGCATGACAAAGATAACTGACTTTCCCAGATTTAGAGTTGGAAACTTGTGGGACACATTCCTTTATTATGTAATCTTTCTTAAAATTGTGTATCATTACTTTGGCTCTTGGTACCTTTTCCATCCTTGTTGCAAGTATGTATTTCTACAAATGGAGACTTTGGTTCATCATCATGATTAAATTAGGATTTGGGAGATTGTGTGATTTGCTATAGAAGTAAGGTATTATGATTAGGACCCTTTGGTCCAGGTTTCATTTCTTTGTGGAATTTTTATTGGGGTTCTTACTCATGGACTCATGTGTAAGTAATTCTTCCAATATTCCAGTATAATCCAGTAGAGTTGGACAATACATTAGAAATTTAAAACATGCCTATAATTCTTTTAAAATATACTTTTAAATATAATATCATAAATAAAAGCTTTGTTTTGTTTTTTGTAATTTTAATATTATTGTCAAGGTTATGCACAGATGGGTTACACTTACATAAGTAAAGCAATTATAACATTTCTTGTGTAACTTGTTACACCCTCCCTCATTTTCTTCCTCTTTCCCTGGCTTTCTTAATCCCACCGCCCAAGTTGTACAGATCATTTCCAACATATTGTCACTTTTAATTTCCATTAAGTAAATTTTTGTGCTGTTCCCATCCTGGATCTCCACAATGTGAACAATGGAACATCATGGTTATACTCCTCTGCCTTGCATATATGCATATATTTATACTTATATATATGCCTACAATTTGGGTTCATATATCTGTTTGATTATTCATTTGTTTATTGCCAAAACTGGAGTTTGAATTCAGGGCCTGAACATTGTTCTCTGTGTTTTTTCCACCTCAGTGCTAGCCACAGTTCCACTTCTGGCATTTTGGTAGTTGAATAGACTTTCTCTGGGAGCTGGCTTTGAACCATGATCCTCAATCTCACCCTTGTGATAAGGTAGGATTACAGGTGTGAGCCTACTTTATACTTTGACTTTTCATCTCATTGTATCATGCATATATTTCCTACCCAATAACATCCTTAGAAATTTCATACTGTTCTAAGAGCATCACTTATAATGATTACATGAGAGTGCAGTGTTTACAAATTCCATAATTAATTCAACTGTTTTTATTACTGAAAATCTTTGTTGTCTCCAAAATATTATATGTATCATCAAAGTTCTTTTGGATTTTTCACACTAGTATTCATTTTTTATAGAAAATATCTGCGAGTTAGAAAGAACCAAATACAATCTTTCTTCTTACATAATGATCCATCTTAACTTGGCTCATCTAAAACAGTAAGTTACTCCTCCCTGTGAATTTATTCTTTTTCCCAGCATGTAGTTCCAATTTTGTCACTTTTACCCACCTAACCCACTATAAACTTTGTCTGAAATGACTCTTGCTATAATCCAGTTTTTGTAAAAACCTTTTCCATGGTATTTCATTAATAGGAAGCCATATTTAAATAATAGCAACTTAATGTCATCATTTCCACGGGTATCTGCATTTCAGCCTGGAACAGGATTTTATTTTAATGGAAGAATCAGAGCATCATTTGGAAGGCAGAGATTACCCTTATGAACAAATTTGATCTTTCATTGCTTATTTTTGTTTTGGAATTTGAAGGCTAAAGATTACCAACTCATATATCCTCTGTTGTCACTGTATTTGATTCCAGTTCCCTGCATCTTGTATATACATTTTTTCTAATTTGGGGAGGGAAAGGATAACAAAATGCTGAAACAAGGATAGTGGTTGACCAATTGTAACAATGAGATGTACAATACACTATGTTGAAAATGAACTTCACAATTTTGGGATACAGAGAAGGAAGAGTTAGGGAAGTAAGGAGAGAGAGGAATGTAGGAGGAAAACAAAGGATGGAGTAACAATGCTCAATGGGAAATGTACTCATTAACTTACTCATGTAACTGTAACCCCTCTATACAATATTTTACAATAAAAATATTTTTAAAAGATTACCAGCTCATACTCCCACAGTTTACTTGCTATACACCTTAAATGCTTCATATGGCTGAAAAGGGGAAACCAAAAAGACAACAACTTTCAATATAGATTGTCTATTTTTGCAATACCAAGATGCCAAATGCAGTGCCAAGTGCACAGGCACCCAGAGTACATTCATTAAGCTCTAGAATTCTCAGTTGTTTGCTTTGGCTAGAAATCTCTTAATTTTATTATACACAATATGCAGAAATGTCCTGAAAATTATTATTGCAGAAAAACCTTTCCTACAAAATCAGGAAAATTTGACCAAGTCAAAAAGAGTAAAATAACACAAGAAGAATTCTATTCCTGTTTACATAAAAGCTAGGATTCAACATGGGTCTATTAATAGTCTGAAGAAGACAAACAATTATTTAAGTGAGTTGTTATTATAAATGTAATGATATATGAACTCTACCTGGGGAGTTGAAAAGAATCCTTCCTGCACAGTGTCTTGATACATAGGAAGGGAGAAAACAAATATTCTGTAAAATGATGAAAAACTTAGGAAGTTCAGTATTCTCCAAATATTATGACCAAGTAATGTAAGGTATCAAGAACAAGGTGAGTTGGAGAGTGAAATTGGAGAGATGGAAATGGCCATATAGCTTGGTGTTATGGCACTTTCTTAATATGCACAGGGCCCAGGGTTCAATCCCCAGCAATGAAAATGAAGGAAGGAAGAGACCAAGAAAGATTTGTGAGGTAGGCCTAGCATCATCATAGAAGTTTTATTCTCTTCCTCTTTTATTTTATTTTTTGGTTGGTCATGGGGCTGAACTCTGGGCTTGGGGGCTTTCCATGTGCTCTTCAGCTCAAGGCGAGGGCTCTACGACTTCAGCCACAATGCCATTTCCGTTTTCTAGTGGTTTATTGGAGATAAGAATCTCATGAACTTTCCTGCTTGGGCTGGCTTTGAACGATGATCCTCAGATCTCAGCCTCCTGACGAGCTAGGATTACATGCTTGAGCCACTGGTGCCTGTCTACAAGTTTTATTCTCTAGCCCAGGATTTCATACTCTTAATTTCACATTATTACTGCATGGGAGATTTTAAAAGTACCGTTGCTCAATTCTCAGCTGTTTTATCTGAGTGGGAACAGATATATCAACTTCAGCTGATATGACATGGGGGCACCAGTAAAGCACCCAGGATAAAGATATCATGGTAGCATATAAGAGTGTAGAACCTGAAATCTTTTCTGGGAGCAGAAAAATAAGTGCACATAGTATGTTAGCCTAAGTATGATTATAGATCAGTCTGAGTTTAAATGAACCAATATACCAGTTTTGTAACCTCTTTTTAAACCTCAGTTTCCTATTTTGGACATGGAAGCCCATGAGACTACAGTGCAAGAGTGTTCATAAAGTGTTTTCAGGGTATGCATTTTAAAATTTATTATAACTACCATTAGTTGATTTGTTTATATAGTGTAAATTTGAACTAGGTGCTGATGAGCAAAGCAGGAGACGATGAAGTGTCCTGTCTTAGGTCTCTCGGGTACTTGATGTCATTCCTTACACTCCAAAATTGGTGAAGTTAGAATTGGACAAAAGGGCACTTTTAAAAGTTTCTCTATGGAGCTCTAGCATTTTTCAATATCAGAAGGACTCTGGAAAGATGGAAAAATAAAATAGAGAAAGTGGCGCTGGGAAGGTGTCTCAGTGGTAGAGTGATTGCCTTGTAAGCATGAGGCCCTGGGTTCAATTCCTCAGCACCACATAATCAGAAAAAGCCGGATTTGGGGCCTAGACTTAAGTGGTAGAGCGTTGGTCTACAGCTGAAGAACTGGGGGACAGTGCCCTGGCCCAGATTTGAGGCCACACAACCAAAAGAAAGAGAAAGAAAGAAAGAAAGAAAGAAAGAAAGAAAGAAAGAAAGAAAGAAAGAAAGAAAGAAAGAAAGAAAGAACGAAAGAAAGAAAGAAAGAAAGAAAGAAAGAAAGAAAGAAAGAAAGAAAGAACGAAAGAAAGAAAGAAAAAAAGAAAGAAAGAAAAAAACCACAACAGTCCTTTTCAGCTGGCTTATTGTCAGTCCTTTTGACGTATGATGACAAATTACCAGACACTGAATTGCTTATAAACAACAAATTTATTTCTCCATTCTGGAGTCTGTAGGTCCAAGATTACAATGCTAGCATAGTCAGGAATTTTATTTCTGAGTGAGGCCCTGTTTTAAAGTTCAGGAGTGAAATTTATTTGGTGTTGTTTATTTAAACCCAATTCATGAAGTTTTGCTTGCATGACTTAATTACTATCCATGTACACACAAAGGCCCATTTCTACAACATTACATTTGAGATAGAATTTCGATATGTGAAACTGGATGAAGCGAGTAAATAAATGTATTGTACATATACATTCTTTTATTTTCCTATAAGATTGTGGATCTAAGAACAGTAAGATCCAGACATTGAATGATCTCAAAGCTGAATCTTAGCCATTCTATGATTCTGGAGTTTTATATTGATCTGGATTATTTAATTCTCTGCCTTCACTACAAGTTTATTTGGAGAATACATATGATAATTACACTAAGTGAGAAGTTTAGAGAATTATTTCATATTGTTTACTTTTAATTTTTTGGTAAATACTTGGATTCAAATTCAGAGCCTGGCATTTGCCAAGCAGGCACCATACCACTTGATTCATGCCACATCCAGCAATTTTTGCTTCGATTATTTTTGAGATAGAACCTTGCATTTGTTTATTCCTAGAATACCTGGATAGTGAATTTCCTAGTTGTATGTCCAATATAGGTAGGATGACAGCCACACATTGGCACACCCAGCTTTTATTGTTTGAGAAGAAGGTCTCTTGTGTGTCTTCCAGCTTGACCTTGAACAGTGACTATCCATATTTCCATTTTCAAAGTAGCTAGGATAATAGGTATAAACCACCTCATTTGGTTTGTCTTATTTATGTTTATGAAAGTTCTGAAAGTATGAGAAAATTCTCAAAAAGTTTACTAACCATACCCAGATTCTAGGTGATACACTTATATTTATTCTGTCACAAACACAATTTGTGATATTGCACATCAAGAATACAAATATGTATTGCTAATGCCAATTTAAAGAGTTGTGATGATCTAATTTCTATGTGTGGATTTGTTTCCTGGCAAAACATCCTGAGTACATAGGCCAAAAATATGATAGTCCTACAAGCAAAAATTACTTCTAGTATGATCAACAGTTTGAAAATAAGGGTTCCATGCCTGCAGAGGAGACAGGTCACAGGACAATTCCCTGCTGTGACCCTATAATAAATCTACACTTTTCAAAATAGCAGAGTGGTGAATTTTGTCAAAATTATTATA